>NW_024962272.1:5788478-5928007 GCF_019238085.1 Lagopus leucura
TTCCCTTTCCTTTCTTCTCTTTTCTGGAAGCTAAAGGAAGAAAAACTACTGTGGATAAAACATACATTCTAGCACTGATGGTTTTCTCAGACTAAAAATCTTCAGGCATTAAAAGACAGTATTTCATGTTTTTTCATGTTTCACCACTCTGTTTCCACTGCCATCTTTTGGCAACATTATTATGCATCTTTTTATCCTACTGTGATTTTCTTAAGGGGCAGTATTAGCCAAACTACATTTTGGTAGGATCACAACAACACATAGTGAACTATACATTGTAATATAGGGTGAAGCTACACCTTGGTAAAAGTAGGAATGTGATCTGGATAATATTTGCTGTTACAGTAATTTTCTAAATGTTTGCAGTAAGGGCTGATGTATTTTTGCCAGAACTGCAAAAAAATATATATCTGTCACTTCTTAGCTTCTCAAAGTATACTTTGCATGCTTTTGATAGTCCTCTTCAACACATTTACATAATTATCCCAAAATGCAATAAACCAAGGCCACAATCAGAAGCACAAAATGCATTGAATTGGTCCTACAGGCTTAAAGGAAGTTTTGAATACATATACAAATTTAGCACTATCATCTTATCTGTAAACAGATCTCATTATGGCAAGAACAAGGAAGCAGATCTTGTGTCATCTAGTTCAACCACGTTGCAACTTTTATTTTTTCCCTTGGTATGCTTTCCACTTCAGTATCTAATAAAAAGAATTTTTGGAAAAGGAGCATTCCTCATATGAGGGATTCCTCAGTGATCTCTCATTTCTGTAGCACATAAATTTCCTTTGGAAATGTATATAGTATAAAATAAGTCTCTTGTGACTTGAAAATCAGTGCTCCTTTTGCAATTACAGAATAATATCATTTGTATAATACAAAGTTAAGTTACACATTGTAGAGAGATTTCAAATTTGCACAATGTCTTCAAAAAATTTAGACCATTCTCACGTAATTGGTAGTATTCTAATCCATTCTCAGCTTCTCTTTGTTTAGGAGAGTTTCTTAGAAGAGGTTCAGTGAGAAATTATTTTTCTAATATATTGCATTTCACTTTAGTAATGATTTTGCAAATTACTAGTAAAATAAAACATGTTCATAGTTGTTACAATGAAATAATTACTGTAACATGAAAATTACAACAGGTAGAATTTTGTTGAATATTTTACCCATAAGGTTAATAAAAACTTTCACCAGAAGTTGACTTGAACATAATCTGAGAGCTGGAAGATTGTGTTTTCCTTTAACCTGATACAAAAGTTGGCTTGAATAGGATTCTTCTACCTAACTGCAGTGAGCTTTGGTTCAAGCCCTGTAATTCCCAAGATTATTAGAGCATTGCATCACTTTTCCCATGGAAAGGTAAAATTCCACTTCTATAATTTTTATAGCCTATAATACAGCTTTATGATTCATATTTAGTCAGTTTCCTGTATCTTTTAGAATTGCCATTGTAACTCAATATTGATTATTTAAAGAAAGGAAATCTTTTGTTTTGATTTGTGAATTTCATTCTTGTAAAATAAGAATTTATCATTTAATTACTAAACTTTCAAGCAGTGGAATGAGAAGAAGAATTCTGTAAAGTCTGAAAGGTTTAGGAACAGAATTTCTTGAAAGAAATAATATGGGAAATTATAGTACATATTTTGAGATTTCCATCTGTCTGGATATAAAGTTCCAATTGGAAGATTTTGTAAGGATTTTTCACTGAGGTTTTTTCAGCAAAACTGGCTGAAAAATGAGAAGACTGTCTCAAAGTACATAAGTACCTAATGCTTCATGCTGCATTTAATTTTCATGAAGCAAAACATTAGCAGCAAAACATCAAAGTCTCAAATCATTGAAATAGAGGGTGTAAGCTCTATTCTCTTTCTTAATATAAATTGTAAGTTTTGTAAGCGTTCAAATGAAGAATCTGCAATCCAGGTGTAAAAAGAACATACTTCTATTATTTACTTTCATTTTTAAAATTCTTTCATAATAATTCCTTCTTCAATTATCTTCGGCTGTGCTTCCAATTTCAGGCTGTGTGTAGGATATTGTTTTCGTGTTAATCTCTAAGTTGAGCGTATTTAAAATAATTAATATTACCTTTCTGAAACTTCAATACCATCTGTTGCTCATTATCAGTATTACTGACCAGACAATCATCTCTGTAAATATCGGAAATGATGTTTTTAAAATGGCTATTTTACAATTATGGCAAAGACAAGACAGTGGAGGATAATGGTTAGCCAGTACTTCAAAAATTGAGCCATGATTATAGATGGTACACAATTCAGGTTTATGAGAATAACCATAAAGATCTGTACAAATACAAGTTACGACAGCACTTTGAGATAAACCTGAGTTCTCCCTTGTTAATGCTCATAGAGAACATGTGCACATGCTGTCAGTGATTTGCTTATCACAGCATTCATCATGTTTTATTTTCTAAAATATTTACATCAATTCAAAATAAATTATTTTTTTTAGGGAACACATAAATTCAGAAAAGCTTACTTTGGAAGTTTAGAATATTTTCTGTTTTCCTAATGATGCATCAAATAATGGTGAAAGATTTCAATGTCAAAATAGGTTTGGTAAAAATCTAGCATCAATTATGTGTGTGAAATTTGCTGTCAACAAATCTGTCTTTAATTCTCATTAACTGATTCTATAAATCTATGAGAAGGCTCTTCTGCTGCCTTAAGTGGGAAGAACTATTTTGCATGTTCCTCAGACTGAAATCAATTCATTTGAGCTTCAACATTTAACTGAGAGCTCAAAAATGAAAGATTGCTTGAACCACTTCAGTCTTCTGTTTGTGATAACTGGAGGCACAACATAACATTTCTGCATGGGACATAGAAGCAACTCACTATGCGATGTATATTCTGTGATGACAAAGTATGTTTGCATGCCTCATTGAATTATTGAGATGATCATCCGAACTTATCATTTAGAGTTCATTTTATGTCAGTTAAGTTCTGAGCTGTACATAAGATTCTTCTGAGATTAAGTAATACTGCTCACTATATGTTTTTGATGAAAATTAATCCATCTAGTGACAAATTACAAGATTAGCCGACTTTAGAATGAGAAGAAAGAAAAAAGGATTAATGTCCTAGGTACAGCACTGCACTGCTTTTAGAGCAGAGATGCGCTCTGTAAGAATTGTGCATCTGCTTGACTATGTCTTTTATCTTTCAGTATCTCATTTGAGTTTAAGAGGAACAAAGCTTTCTTTGGAAAGTAGCCCATAAACAGGTAGACTTTGTCCTAGATAATTTTTCTTTGATTTTAACATTAATTGAAAGAAGTGACCCTCATCATCATTTATCTCCCTTGAGAGTCTTTTACATCTTCCTTTGTAATATAAATGATACTATCACCCTTTTTTTAGCCTATTATATAATTCTTATATTTTTAAGAAAGCAGTATCCTTTGAGCTTTTTGTCTAAAATTATTGTTGAAAAGTTTGTGTTTTCTTACCTTTTTTTTCTATGATACTGTTAATTTTAAAAGAATTCAGGCTTCAGAGAGACATTGAAATAAATCTGATTTTTTTTTCATTTTTAATGTTCTTCTCCATGGCTTTGGTGCTACTCATACCACTGGACACTAAGGGGAGCTGTTTCATATTCTTTGTATAAAATATCCCCCCAAAATACCTGCTGTACTACAATCCCACTCCCCAAGCTGCACTCATACTACATTAGTCTGTACAAGTTTATTTGCAGCCTATAAAAGACAATATAAAGTTTAATCAGATAAACTTTGTGGACCTGATATGTAAAATATGATTGGTAATGTATGACAAATACACAGTTGCTATCAGCAACACTGTCACACATAGAGAAAATCACACCTCGAGAATGTAGAGAATTCTACATTCAGTTTGTTTTATGAAAATGCACCAGTTGGTACTGAGGCGTGTGATTTGAAGGCTTAAAGCTAACTCAGCTGCAAAAGATTATCCTTTATAAATATGAAGTATTTCTGTTGAATTTATGCTGGACAAAAATATACTGAAATTTTTTATAGGATATGTATCAGATATGTTTCAGTAGAAGCATATATGTGGATTGCTCTGAAAGTAAAGCTCCCATCTATTTTCATTAAAATTATAACAGGTAGGAGCACCACAGTAGCACTAGTGGATAAAGTACATTCTTAGCTACAAAGCACTATCTGTCAACATAGTCATGATCATTATCTATGCATTTCACCAGTGATGAACAAGAGCATGCATGCAACACTCACAAAAATTTGCATCAGCAGAACTGACCCACTGTCACAGCTGCTATGACAGTGTCATTGCTAGGAAAATGTTGCTCACAGAGTCTATCTTTCATCAGCCCAAACAGATGAGAGTCAGAAGCTGCCACATTCAGCATATACTATGGATGTGGTTGGACAGTACAGCCAAGACTAACAATCCTCTCTACAGTCTTCAAACTGGTATGGATCCTGCTGTTATCATGCTTCAAGAGAAAGGTTGTCGTCTCCTGGGATTGACAGTGAGGTGGAGTGAGAACTGGCTGACTGGCAGAGCTCAGAGGGTTGTCATCACTGGTGCAGAGTCTTGATGGAGGCCTGTAAATATCAGTGTTCCCCAAGGGTCAGTACTGGGTCCAATCTTGTTCAAAATTTACATCAGTGACCTGGATGAAGGGATAGAATGTACCCTCCACAAGTTTGCTGATGACACTAAACTGAGAGAAGTGACTGACACACCAGAAAGCTGTGCTGCCATCCAGTGAGATCTGGACAGACTGGAGTGTTGGGCAGGGGGGAACTGAATGAAGTTTAACAAGAGCAAGTGTAGAGTCTTGCACTTGGGGAAGAACAACTGCATGCATCAGTATAAGTTAGAGGATGACCCGCTGGAGAAGTGCTCCGCAGAGAAGGGCCTGGGGGTTCTGATGGACCACAGGTTGGCCATAAGCCAGCAGTGTGGCCTTCTGGCCAAGAAGGCTAATAGTGTGCAGGTGTGCATAAAAAAGAGCATGGCCAGCAGGCTGTTGGAGATGATTTACCCCCTCTACGCTGCACTTGTGAAATACTGTGTCCAGTTCTTGGCTTCTCAGTTCAAGAAAGATAGAGAACTTCTAAGGAAAGTCCAGTAGAGGTCCACAAATATGATTCAGGGCATTGAATGTTTCCCATACCAGGAAAGGGTGAGATACCTGGAACTGTTCCACTTGAAGAAGACATAGGGGATCTCATCACTGTTTATAGATATCTAATGTGTGGCAGTCAAATGAATTGAGCTGGGCTCTTTTCAATGATGGGGAGAAGGGGTAACAGGCAAAAAATGCAAAAAAAAAAAAAAACATACAAAGTTTCATACAAACATGAGGAATAACTTAATTACAGTCAGATCAGCAGAGCATTGGAACAGGTTACCCAGAGAGGTTGTGGATTCTCCTTCTTTGATGATGTTCAAGACTCATATGGATGCTTTCCTGTGTAATATAAATGTAGGGAAACTACATTTGGATTTGGATTTGGGCAAGGTGATCTCTAGAAGTCACATCCAACCCCTATGATTCTGTGATTCTGTAATATCACCAGTAGCGGTGTGTGGCCAGATTTTATCATATTTAAGAGATAGGCTGTCTTCTTCTCTAGCCTAGATTTACCACCTTCCTGAAAAGGCAATGTGCTATGTATGTGTACGTGGGTAGTAACTGATCATTTGAGCGTTCTTACATCCTCCTCCTCTTCTACCCCTTCCAAAAATCCTGGTTCTAATTCTAAAACTGCCAGTGAATTGCAAATTACATATAGGTTTCCCAGCTTGGATCAGATTTGGAATTGTCTAACTAAAATAAATATGCCTTGCCACTTCTTTGAACGTAAAAACCATTTTTGTGATTTACTCCAAATTTCAATCTGACATCCACTTTCTGAGTCAGTTTTAAAAGGGAAAATTATGTGTTTTTACCAAGTAATGATTTAACAAGATACTAAAGCCCAGACAGATGACCTCAAAGCTTCAACCTTCTTCTGCTCTTGTATTTTATCTCTCCTACAAAGTTTTTGAATGATAAGCATGGGAATTTCAACCACAGGAAGCAAAACTTCCCAAAGCATTTCCTATTCCAGGCATTGTCATCAAATTGCCATATATGACAAACTACACAGTGAAGACAAAAATGAGTCTTATATACCGGACTTTCTAGTCTGCCTTGTAGCCAGAGGAAAGAATGATTACACTGGTATTTTCAGAGGTGGCTTGCATGCCTTGAGATACTCAGTTTTTGGTTGACTAATCTCAAGACAATAATTTTGTGTCTATTTGTGTTGATGTTTAGTTTTCTCCTCTAGGGGTGTGAATACATTATGTGAAAATCATGTTTCTTCGATGTATTTGAAGAAGAGTCCTCAAAAAACACAAGTGAAAATAGAAAAACTTAGGCAAAATTTATCTTCTATAGCCAATTAAGATCCACATCTGAAAGAGATATTGGAATATGGGAATGGCAAAGACGGTGTATGAAAGATGAAGTAGAAAAAGCAATTAGCAAGCACACCGTTTAGGTTGTGGACTTACTCAGAAAGATAGTCCACAAGTGAAAATTTTCACATTAGACTAGAACAGAGCAGGTGAATAGTATGAACTGCAATATTCCTAGACTTTATTAGTCTACCAGTGAAATATTCTTCTTCAACTTTCTCTTGAAGCCCTGTTCACAGTGATATTTCAACTTTCATTTGGAAAAGGTCATCTTATTTTTACTTTGGGACAAGTCATCTTATATTCACCAGAATTAATCCATGCTCCTTTAATGAAAGAGGAAAACTGTATTGAACTTACTTATGAGTCATATAGTCATAGAATGGCCTGGGTTGAAAAGGACCACAATGATCACAGAATCACAACATGTCTTGAGTTGGAAGGGACCTCAAGGATTGTCAAGTTCCAACCCCCCTGCCCAAGGCTGGGCCACCAACTTTCAGATCTGACACTAGACCAGGTTGCAGCTGAAGACAGGATAGTGTCCCAGACCCAGTCAGTGTGCTTGTCAGTTCAGTTAGTCCTCAGGTCACCTCACTGACCAGTTGTCTAACCTATACTTCATAAGCTTGTCTAAGAAAAAAGGAATGAGACTGAATTAAAGATAGGTTTCATGGTGCAAGTGGTGATGTGTTTTGCTTTAAGCTTGTTAGACTATGCTATGTATCATGTCTTTGGTACAATCTTCTGAAACAAGAAGGCTAGAAACAATTACTTTGTAATTTAAACTCCAATTCTGCTAGTACTGTAAATCCAATTTCATCATGCTCAAGAATTTGACATCGCCTTGTTCTTTGTTACAAAAAGTATACTAATGATGACCAGTTAAGTTTGGATAAACTTTCTGTTTTCAATAATATTAAGATATAAAAGCCCTTGGTTCTTGTGAACTGCATGTTTCATCAACAGTTGTTCATTTTCTTTCCTTAAATTATTGGACTGAAACAGCAAGTTAGCAGAAGAATGAGAAAACTCACACAGCAGTGGGAAAAGTAGTATTTTAAAACAGATGTTTATGGAAGCCACAGTGCCTCTAGGCTCTGAGGATATCTGCAACAAAGAAAACTGGCCTACAACACAGTTTATCACATGGCACAAGGGAAAAAGCTTAAAATATGAATTATTTGGCAAGCAGTGAGATAAAAAGTGGAATGCATGTATGGCAAAATAACTTCCAGGATATAGGCTGAATAGACATAAAAATCCATAGCCAGCTTCACACAGCTGTCTTCAGTTTCAATGAACACTGTAAAAATACTATTTTCAAGATGCAGAAGAAGTGTAAACCTTTTCTATTCTGTTGGTGCTCAGGGATAAGGTCATCTGCGTTCAAAATATTTCCTACATTGTCTGTTATGTGACGGCTATTTTACTTTGTCCCATGTGATGGTCACCAGGCACATTTCTTGTGTGGACAGATGAGACATCTCAGATGCTTACCTTCTCTTCACTGGGACCATGCACTGGCTCGATCTAATTGCCAGTCTGGTTGTCTTCTTGTTGCCTTTGGAAGTCTGTGCTCTCACTGTGGCTTTTGTGGTTGTTTCCATCAGGCAGTGTGGTCCCTCTCAGAGGCACAAGCATGCAGACCAGCCTTTCTGAATCAATGCCAGCCCTCTTACTTGGGACATGAAGCCAAATATCATATATATAAAACTGCAGTACTTTGCTTGTCCACCTAGCTCCTGTCTCCTAAAGTCATTAGTTGTGGTTTTACTTCACTGTGAAAACACTCTTCAGTTTTTTTCCCTCCCAGCTCTAACTATTTTCAGCTCTCTGTTTAGCAAGCTGCGTGTTGGCAAAATGGAGAGATTCTGCAGTTCTACTTAAGATTTTTTATTTTTTATTCTTTTTGTATTTTAAGGAAGGAAAATGTGTTTCTTATTAAATGTGAAACACTATGTTTAAATAATATTTAGAGGCTGTCTTAAGTCAACTAAATCCAGGCTATTTAAGCTTATTTTTGACATTAAAACTCTAGCAAGTGACTATACACCACAGTGGACAATGAAATCTGAACAGCGCTAGTTGGAATACTTCTTTTGGGGTTTTGATGTTCTTTTGCAGATAACATCTCACTGATATTCTATGCTTCTTAAAAGTGAATGATGGAAGACACAGCTTTCTCTTATAACTCATGCTCTGGATCACCCCAAAATGATAGATTCCCACTAACATGCCTCAGTCTATGAAGAGAAACTCAGACTCATGATTAAATATCTAGTCAGCAAAAGGCCTTGTTCTTGCTTGTTCAATAGTCAAAGTCATACTTGCTAAGACATCTTCTCACATAATAACAAGTACAGAATGTACATGGTCAGGTGGGGGCAAGTCAGAACCTGACTCTGTTCTCCCTTCATTCTGTTCTGTCTGCACATCTGTAATGTGGCTGTTAACTGACCTCATTTATATGGGTCTCACACAGCACACTAGGTATCTAGAACAAATACACCATTTTAATCTAGTAACAAATAATATAGTCTCGATTTTCAAGATTTTCAAAAAATTCAGGATATGTATGAGAGCTGTTCTGAAAGTAATGTCTCCCATTTTACTATATTGGCCCACAGTGTCAGAAGCAGTTGTTGGTGATATGGCAGTAGAGGCTGAACCTTCCTGCCAATGTTCCATTACATTTTGCTGACATGTCAGAGATGGCAGCAGAGGGTTAGTCTGATACAATAGCAACAGACACAGAAGTGCGGATGAAGCAAAGGTGTGGAACTGAATTCTTCCATAAGGAAAAAGTGGCACCCACTGACATTCATCAACACTTGCTGAATATTTATGGAGACCAATGTCTGTGAGAACAGTGAGGCAGTGGGTGGTGTGTTTCACCAGTGACAACATCAGTGGTGGGTTGTCTCCACTGGTGCAGATATTTAAAAGTGCAGCATGCAGGCTTGTTTTCATCATTGGCAAAAATGCAAATCTAATGGTGATGACTATGTTAACAAATAGTGTTCTGTAGCTAAGATTTTCTCTATCAGATAGAGTTATTCTGTTCTTTGTATCTGTTGTAGCTTCCATGGAAATAAATAGGAGGTATTTCTTTTGGAGTATCCTACTAATAATTTAATCATTTCAAGCCATTCATATAATATACATGTAATATAAATAATATTATGTTTAATGATAGATAAGCTTCTGCTTAAGAGGAAGCTAGATTCTGGAATTCCTCCAGAATAATGAGGGACTGGAATTGTTATTCTTGGTTTCAAATCTGGACAAAGACAAAAATTATTGACATTGTAAAAGATAAACATTTTGCTAGCTAAAAGAAATACACAAAGTTTGAAAAGTCAGAAATAGTATTATCTTATGAAAACAGTTTCTTGTTACTTGGGTGATTTATTATGTTTTTCTCTCTCATAGCCAAATAAAATAATCAACTATTTGTTATAAAATACGTATATATATATATATATTTTTTTTTTAATTAAAAGTTTTGCTAGGAAGCTGAAACATCACAAAATCAAGTGTGTAATTTCTTATCCTTTCTACCATTCTCCCTAAGTTCTTCTCACTCCCATATCTCTATTTCAATTCAGATGCTTCAGATCTGGAAATGTTATCCCTGTATGATATCCCTGTTATCCTTCTAATTCAGCAAGCCTGTGAGGCACTGATACAATCATACCAAGATTGCGTAGACAGCGTGGGAAAGAACAAGGGTAATACTGTAATCTAAAAAGAGATGCTTTTATAACCTACGAAAACTAGTAAGATATCAGATTTTTAATAAAATTTGATATATTGGTAATTTTTACTACATCTATTAAGATGATAATGGAACTCGATGTGAACTGCATACTGACTCACTAGTATGCCAAATTTATTAGTAATAACTGACAGCACCAATAAGCAGAAAAATAAAAGGTTGATAGGAACTAAAAATATGGTTGAAGAAAAGTTTTTAATAGACAACCAAAAAATTAATGTTCTGGAAATAGATGCCTCTGGCCATTCACATTTATCTGGCTTTTAGATTATGCATTGCAAGAAAAAAATAAGGGGAAGACAGTAGTATTAAGTACTTATCAGATGGAAATAATAAAGGAAATCCAGTGGAAAGAGCAGATGTATGAAATATGACTGTCTTATAACTTAACATTTTTCCAAATTTACTTTTCACAAATCTTTCAATGAAACCACCTCCAAAGCAGTGTAGGTTTGTTTGTACAGCAAATAATGTTCTAATGCTTTTTGGGAACAACAGGAGATAGAATTGGGATGCAGTTTGCATAGTAATATCTCCTTTAAAACATATAGAGGAAATGTGGTAATGCACAGAGTTACTCCTTAATAAATGCAACCCCTTGAAGTGAACTGAAAGTTATAATCAATTTTGTGTGCATGTATAAAATTCATTATTCATTCTACATTTCCTTTTGTGACAGGGACTGGCTAAACTAAATGCTATTTCTACACCTATGACCTAATCTATGAAGCTTTTAAATGAGCTGTTTTAGGATGCTTACTGCTGTTAATGCTAACAGTACTTTGAAATTATTAATACTGTAAGTTAAGAAAGTTGAGATTGGAAAAACTTATAATGCTATTTCACCATAGCATTATTTCATAGTAACAATTAAAGCTGTAGGAGAAAGGAAGTTTGACTGCTTGAAACATTCAGATAACATTTTTACAAATAATGTTGTGCCAAATCTGAATATTCTCAAAGAAGAAAAAAAAAACCCTAAAGCTTACAGTCACAATCTAGATGACATAGATAGGTTAGTTCAGCTGCATTTTGACTGTTGGAGAAGGTGTGTAACGCTTACCTAAACAGTCTCTTAAATTACTTGTTTTAGCAGTCAACTCATTTTATTTATTTATTTAGTCTAATTTTTCCTAGTTTACCCATGGTTAATCAGTGTTTCAAAAGGAAAAAAAAAAAAAACAAAAACAAAAACAAGTGCCTTGTCTTAGCACAGTGTCAACACTCATATAAATGACATGATTTGCAAGAACAACAATTTCAAATATGTTATTTGCTGCATTCATATAAAACTGTAACCATAGGTCTAAGAGATCATATCATCATCATATTGTATTCAGGGATCTATTCTAAGAAATAGAGGCTCTTGCACTAGAGGCGATGTTTCATTACTAATTTGGTGTTACAGAGACAGTTGGATCCTCTAGGGTGCAGAAGACAAGTGAAAAATTGCCAGAGAACACCAATCTTTCTCTGAGGCCAAAATATGGCCAAAACACAGTCAAAACTGTGTTGAAACCAGAATAACATTACAGTCTTTAAGGATTAAACAGATGCAAGGAGAAATATGCACTTGGTTTATGAAATAATCCTTTCATGTTTGCAGTCCATGTGCTTGACAACACCTTACTTCACTGTCAGTTGTATTTGAGAGGCTTCTGTAGATCACTCTTTCTTAGAGAGCATTTGCTTTTTTATGTAGCTAGGAAGAAAGGCAAACTCACCTAATTGTAAGAAAAGCTGATTTTGTCTACAAACAGAGATCCTATACAGAACTCTGGATATTTCAAAGTTTTGATGAGCTGTGTAGTTTAATCCACCCTGCTAACCCAGCTGTCCTTTGACTTTGAAGTTAGTTTATGTAGGCTCCAGCTTCCTTTAAATGAGTGGAAGCTCCTCTTCTGCCTTCAAAGATTCAAATCATGTTTTCTTGGCTTTTTGGTTTTCTATGCTTCTGTACAGGGAAGTTTCAAAGGATGCTGGAGACAATGAGGATTACAGGATAATGAGACTGTTAATGAATCTTTGCCCTTACGTAGGTTATGCAATTCAGTTTCAAGTATTTGGATACTCCACATAGAACAAGTGTATTAATGCGTCAGTCTCCTTGAGTACTCTAACATTCATTGTGTTTTCTTTATGAGAATGCTCAGGTTATCACGTACCAAATGTCAGAAGCCTTAAAATATTTCAAAATGACCCCAGAAATATTCGCTTCATTTATTTGCTCTGTTATATTTAATCTTGCAACTGCAGTAATATATAAAGTTAGTGTAAATTACCTTTAGAAATGCTGTACTTACATGCTAAAATTTATTTCAAGCTCAGTTATGTAAATGTGGGAATTGTTATCACATCTCAAGTCTTTTGAATAGAATGGTAAATTTGATATTAGAACCTGCTTAATATGCAAGATAATCTCACTCTTTCTTATTTGATAAATTCTAAGCCATGCCTGAATTATTTTCCTGTATGTCTTGTCATGTAAAGAATAAATGATTGCAGTGCGTTAAGTTGTTTCTTCCTCAGGATCACCTGCAGTCAAATCATGACTTTTCTCTTGGGAGTTCTTGCAGGTTCTTTCAGGTCATACTGTTCCATGACAAGAGTCTTTGTAATGCTTATTTTTGGTATTTTATACTCCTAAAAAACCTGTCCCACTACTGTCTATGGATCCCAAACTGCCATGAATTAGAGCCAATAGCTTTTCCAGGGAGATCTATCTAACTCAGATAAACTTTAAACATTAGCTCAGAACGTGCTTCTGATCTCTTCCAGCTTGAACTTTCTGTTATCTGATGTCCCACATTCTCTCCAGCCTCTTGCATACCAACACGATCCAAGCTGTGAGAATTTCAAGTGTGGCTCTCATACAAACCTTCTATCAGGTGTGTTTTCATGTCCTCATGGATGATTCTAGATCTTAGAGTCTGAGGCGTTCCTGCAGATTTTTTTTTTCCCTCTTTTTATGGTGTGCTGTAAATCTGTGGATCACTGAGCACTGTTATAAAGTAGGTCCTCTAGAATGTAACTCCTCAAATGATTGTTTATCTCTGCAGTTCTCAAATGCTGAGAAGATAAGTTTGTAAAGTGAGCAAATAAAATTCATACTGCTTTTCTGTCGGCTTCTAATCTGAAATGCTTGTGCCATCAGTAAAAGCGAAGCTTTTCCGTGCTTACGTGTGTGACCTTTAAAATCATCTAGTTTCTCTAAACCCAGATCTGCGCCTGCTTAATTAATATACGAATTTTCTCTTCAACCTCTAAAGAGAATGTTTAAGTCTGAAAACACTTTCTTTTTTTTTTTTTCCTCAAGGCATTAGTGGTCTCTGTTTCACCTAAATGAATGAGCTGCTTAATTTAAAAAACAATGGTGACCATAGCAGGGCACTAAGAAAACACAATTACATAGATAGCATTTTAATTAGCATATATGTATTAGTCTATTTTTTACTTTCCAGAAGACATAAAAGCATTTTAAAACATTGACTGATGACAGGAAGGGAGAGAGGCAATCATTTTTTTTTGAATATAACATTTTTCCTATTAACGGATGATCCTTCTTCCACCCTGTCTGAGCAACTCATGTTTGCAGCCTTACCACTGTGACCTTCTTATACTCCTGGGAAAACCTTTCGGCTTCTCGGCATCTTATTTACTGGACTGTTTCACAGAACAGCTTTCCAGTGTCAGAAGATGTGGGGAGTGCAAAGTTGTTTAGAATGGTACTTGAAGGCATGGCCTGGTCCACAGGCAGCAGAGATTTTCTAGGTAGTTCACATTCAGTGTGCAAAGTCCCTCACAGTAGTTTATCAAGAACCAACAAGGTCACCACAAGGTGACCTATCTTCCCCTGGTCTTTATCCTCTTCCTTTAGAAGAGACTTTTCTGTGGAGAAAGGCTAATTCTTGCATCCAGTCCAGAGTCCTGTCATCTGCAGAGTCAGGCTGCTTGGAACAGGGTCACAGGGACCTGTCAACAGCAGCTACATGCCAAGCAAGATATCATAACTAAAATCCTGTCTTGTAGGTGCAGATGACAGGAGCATAATTATGTTTGACAGGCTACTAAAACAGGAGGGAGGCAAGCCACAGAAACACTACTTTCCCTTCTCTTGGTGCTTTGCTCACCCCCTCACTGCTCCTAACACACCCTGTTAACTGATCATTTTAGGCTGCTGACATAATGGGAGCTCTGGGGAATTAGTCTGCATGAGATGTAAGAGGCCGGTTCTTGGTAATGTATTAGTCATTTCAAAACACTTTAAGGAGAAAGAAGAAAAAAATGACAAGGTAATTCTCTGATATATTTCAGAGGTATTCAGGCCTCTGCAAGAACAATATGTCCATTCATTTCTCTGCACTGCTGGGAATTCTCTTTTGCTTCATTCCACGAGAGTGGCCTGGCTAGAAACAAAAAGAGAGAGAAAGAGGCAGCTTGCTCTTCCCTAAACCAGGATTTTTGCAGCCATCAGAGTGAATTACTGGCAGTGTTCATTGACTGTATTAGGATGGAAAGCCCAAGAATATGTTATCTTTATATACTGCTCTACATAGAGACACTGTTGGAAACCTTCCTTGTCTTGTTGTTAAGTAGTAACATTCAGGTAATTCTAACAACTTTCTTGCTTACTTCTGTTAGATTCATTTTCATACTTAGGACAATACAGTTGGGAAAACACTATCAGTTTTGATTTATTGGGAAAGTGTGCATAAAGCAAAATCACTGAGTTGTCCAATGTATGAAGAAAATGGGAGTCAAATTAAACAAGCTAAGTAACAGCATGCTATGAGGATAAGTGCTGGCTGTTTTTCCAGTGCTGTGCTATCTGTGACTCCCATTTACAAGAAGGGTCGTAAGGAGGATCCGGGGAACTGCAGGCCTGTTAGCCTGACCTCGGTGCCAGGGAAGGTTATGGAGCAGATTGTCTTGAGGGAGATCATGCGGCATGTGCGGGATGAGCAGGGGATCAGGCCTAGCCAGCATGGGTTCGTGAAGGGCAGGTCCTGCTTGACCAACCTGACCTCTTTCTAGTGACCCATCTGGTGGATGAGGAAAAGGCTGTTGATGTGGTCTACCTAGACTTTAGCAAAGCCTTTGACACTGTCTCCCATAGTATTCTCCTGTAGAAGCTGGCAGCCCGAGGCTTGGCTGGGTACACTCTTGGCTGGGTAAGGAGCTGGCTGGAGGGCTGAGAGTGGTGGTGAATGGAGTCAAATCCAGCTGGCGACCGGTTGTGAGTGGTGTTCCCCAGGGGTCGGTGCTGGGGCCTGTCCTCTTCAATATCTTTATTGATGACCTGGATGAGGGCATCGAGTGCACCCTCAGTAAATACGCAGATGACACCAAATTGGCTGGAAGTGTGGATCTGCCTGGGGGCAGTGAGGCCCTACAGAGGGATCTGGACAGGCTGGAGAGCTGGGCTGAAGCCAATGGGATGAAGTTTAACAAGGCCAAATGCCGGGTCCTGCACTTCGGCTACAACAACCCCAGGCGACGCTACAGGCTTGGGGCGGTGTGGCTGGAGGACTGCATAGAGGAAATGGACCTGGGGGTATTGATTGATGCTCGGCTGAACATGAGCCGACAGTGTGCCCAGGTGGCCAAGAAGGCCAATGGCATCCTGGCTTGCATCAGAAAGTGTTGCAAGCAGAAGCAGAGTGGTGATTGTTCCCCTGTACTCAGTACTGGTGAGGCCGCACCTCGAGTACTGTGTTCAGTTTTGGGCTGCAAGAAAGATATTGAGGCCCTGGAATGTGTTCAAAGGAGGGCAACAAAGCTGGTGAGGGGTCTGGAACACAGGCCGTATGAGGAGAGGCTGAAGGAGCTGGGAATGTTCAGCCTGGAGAAGAGGAGGCTCAGGGGAGACCTCATTGCTCTCTATAACTTCCTGAAGGGAGGTTGTAGTGAGCTGGGGGTCGGCCTCTTCTCTCGTGTCATTAGTGATAGGACCAGAGGGAATGGTTTCAAGCTACGGCAGGGGAGATTCAGGCTGGACATGAGGAAGTATTACTTTTCAGAAAGGGTGGTCAGGCACTGGAATGGACTGCCCAGGGAGGTGGTGGAGTCACCGACCCTGGGGGTGTTCAAGGAAAGGCTGGATGTTGTGTTGAGGGACATGGTTTAGTGGGAGCTATTGGGAATAGGTGAACGGTTGGACTGGGTGATCTTTTAGGTCTTTTCCAACCTTGGTGATTCTATGATTCTATGATTCTATGATTCTATGATCTTGTTCTACTCTAACATATGCAGATAAAGGCAATCATGTTACAGAATAGGGCATGAGAAATCAAGCATTTAGTAATAATAAAAGCCAGTTACAAAATTAGTAGCTGTGACTTGATGATAAAAATTGTGGGTGTTACGTAATATTATATTTCAGTGGACAGGACTATTTAACAATGGGAGTGCAATTTTCATCTTCTACTAGTTCTACCCAGATACGAACTTATTTCAGTTTACAACAGTCAGAACGAAACTGTGGTAAGCAGTAAAACCTCTATCTCTGTGAGTAAGCATATAGACAAGGCTCTGAAAATTTGGTTTGGCTTCTTTCAAAACCCAGGCTCTTGAAAACCTTTCCCAGAACTTGAAATAGGCTGAATTGTTACCACAAACCAAAGTAGGAAACTCCACTGAGAGACAATTTCCTCTTTTTCTTAGTCTTTTATTATGTATTCCTACTATATATTTACTTCATCCTATTTTCACATGCTCTGTGTTAAATCCATATCTTCTTACATGGAAAACTTTTGCAAGTGGAAGAGACATGGCAAAGACTGCTTTGCTGCTTAGAATTATATCTTTTTGGGATATTATTTCCCAGCTTTGAACATCAAGGAAGTTATTGGAATTCTTAAAAGTCATATTTGTGATTTTTCAGAATTTTGTTAGTGATCTAACTGAACATTTAAAAATTTATCACCAAAAATAAGTATTCAATTGCTTTGGTAGTAGATAAAATATGTTCCATTCTGAAGTAAGTCTTCACCTGACCGTAGAGCACTTTCATGAGAAAATAAATGTTATTATAAAGGTGTATAAACTGCAGATGTTCTCCAAACAGCTTTTAAAATCAGTACAAACAAATAACTAAAATTATGTTTCTGAATACAGAATAATTCTGTAAGTTTTAATCAATTTTATGAGGAATACTAGAATGTTTTCCTACTGCACAGCAAACAAAGCAGGCGCAACCACAGCATAAAACATAGTTGCAGTGAACCAGAATGTGTTTCCATAAAGAAATTAAACATGAGTGATGCATGTCTGATATATAATGGTACATGCCTAATCTTTGTGATATATGTTAGCTGTGATGTCATTGATTTAAACTAATATCTTCCTAATATAATAGAAAGAAAATAGAAAAAAGCTGGGATGGTTGACCTCTGAGACATATACAGACAACATCAAAATATCATAGAAATCATAGAATCACCAAGGTCGGAAAAGACTTACCAATCCACCTGTCACCAATAGTTCCCACTAAACCATGTCCCTCAACATAATATTTATATATTCCTTGAACACCTCCAGGGTCGGTTACTCCACCACCTCCCTACCATTCCAGTGCCTGACCACTCTTTCAGAAAAGTAGTATTTCCTAACTTCCAGCCTGAATCTTTACTGATGCAACTTGAGGCCATTCCCTGTATTCTTATCACTAGTTACACGAAAGAAGAGGCCGACCCCCAGCTCACTACAACCTCCCTTCAGGTTGTTATAGACAGCAGTGAGGTCTCCCCTGAGCCTCCTCTTCTCCAGACTGAACAATCCCAGCTCCTTCAGCCGCTCCTCATAAGATTTGCGCTCCAGTATTTCTGGATAACTAACTAAATGTTTCATTTTGTATTAAAGTTCAACCCTCAGTTTAACTAAGGCACATAGGGGCTATTTTTGCTTATTTGACTGGGAGCAGACCAGATATTATCTGTCATGCAAGAAGAAAAATTAGAGTTTTGTCTTACTGAAACAAGTCATTCTCTGGAGAAGTTTAAACAGACTGTTAAAAAAACAAAGAAAAACAAACAAACAACAGATGTCTTAAATACTGCCATTCTGAAAGGCCTAAGACATTAAACATTGTTCTAGAAAACTAGTTTCTTAAAGGCAGGAAAAAAAATTGTTTTCAAATAGTAGAAGAATACTGAAAAGTCCAAATTGCTTTAATTAAGAACTTACATTTTGGATTAATTTATTTTCAATTAGTAAAGAAAGAGATTAATTAAATGAACTGTTTATTTCGATCTTAAATAATGTGCTGCACAAGAAGAGAAATTACATAATTTTGTTTATAGTTTGTGATATATTCTGCACCTCACAAACCCATTAGAGATGTGTATTCACACAAAGAATAGACTTTCTGCCATATGTTAACAGAATATGAGTGACAATGGATTCCAAGAGTTCCATAGCCTCATAATTCCAATAAATTTGAAATCCTTTCAGTACTTGCTCATCATTAATGTTTCATAACAGCCATTTGCATCATATTTACTTTCTTACTGGAAAAAGAAAAATATGTTCAAATTATTGAATCTGGTTTGATCTATATGACAGGTACTGGGCAGAATCCTGTGTTTTCCTGCATTTATTCAAGCGCATTACAAAATACTTGTTAAGAGTAACAACTTAGCATCATGATTTTGTTGCTTAGATAGTAACAAAGTTATATTTTGAAAGAGATAATTAAAAAATTAGTCTTAATACTATCATCCCTGTAACCTGGATGATTTAGATCTATGTTACGTGTATTTATTTTGAGGTGCTATATTCTATGTATTCTCAGTTTTTGCTGAATCATTTGAAATAGAGAAATTTATTTATTTTTTTTATCAGACTATTTACTGTTTCCTAAGTGCATAAAGTTCTACTTTATATATTCATGATCTTTATGGTTAGTGGTATTATTTCAGGAATTTCATATTGTCAGTTTTTATGTATGGTTCAGAGTTCTCATATCTTTTTCTTTAAAAAAGAATATAAATTTTTTTCTGGTAATGGCTGAATGGCTAGAAGGGAATTAAAGCAAATTTCAAAAATAATCTTAATAAAATTATGACAGTATTCTGTGTTACAGCACATCATGCTAATCACTTGGAAATTAATTGCTGAGTAGATATAATTCAGCATTACTGCGTATACACAATGATCAAAAGTAAATAAGTAAAGCCTAAAAAAAAAAAAAAAAAAAAAAAAGCCAAAAAGCAGTGGTAAAATCAAACAGGGAAACAAATAAGCAAGAAAATTACTCCAGTTTGCTTTCACAGTCTTTTTTTTCATTTAATATCATGCATGCATAGGCATCTGTCTCTCGCACCTGCTATTTATGAGGTCTCGTTCTACCAATAAAAAGCCCTGTATTTGATAATATCTTTCATGTCTGTACTAAACAAGTTTGTATGAGACATTTGGTTTTTCCATCTGAAGCTCCTGAAAGCTTTTTCGTACTCTCTGTGCATGTCCTCGATCTCATCTGAGAACAAGTCAGACTAAGCTGCTGCTGGTCTTTGTGTTTGTGCATGTGTGTGCAATACATGTGTGACCAGGTTTCAGATGTCAACTTCAGTGTGAAATCCTTTGAAATGTTTTGATTCAAATAATCATAGTGTCCAAAAAGATAAAGTGTTTCTGTTTTATATACCTCTGTCTATATATTCTTGACGGTAACAAATCTGACCAAATACATAGTGACAGTTTTTTCATTCAAATTTCCGTGGTGTTCCCTGACAAAGAAAAAAAGATTTAATGCATTGAAGTGACTGTTTAGGCAGAGTGCCATACTAGTATGAACATTACATAGATACAAATACTAAGTCAAATTTATTTACCAGAAGCTGGACAGGAAGGAAGAGGTGGCAGAACACAAGTTTCAGGACCCTTGGTCCTGTGCTTTAAGTAAACACACCTATATTGCACATGCAAATGACTCAATATCAGGAAATGCTTTGTGCATCAGTTTAGTTGATGGAGAAAAGAGGAGAATACTCTGGAAGATGAAAGTTGATAATTTCAATAATTTGAAAAATGCAATTGTTTATTTGATTAGTATTATAAGTAAAGATCTATTCTCTTCTGAGTATCAGTATATCAGATATGAAACCAAGGTTTGTGAAAATAAATCCTTATTCTTCAAACTTTGCTATGCAATTATTTAAATAATTATTAATACATAAGCTCTTTCACAATTTTCTTACACTTTTACTTTTCATTCATTACTTTATCTAAGAAACTCAAAGGCTTAGACTGTTTTTTTTTTATTATTTTTTATTTTTCCTGAAATTAACAGCCTCAAAGATGATCGTGAAAATTAACCACAGAATGCTGTAAGTAGCACTTCCGTAATGAGGAACTAAGTAACAACAAAGTGAATTATAACAAAACGTAATTCTGTGGTACCTACCCTCCGTGAAGAAGTCAATGTTGAATTACTTGTAAATAGACAGAAAATAGTATCAATCTGACTTCAAATCTGAAGCAGAATAAGAATTAAGAGATCTGACAATGTGTGCAAAAATTCTGGTAGTCCAGGCATACTTAGGAATTTTAGTTTGGATGAAGATATTACAAAGACGTTCATCATAAATCATTATTTATCTGAATTACTATGCTAGTTTACTCATAAGACATAGAAACCTAAAAGTGCTAGAGCTTTAAGCTCAAAACAGTGAGCCTGTACTGTGCTAGAAGTTGATGAGATGAAACCAGTACTGATTTAGTAATTGAGAAAGTATGGTAGGATTTATTCTAGACAAGACATATATCTGAAAATAGAAACAGAAATTACTGTGGGGCTAATGACTATAAGGAATAACTACAAATTAATGTGGCTTTTTAAATACTTACATATTTTCTTCATTAGTTCTACACCTAAAGAAGCTTGAGAGCTCTCTAGCTTGAAAGCTATGTTATGTTTTCAAAACAAAAGTACTTACGTATTTACTGTATGAGAAGAAATTGCTTGCTCATGTTGTGAGGCAGTTTTGGTAATGTACCCCCTACTATCACAGAAGAGGTGAGATGAATGGAGTACATGTTTAATTTTATGCCTACTCACCATAGTATAGGCTGTGCTTTTATTCATGGGACTCCTTTTACCATTTAATTTTCTAGCAACATTAAGTTTTCTAGTCCTAAATTTTAACAGCCAAGTTCAATCCAAGCGTACTGTACAAGGTGCTAGAAATATTTCACAAATCAGTGAAGGAGGAAATCCAGAATGTCTTAACTCAGTTTTTCCTATCCTGTATTTTTCTCTTGTACTCTAAGTTATATGGTAAGACAAGTTGCTTAAGCTTGTACCCTTACCCAAGCTCTGGATTCTCCTTTCCTCCTTTTCCTTAATCTGTATTTTATGGTCACTTGAGTAGCTAAGGAAAGAGAAGGCTGTAATACTGAGAACAAGACAGAGAAGAGAGAACAGGAAATTCATGTCCCTATAGGGATGGAGTAAATATAAGGATGGCAGTTTTATGAAAAGTTAGAGGGGAAATATGACCTGGCCCCACTCTTTGGAAAACACTGCTGTATCTTTGAAGAAAGTATTTTTTCCTAAGCTTCCTAAGTTTTGTTTTCTCTTCCTTTCCGATTGTTCTTGATTTCTAGCCCATGAGCCCTTCTTGATTGATCCCAAGAGCAGCTCAATGTGCTTCTCTAACACTTCTGCTCTTCTAAGCCACTTATTGCCCATGATAGTAGCATTTGAATTCCTGACACAGTCAAAGGCGTCATTAATAATTGCCATCATCAAAATAGTTTCCTTTCCACACTTCATCTGTTCAGTGTTTCTTCATCTTGTAGAGTGTACACTTGGGGAAAAGACTTACTTTCCAACAGCTCCTCAGCTGTTCTGGATGGCTGAATAGGCCCTGAGAACTTGCAATAAATTTTTAAGTAGTCAAGTACCATTAAATACAGAGTTATTTAAAAATAAAGCATTATAACTGTTTATTTCTGCCATTTTCTTAATTATTTTCATCTTTTCATCTTAAATTGGAATGATTATCAGTACTCCAGTACTCCACTTTACAGGAGTAATTCTAGTTAGTCTAGTTTCTTTGATTGATAAAAGATTCAACATTTTCTCTTCCAAATTCTTTGAATTAGTTCTCTTCCTTGCACTCAAAATTACAATCTTTCCTTTAGTATCTAAAAACATGGAGCTCTCTGTCATATTGTAAGCAAAAAATGATTTTGTTTTTCACATTTTATTAAGTGATAGGATTTTTTTTCCAAACTGACTTCCAAGTCAAGAAAGTGCCACCATAAACAATGACTGCGGTGAATGTGTGACATCTCACTGCCACCCTGAAGCATGGTCTAAAGAAAGAACTGATGTTTAGAAGGAAACTTGGAATTCTGAACATTTCCTACCAGTGGAGAAAGTAGTGAAAACACCATAGAAAAGGAGAAGTGGAAGCAATTTGAGCTCCTCAGACTCTTCCTCCTCATTATTGACCTGTCACTGCACAGGGAAAATAAATTAAATAAATAAATCATGTATGTATCATGAAGGAAACTTTAGAGATTTTAAACCTGAATAGTGTGGGCCTGAATTGTAATGAAGAGCACAGAAGTAGACCATGGATTATAAACATGGCAGAAAACAGAACAGAACAGAACAGAACAGAACAGAATAGAATAGAAATGACGACATCATTCTCCAGGCCCTGATTAAAAGAGTGGTTTGATTGTGGTCCTTCTTACATTCTTCAGAAGGGTTCTTAGCATTTTTGTCCTTTGGAAGCTTACCAACACCAGAGAAATTGAAAATGGCGTATTAATTTATAACTGACATCAACAACCCAGGGTTGTCTTAGTAGATGTAATATTAGATAGAAGAGCTGCTGACTAAAGACAATTTCTAGTCAAGCTATAAACCAGGCTCTACCAAGTTGCCAAGTTTATTGCATAGCTAAATAATTTGGCTTCAATGGGGCTTTCTAAACTGTGAATCTGAATAAAATATCTAAAATATGAGCTGTTCAGCTATTGGTCAGCAATGTCATGTCAAGCTTTTGGTGCCTGCATAAATCCCTTGAATATATGTGTAATGGAATCAATGGAGTCCTGAAATTATATTTTAGCTCTATAGTTCATATCTGCCTTTTGTTCATTTTCTGTGTATACAGAATTATGTAACTTATTTATTTTAGTTATGCAGTACTGAAAAACATAAAGCAAACTTATAAATCCTTTTGCAGAGTAATTACTTTTACTGTGTGAAATAAGGAAAGTCACTTAAAAATCTAATGCAAGCATTGCTACCATCAGCTTAAGGTGATGGAAGATTTTTGCTTCAACACAGGTGAGTTCTAACATGGGTGAAATGATCAATAGCTCTTTAATTGTAATCTAAAAGTTAGCCAACATTAGTTAGCTGGTTCTCTTGGCCAAATAGTGAGATAACATAGTACTACTAAGTAGTATTTTTCCTTCACGTGTTCTTGCAGTACCACTTCCAAATAAGAGATGTGTGTGTTCATGGGGAAGTGGTGTACTGTTAGCCATGTCAGAGCAATTTTTTTTTTTTCCAAATTCCCTAGAAAATTTAGTAAACATCTCCCTCACGTTTTCTTGCAGATTTCAAAAATATGTATATGACAACACTGTATTTTTATAGAGTTAGAATATTTCCCTTTCAGAGTTGAATATGAAATTACAAAGATCCCTCTGTAACTCTAGAAATACTGAGATGTTGTATCAAGCAGTTGCAATATTCCAATGCTCCTCCAAAAGCCTGTGTTAAACTTCAATGCCACTTTGGCTGATACAGTAGCAGTGACACTCTAATGCATACAGAAAGACCCATGCAGATCTGTTGTTACATGAAATGCTCTCAGTTGGTCCCTTTGTAGCAGGACAGAAGTCCAGTTTGGCTTTTGTCTGGATATGGGATCCTTGTGGAACTCAAGCAGAAAAAGAAAGCATGTGGTCTTTCTAAGCAGGGTCAAGCCACACAGGAGAATTACAGAACTGCTGCTCACATTTTCAGGAAGAAACCAGAAAAGGCCAAAGCTCTGCTGGAGTTGAGACTTGCCAATAATCTTTAAGACAACATAACAAAAAAGGGTGCTTTTTGAAGTAAGTTAATAGCAAGAGGAGGACCAAGAAAAATATTGTACTATTACTACTTGAAACTGGGCAATTGACAGCTAGAGATGATGAAAGGGTGCAGGACATTTAATCTCTCTAAGCCATGGGTTGCATGGTCCTTCAAGTTGGAGGACCACGACTGAGGAAACAGCGACTTTCCATTTTTTTTCCATCAAAACCATAAAAAATCAGCTGTACTATAAAGGTGATTGATGCCATGTACCTGTCCATGCTTAAGTAGCATTTGTATAACACTCCTATTACAATTTGATACACCTCCAAAGTAGTTACACGGATTTGATCATCTTTGTAGGTCCATTCAAACTGGTATTCTATTCTATTCCTTGTGGAAATCAATTGTATCTGAGTAAGCACTTATCATCCAGAGCCACTGATGAAAATTTTAAAGAATTATAGAGTCATATACGTATATGTTTAACAGGAAAACCAAAGAGGAAAATAGAAATATTCTTACTCTGTACAGTATTTAGTCGCTATCAGTAATGCAGTTGTTTTCAACAGCTGCTTCATACCACAATGAAAGGCTTTAAAAATGTTTGTCCTTTTTTTTTCTCCATTAATATTACTTTTTCAATAGCATCCTATGAGCAGAATAAAGTTTTTTTTTTTTCTTTTACCTTAGACTACAGACAGTATAAAACTATCTAGTGTCCTTGAAGTAACCATAAGACCTACTTTCAGTTTTGCTTCTCTCCATCATACTTCAGAGTTCAGCTCCTATACACCTTGAGCTGTTAGACTTGGACCTTTACACACGGTTGCACCTGAAATAATGTTACCAGTGCAAGTAGGAGGAAAAAAAAAAAAAAAAACAACCATTATTAAATCATTGTGGCAGCTGTTCTCTTACATCAACTTTTAACAGAGACATCAGAGTTCTGTAATAGGAGTATTAGCTGGATCTCTATATCTTGTAGTGAAAGATATTTTTCTCCAGCTACCAAAATATGTCAAATGCTGACATACCTTTTAATGTGCATAATACAGATAGCAGGAAAAATGACTTTTGCAAGACCATATGAATTCCAGAGGTCCATCCTCAACTATTTTGTGTATCTATGAAATTGTTTATGATCAATTACAGCTTATTAGAGAAATCGACTTGCTTTTTTTTTTTTTTTTTTTTTTTTTTTTTTTTTTACAGGAAAATTCTGTATTACTAGATCCTTGCAGCACCAATAAAAAGATGAAATAGCAACTGTAAAGGTCAGATTAACTGTAGAGCCTCTGTAGTTGTCCTAATTAAGAAACGTGACAAAAGACTTTCCTTCTTCAAAGGATATTTTAGTTCATTAGATGTATAGATTTTGCAGTTAATAGTGCAAATACAAATGACTTTGTGGTATAGTAGTTGAGTGGCAGTAGCCTTAGCATCAGCTGGAGCCTTTCCTTATTCACCAGTTGAACTGCAGAGAAAATAAGATTAAAGCCAGGCAGATTTCATATCTCATACCACTGCTATTATATTAGCTGCCTAGACAGAAGGGGAGCGTAGAATAGCAACAACTTGCAATAGTCTCGCTTGTAATTATGTTTTTTATAAGACCTTGGCAAGTAGCCCAACAAAATACTGATGTGAAATCTGATCTGCCAGCACGGTGGAATTTCTTCTGTGTTGGGATTGAGACTGAGAAGCTTGAAAGTGTTTGGCAGCTGTAGTAAATTCAGGAGCTGGAGGCAAGGAACAATTCCTCTATAGCAAACCAGAAGTTAATATATTGTATGACTTTGTAAACTATACTGTCTTCTCCAAAAACATGAAGACATTTTCCTCACTGATTGAGATATAGTTGTTTAATTTTGTTAGTTTTACTGAAGAAAAAAAAAACCTTTTCTTTTTTAATATTCAAAGAGATTTTTCATTCATGACTTTCAGATGTCAGATTAAAAAAAGATTGTACTGTTAAGCCCAGTTATTCAGCACTTCTCTCACAGATGCTCACAAGCACAGGGAGGTTTACCATGGAGTGCAGTCAGTAACACCGTCAGTCTCTAGCACACCACTGAAAGATAGAACTTAAAAAGCATTGAATGATTCTCTGCATGTTTTGCGTTGTATTTATTTGAAAGGACATTAAATAAAAGATTGCATTCAACTATCAGTACTTGAAGATCCTACCCCAATATTAAAGTTAGTAAAGGCATCAGTTGATGTCATTACATCCAGAACATGCTGCATAACGACAGGTAGCAGCTGTACTGTCTAATAGCTTTAATCACTGTCTATGTAACACAGAGGACACCAGATGTGAACTACTTTGCATTCCTCCAATAATGTAAAAAGCCTTGTTTAGTAGTATCACTCGTTTAGTATCACTTGTTTATTGATACTACTTGGACAAAATTTACCTCTCTAGAAATTTGTAGTGTGCTGATGCAAAAAACTTGATCTAAAGCAAGAAGTTCACAGTACCCAGAAAATATCAGCTGTTACTTGAAGGGTTTATCAGCAGGTCTTTTATCTAAGTAAGGATCCCACTACAGCTATATTTTGGGTTAAAATTTCAGTACTGGTTACAATTTCAGTTAAAACAATATGGGAGGGAAACTACTAATGCTTACTTACCACCTAATTTGTAGGGCTGTGTGATTTACAGACAGTGGAACTTCTGGAAATCTTTGACAAAAGAAGGCCAAAGTTATCCCAGCTTTTGTTGTGCTTTTTCTTTCCTTTCCCTCCATAACTGTTGGCGTTCATTTACACAGGAAGCAGTATAACTGTTCTGAGTGGAAATAAGTGATATTCATACATTCAGTGAGTGAGTTAATGTGATATAAATTAAGAGAAAAAATTGTAATACCTTAATTTATTTTTAAATATATGTATTTCATTGTCAAGGCTTCTGGATAAAGAGTATGCTGATCAAAAATTTCAGCATTCAAAGCCAGTACTCGTATTTTCTGATAAATCCAACTTTAAGTTTAAAAATTTTGTTAAATGGATTGCATTAATTCACACGGCTTAATGTCGACAGAGAGTATTTTGTATAATGTCTCCACTGTATCACAGTCAAAAGTGGACTCTGAAAGCACAGATCTGGTGTACATCTCTGTCCTGCTTGTCTGAGTTGTTAACAGTCACTTTCTCTCATTCGATTATTTTTATTTTTCTTTAGCACTGAATTTAGTACTAAAGAATTAGTAAATTATTAAAAAATACTATTCCAAATGAATAGGTATTAAAGTGGTTACTGTAAAAACTGGGTGACTCTTCAGCAACGTGACTACAGATGACTACAGACTAGAAGGATTTTATATACAATTTAACCATTGTCACTGACTTACAGAGGACTGTTGGAGATCAGTGGTAAAAATCTGGGATTTTGATTAAGGGAGGAATGAGTGATTAACAGAATTTTTCCAGCAAGGTCCTTTACTCATCTCTGCATTAGTAAGACCTACCTGGTTGTTGGGTCCACATTTGTGGACTCTCCACTGCAGAAGAGACATGGACATCCTAGAGCAAGTCCAGCAAAAGGAGAAATGAAAGCAAATGTGTAGAAACTAAAACACATGAAATTCTATCTGAACATAGGAAAACACTTTCTTCTTTTCTTTTCCCCCATGAAATCGAACATTGGCAGAGATTATCCAGAGAGGCTGTAGAATCTGTAGAGATTTTGTGCAGACCATGGATTGGACTCATGTAACTACTTCAGAAATACTAATAACATATAAGTGTAGATCTAAAAATAGTCTTGTTTTTAAAATTATTTTAAGAATCTGAGAATGAACAGAGTGCTGAGCAGCTAAATATGGATTTAATTTGCCAAAGTAAAGAATAGTGCTTGGGAAGTTGCTTGAGTATCTGAGGTTGCCTACTCATGAACAGAGTATAAATGTTTTGTAGCTGGGTATAAATTAGTTTAACAAGAAAATTCTTGGGTGTCTGTCTCCAAATTGTTATACAATCAACAGATATTTGATTATGCAAGCACAGAATGGCAATTAAACATTTCATCTCAAACTCTTAACTGGTATACCATGTAGTACCATGCTTCAGATCTCTGGTACAGTTTTTAGACCCACTTCTAATGTTTGTCTATAGGCTGCCTCCACAGCAATCCTCCCGGTTCTGCTCTGTGTGCATACATCCTGCTGTAGCAGCAGGATTCCGTTTATTTCAAAGCTGTTCTGCAGTGTAACATTTTTTTGTCTCTCACCCCAGCCAAACCAGAATTATGTAGGTATGCCTAAGCAGCAAAACATAGACTAACATTTAGGATTTCAGAGGTTCGTTTGGTTTAATCGCAAAACAAAAGTGAGCTTTATTTCCTTTTTACCCTAGATGTTTGTAAGTGCTTAAGCATAGGTAAGTACCAACACTTTCTGTATACTTAATATGCACAGCTGTATATGAACATCCATTTGTCTTTTCTATATTCTATTCAAGTTAAGCATATTTTAACATGACTTTGAATTCATGCTATAGAGCTCAAAGGGATTGGGATGATTATTTACATGTTATGTAGCTCTTATCTAGAATGAGGATTGAGTTAACAATTCCCATACATAACTTACTTCAATTGCATCCTCTCCTTGCCAGTATTCACATCCTGTAGATGAATTTATCATTCTTAACAGGTAAGGTAATAAGTACTATTGTAGTGAATGACAGTGTCAATTGTTATTTGATGGACATTAGTAATTAGATTACAGAATTTCTCCTTAATTCATTATTTCATCAGAAAGTCCATGTAGGGGCAGTTTAATCACTCTCAGAATGGAAATCTGAGGGTTTTTTTCTTTTTCAGATAAAATGGTGCAGATTTTCTCTGTTTTCTCTTCTGATTATTTATGTTACATACCAACAATTTTAATTACTTTCACACACAGCTCAGAATAATATTCTCTGGAATAATTAATTTCTTTACAAAGAAAATTAGTGCTACTAATGAGAGCATGTCAGTGAATCATGAAAGCATTTTTATGCATCCACTTGCATTTGTTTTCTTTTTTTTAATATTCAGTTAAGTTTGTGCTGTACTTACAAAAGTACTAAGCACACCTTTAGTTTCAGAAATAATTGCTTTATTGACTTTATTTTAATGAATATCAATGAACGAACATCACTTTAACTGTTACTCATATTCAAACACCCTTGCCTGGGATATGGCCATAGTAAAAAGCCCTTAAACTTCTTTTTTCTGATTTAAATCAACTTCTGATTTACTAAAAGTTATTTTAGTGGTTTGCTTCTATCACAAATCTCACAAATCTTTCAAATGCCTGTGAGCTGAAAAAAAACACCTAGAAATGTTTAAAAAAAAAAATCTGATTATGTTAATAGAAGTACTTATTTTTCATTGACAAGATGTTAAAATAAGAGAGGAGTGAGAGAAAGCCAAACATAACTGTGGTTAAATAAATAAATAAATAAATAAATAAATAAATAAATAAATAAATAAAAATCAATGAAAAGCTCTTGCTTTATTGACAATCTACAGGAAGTCACACCTACCTCAGAAGTTTTATAAGCTGGTTCACTGGCATAGAGGAAGACATCTATCATGTTCTAGAAATGAAAAAGTGAGAGAAATGTTTGTTTTCCTCAAGTTAATAAGGAAGTGAAAACAGATATAAGAATATGAGTCTTTTGCACACAAAATACAAAGCCAATTCTTTTATAAGAAGTAATAACTGAGGAAATAAAGAGTGTTATAAGAGGACTTCAGTTTATGATGAATCAGTGCTAGCCTTAGAGTTTAGCAGACAAGTGATTTGAATAGGTAACAGCTGAGATGATACAAGGAACAGTTGGATTAAAATTTGAAGACAGTGTTTCAGGAAATCAAATCCAAATGCAGCAGGAAGGCGAAGCTTTCAAGTAATTACAAGGGACAGGTGATCAAAAAGTCTTGGCACAGAAATCATAAAGATACATAATGCATCTAAAGACATATTAGCTACAGAAAGATGAATCCAAACATTAAACCTGAAGCAAGTCCATTAATAATGTCCTTTGAATGTTGCTACTTATTCACATTTATAATTTGCAATATTTCATATTAATTCCAGAGTATTAACCTGGAATTAAAATTTTGTTTCTAATTTTTCATATATATTTAGAATATTATTACAATAAGTAATAACCATTAATAACTTTCAGCTTGTTTTCCCCTTATCTTGTAAAGCAGCCTTGTTGCTTATTAAAGAAGGAGAAAAACAAATGACTAAGGCTGTTTCGTTTTAAAAGGAAATAATTATAAGTGGTACAACACAGAAATAAGCACCGAGACAAGTTCAATATTTAAAATAGAGGATGCAGAACCAGGACTCAAATTTGAAGTTTCTCAAACTTTAGTTCAGATTTGGCACACTAAGTAATGGGTTGCATCTACAAACTACTTCAGAGGATTTAGGCTCAGCTTCATATTCAACATGAAGGTATCTTTCAGAGTTCCACTTCGATCCCCTTTCCCTATGACATTTCATTAGATTTAAGAACCATTCTTCTTTCACAATCTTTAACTTTCTCTCCCTCCTATTCACAATTACATTACTTGAAATGATATTTCCGTTTCCTAGATCCCTGCCTAAGCAGTGATAAATGAAGTGAGCATTAATTGTAAGTTGTAGTCCAACAGGAGCCAGTTTGGCTTGAAGTCAACCTTCCTTGGCAAACTGAGGAAATATATAATCCTGACTGATTATTCCCAGAGAATGCTTTTGTCATTTTCAGTACATGTGTTTGAATTTCAGCAGTTCATTTTCCCCCAAGGTTTCCTTCCTTAACATTATAAAAGGGAGGAGAAAAGAGGTAGAGATGAAAGCTTGGATTATAGTTGTGTGCAACAGTATGAAAACATCATACAGGATGTGAATGGAGTCAAGCCTAGCTTTTCTCTTTTTTTAGAGTAATAAGGTGTGATGATACTTGGCAACTTAGATACAAGTATTCATGCTTTCTATGTGGCAGTTCTTTTGTTATTGGCAAAGATGCTGTTTACAAAATAACCAATGAGAAAATGCTTCAGGGAAAGGCAAAACTAGTGTTCATCAGAATCTTTGTTCTCTCAGTGAGAAAGTAATTTTTCATTCTGAAATTTCCCTCCACTGAATATTAATTCTAGTGATCTTATATATTATTCATCTTATTATTATTATCAATATTAAATGTTAACGATATTAATTAATATGAAATATTATATCATTCTATGTGTTAGTTAATGCATCTTCACAATGTTATTAATATAATATATATATATATGTAATATCATGTGTAATACTGAAGATATGTCTTATTGTTTATATTATTTAAAGATGTTAAGTATGTTGTTACATATTATTTGTTACATATATTAGATAATATTCACAAAATCCCAGAGTGATGGATGTTAGCAGGTACTTCAGGAGGTTGTCAGGTTCAGCTGCCTGACCTCAGTACCGGGGAAAGACATGGAGCAAATCACCTTAGGCAAGATCACACAGCATGAGCGTGGCACCCAGGGGATCAGGCCCAGCCAGCACGGGTTCATGAAAAGCAGGTCGTGCTTGACCAACCTCATCTCCTTCTAGGACTGGGTGATCAGATTGGTAAATGAAGGAAAGGCTGTTGATGTAGTCTGCCTAGACTTCAACAAAGACTTTGACAGTCTCTCACTGTATTCTTCTGGGGAAACTGGCTGCCCATGGCCTGGACAGGTATGCCCTTCTTTAGGTAAGGAACTGGCTAGAGGGCCGTGCCCAACTGGTAATAGTTAATGGCGCTAAGTCCAGCTGGCTATCCGTTACAAGTGGTGTCCCACAAGGGTCAGTACTGGGGCCCATCTTTTTTAATGCCTTTATTGATGACCTAGATGAGGGGATTGAGTGTACCTTCAGTAAGCTTGCAGATAAAACCAAGTTGAGAGGTGGTGTCAATCTGCCTGATGGTAGGGAGGCCCTTCAGATGGATCTGGATGAGCTGCATTGCTGGGCTGAGACAAATGGGATGAGGTTCAACAAGACCAAGTGCCAGGTCCTGCACTTCGGCCACAGTAACCCCATGCAGAGCTACAGGCTGGGGCTGAGTGACTGGATGACAGTAGTGAAAGTGACATGAAGGACAAGTCACGTTCTGAATGGCCATGCACACCACGAAATAAAGAGCATTCAATCAGTTATTCTGCGTGAATCAGCAGATTATGACCAGAGAATTGTGTACAAAGCTGAATACTGGCTTCAGTTCACTGGAAATGATGCTGGTAACATTATGCCTAGTGAGTTGCATGAGTGCTTACACAGAAACAAATAACACCATATGCAAGTTTGTGAGGACCTTTTGAACCAATACGAGGATAAAGGTGACAGTTTCCTGGATTGCACCATTATCGATGATGAGTCATGGTGTCACCACTATGAGGTGGAGCAAAAACGCAGTCCACAGAATGGTGACAAGTGAATTCCTCATTAAAGAAAAAGTTCAAGACACCATTGTGCAATGTGATGCACACTGTCTTCTGGGATAGGAAAGGGATGGTCTTTCTGGATTTCCTAGAACCCAGACTAAACATGAACCCTGACCTCTGCATTGCAAAGCTAAGCTCAAGTGTCAAACTTCAAAATTAGACAAGAGAGGAACATAACCTTTTTCTTGCAACAAAACAGTGCTAGGCACCATATCAATTTAAAAGCTATGAAGCACATCACCAATTTTGGCTGGACTATTCTATCATGCCCATCTTATAGTCCAGACTTGTTATTTTCTGACTTCCATCTGTTAAGGATAATGAAAGCTGGACTGTGTGGGCTACCTCATTTGGGACTGCCCTTCACCACATATGTGTGATTTTTTAATTATTGTTTCTGGAGATGAAGATCAAAAGGGAAAAAAATATAGTGAAAATTGAAACAGGGAAACTTAAACAGCACTGGAATTCTTAATTTATGCAGAAAGACTGTAAGTCTCTGAGTATTCTTACTCGTTTCCCAAGAAACTTCTGAGTACAAAATGAGTTACTGCAGAAAGGACCCTTCATAGATGCAGCACTCTTTGCTGTCATCTTAGATACCCTTGGGACACCAAGGAAAATGCACTGTAGTATGAAAGTAGTAGCCTGATAAAACTGATTTGTGCTCACTGTGGAAAAAACGTAGCTGGAATAGATCACTGAAGTGACTTAGAAACAAGGTTAACCAGTCTTTTATTTAAGTTAGCAAGGGGATGGGGGAAAGAATGGGGCAGATGTGAAAGAATCTCTCTCTGAACCTATTTGTTGTCTTCTGTGGTATTATGCATTTCCCTGTAATTTCATCCATTTCCTTGCAGTTTTTACTGAATGCTACTATACTTGCAGTTTGATTGTTCTGCTGAACCAGCTTAGGGGAGAAAGCCTAGAAATTCATACAAATACAAATAACTTCAAAAAAGGTAAACTCACCAGAAATATTCCACAAATATAACGAATTACAGTTTTTGCAGAGTGCACTAGAATTCCTGAAAGTACTCTTTTTTTCTCCTTTGCCACGTTGTACACTGTTTTGTGTCTCCCTTTATTAATTAAATCATGTGACAAAATAAGGAACCTTTGGTTTATCAAAAGCTTGCCTGATTTTTAATCCATTATTTCTCTCTCTCTCTCTCTTTTTGTTGTTGTTGTTGTTGTTTTTAATCTTTTGGGAGGAGATGGGGGGACACAGAACAGTGGCAGAAGTTGTTCATTTTTTTCTGTTTTATTTCACAGACCAGCAGGTTGTATGCAACAAATCAGTTCACCACTTTCAGGATCTATTCTGGGTGGGTCAGAATGTGGATGTAGGTCAGGACTAGACCCGCATGTACTCTCTGTTGTCAGCTTACTGTTCAAACTCAGTTTTTACTGCAAAGACAAGGGTCAGTCACATGTTTCTGTTGTTTATAAAGATATATAAAGAATAAGAGCACAGAAACCAGTAACGTTGGGAGTTCCAGTTTTCATTTTTAAAATTTGTCTGTGAGAAAATTGGTTGGGATAAAACTTAATAGAAGCAGCGTCTAACTTAGTGTTACCACTATTCTTATCACTGAAATGGTCACAGAAGAAGCATGCCCCAAGCTTGTGCAAATTAAGGATCCAATTTTATTATTTGTTGCAAGTATCATTACAGAGAAAACATCTGTCTGGGGGCTTTGTGCCTTTGCAGAGTGAGTGCTTACCAGTAGCAACTAAAACGCTCTGTTACTTTTCCCACAGGACAGATGTGCAAGTGCTAACTGTGGATGCTAAACATTTTTGCTGTGTTCTACAGATCCTCAGGCAAGCTGGTGTCATGCTCCTCAACCACAGTAAATCTGAACTACTTTATCCCATGCTTATGCCTCCCAGAGTGCCACAACTTGTGCTACACACTGGGCAAATCAGAGGTAGCTGATTAACAGCATCCTGAGGAAGGGAGGAAACAATGGGTAATGCGGGAGAGATGGAACTTCTTAACACAGCCTTTCCTCAGAAACATGACAAACACTGGACTCTGGCACTGAACTGGAGCCCCCACCATGAACGTGTAGCAAAGCAACGTAAAGACCTTCAGCAGAAATATTAAGTTGCAGGAAGTTTGGTGAACTTTGTTAATCCAGATGGCATACACCTCTGTAACCTCCTCATCACTGGTCAGCACCTCAAGGTAGTGAGTGTGTTTATCTCTTCTTAGTAAATTGACATTCCTGTTAAACAGATAACCAGCAACAATTCACCTGCCCCGGCAATTCTACATACATTGTCATGGCTTCATTATTTTTGTGACATTCACTTCCTACCACATGCCATGCAGATACAGGGGAAAAGAAGTACAGGTCTGTAATTGCTGTTATACTAAGTAATGGGTTGGGTTTTTCTTTCTTCTTCACAGCAGTTTTAGAGGCATGTTAGCTATCCAGGTAACAACATGATTTCACAGTATAGCATAAAGTCTTGTCTCACTGAGTGCCTCAAACAAGATTAACAAAGTAAGAAATATTAAACTGATTCAACATTTTTTGTTGTGTGGAAGGCTCTGCATTGGGAAAAAAAAATGTCTGAAGAGTTTGTAGCTTAGTGAGCAAAGTACTGTACATGAGCCAAACTAAACTTAAATAAGTATGGTGGTCTCAGCTGAGTTCCTGGCAAACTCTAGCCTACACTGCAAATTCATCATGAACAATTATATGTAATTTGGTACAATTGCCTGCTCCTGCTTAGAGGCCCTTTAGACTGAGCTACAAAAGAGGCTGAATTATTCCCCATACGTAATAGAAGCATTACTCACTGCTCAAGGACATACCCCGAATACAGGTGGTGCTGTCAAATTCCCACTGAGCAAACACCGGCTCTCGTGCCAGAGCATGGGCAGAAGGTCTGTGCTGGTACAATTAGAGTAGGTTGTTCACAGCAGGCACACTTTCTCAGTCTTGATGACTGGCTTTCATGCTCAGATGCAGTATGAAGAGTTTATGTTTAAGTTGTATGAATATGTGAATATTTTTCTTCAAATCTTTGATACTTCTAGGTTGAATTTTTCAGGGGAGTAGAGGGCAGTTAGGTGCCCAAAGAGAAATCCATTAGACTGTTAGCATTATTGTCTAAAACTATCTCTGAAGCCTTTATAATAAAGGTTAAGTAAAAGCTGACATCAATTGGCATTATCTGAGAACAGTAACACTTAAAGAACTCTAAGATTTTGAAAAGATAGAATTATATATATTTACCCAACATAAATATGACACTATCTGAGGAAGTTGGGTATATTGAACTGGAATAGGATATCAGCATTACATTTTTTAACATTGTTTTCTCATTATCTGAATAAAACGTGTCTTGTGAGGTTTTCAGAGATCCTTAATTCTATGTGAATGAAATATACTTAAAAAAGCAAGACAAAAGGTTTATCTCCTATGTGAAAGGGAATTCACAACACACCAGTGAACTGTATGCAGTGCAGCAGGCTCCTAGAATGTATTGAGGATCTTCCTAAGACAGGTAATAGATAGTTCCACCAGGGAGGATGCAGTGTTGGACTTGTTGCTCACCAGTGAGAGTGAACTGATTAGTGACATTAGGACTGGAGACTGCCTGGGCTGTAGTGGCAATGAAGTTCAAACACATGAAGGATATCTGACAGACAAAGAATAAAATTGGGAAGCTTAATTTTAGAAAATCCAAAGCCAAGCTCTTCAAGAAGTTAGTTCACAAAACCCCCTAGCAATCTGTCTTCAAGGGCATGGGAGTGGAGCAGAGCTGGCAGATCTTTAAGAAAGCTCATTAGTGCATAAGAAAATTGAGACCTAGACTGGCTCAAGCAGTGGGCCCACGTGAACCTTATGAGCTTCAACAAATCCAAATGCAAGGACTCGCACCTGGGTTGTGGGAACCCGTGCTACCAGTACAAGCTGTGATATGCTATCATAGAGCACAGCCTGCTGAGAAAGATTTAGAGGTACTGGTGGATGGCAAGCTGAATGTGAGTCGGGAACGTGCCCTTGCAGCCCAGAAAGCCAGCTGTATCCTGGGCTGCAACAAAAGAAGTGTGGTCAGCAGGTTAAGGTAGGAGATTCTGACATTCTACTCTGCACTGGTGAGACCACACCAGGAGTACTATGCCCAGATGTGGAGTCCTCAGTACAGGAGGGACATGGAGCTGTTGGAGTATGCCCAGAGGAGGGCCACAAAGATGATCCAAGGGATGGAAGACTTCCTCTATGAGGACAGGCTGACAGAGCTGGGGTCGTTCAGCATGGAGAAGATTCTAAAGTGACCTGAAAGTGGCTTTATAGCATCTAAAGATGGGCTGTAAGAAAGAAGGGGACAGATTCTTTAGCAGGGTCTCTGGTGATAGAACAAGAAGGTATGCATGGTTTCAAACTAAAAGCAGGGAAATTTAGATTGGACACGAGGAGTAAGTTTCTTACAATAAGGATGATGAAGCACTGGAACAGGTTGCCCAGAGAGGTGGATGGCCCATCCCTGCAGACATTGAAAGTCAGAATCACACAGAATCACAGAATCACAGAATCACCCGGGTTGGAAGGGACCCCAAGGATCATGTAGTTCCAACCCCCCTGCCTGGCAGGGCCACCAAACATACACATTCAGATCAGGTTGCCCAGGACCCTGTCCAACCTGGCCTTAAACACGTCCAAGGACGAGGCATCCACAACCTCCCTGGGCAGCCCGTTCCAGGGCCTAATCACTCTCCTAGTAAAGAACTTCCCCCTAACATCCAACCTAAATCTTCCCTCCTTCAACTTAAAACCATTTCCCCTAGTCCTGCTGTTGAAAGTCAGGCTGGAGAGGCTCTGAGCAACCAGATCTCACTGTAGGTATCCCTGTTTATCACAGGGGAGTTGGACTAGATCGCCTTTAAGGCCATCCTTTAAGGCCAACTCAGAAAATTCTATGATTCTACAATTCTGTGAAATAAGTCCACTGAAATTCTAGCAATCTTCTTTTAGAGAAGAGAACCACAATTTGTGGTTTGTTTTTAAACTAATTCTTGCTAAGTCGTTTTTTTTTTTTTTTTTTTTTTGTTAGTGCCTTTTTAGCAGAATTGACATTCCAAAGAGTTTTAGTACATTTTGTTCAAACATTACACTGTTCCTACTTGAATTTCAGTGTGCTTTTCTCTGATTGCCTGTACAGAAGCAGGTAGCAACAGGCTTGGACAGCCTATTTACACATTTAGAGTTATAAATACGAAGAAGAAAATGTTAAAATTGAAATAAATAAATAAATAAATAAATAAAATTGAAATAAATTGAAATAAGATATTGATGCTACTTAACATTTCAAGAAATGCCAGACTGATGTACATATGCAAAACTTGAAGGTAAATATTGACAAGATTCTCTTGAGAGGTTACACATACACGAGAAAAATACACGGGGCTACATTATTATCCATTAATATGTTTATTAACTTATAAAAGATTAAAAATCTGTATACTTTGGGAGCCATTTCTTCTTTTTTCTACTTTAACTTTCACTGTAAAGAAGGGAAGGATTTGTACTGAGAATACAAATCTGTATCTTAAACATGTTATATATATGCTGTCAACTATAATACCCTGGCTGACAAAACGGTTATCCAGGCTCCACATGCTATCTTTCTCTGCACCAATAAAAACTCATTCTAGAGATGTTTTCTTGTCATGAAATAACAGGCCAGATCACTGTGCTAGGATTTCCTTTGCATCCTGCCTCTCTCTTTGCTGTAGCTTTAAGTTCTTCTTGCCTCTCTTATGTTTAAAGAAGTGAATGTTGTTGTGGTACCCTACTCGGTAATACAAAAAAGGTGTTTGAATGTCTCTGTTATGAAACATTAAAATGTCTTGCAAGTTGGTGCTTTTCTGTCTCCAAACTTCTTGATATTGCATGCTTTTTAAATTTATTTTCACTGCATACCGTAGTTCATATGACCATGTTCACCTTCTGAGTATGCAGTTCAGTGCATTGTTCTATTCTGAATGTGTTAGGTATACTGAGTATTTAGAAAGTGTACTGCTATGACCATGTTTAATAGGTTTAACTCTCTCCTAACAGGATTAGGAGATCCGAGAACAGATAAATATAACAGCATCAGGAACATATGATGATAAATCATGTGGGATAGCAAAGCAAAGGGATCTAATTGCAACTGTTTAATCCTGTAGCAGAAAAAAAATACAGAAAATGTCGTTAAAAAAAAAAAACCATAAACTGCTATCAAAATCTGCTGAAGAAATTATGTTATTAGACTTTTCAATAAGATTGTATCCTCTCCAAATGTGTTTCAAGACTCTCATACACACTGCTTTTCCATTGTGTATTATTTAACAACAGAAGTGTGCTGTAATAAGGTGTAAATATGAATGGATGCTGTCAGAAAGCAGCAAGTTGTGCTCTAATGAGGGAATCTGAACTGGCAGTTCCAGCAGCCATGCTTATATTGATAGCCTCTGTCCCTCAGAATGTTGGTGCAGCTTGCTGTTGGTAAAAGAGTAGGCCAAACCCTATGGATGATTCAAGATCAGGATCCATCAAAGAGTTTCTAGATGTAGTGCTACTCCAATCTTAAATAGCATTTTAATGTTGCCATATTGCTAAGATCAACCTCTGGTGAGTACGGTAGACCTTGTGATAGCTTTCATAACTGGTAGGATATTTCCACTTTGCAAATTGCTGTGGAGCTGAGCACTGTCAGATCTCTAACAGAGATGCAGAAGGAAGCTTCTAGAGAATACTACCGTGCTCTATGACTAAGAAAGACTGAATAAAAAACAGTGAAGATAAGTAGCATCATTCAATGGAAAAACAAAACAAAATAGACACACACAAAAACAACCAAAAACAAAACACAAAGGCATACAATTGTCATCACATGAAGGATAGCATCATAGAATCATAGAGTGGGGCCTCACAAAGGCTGAGCAGAGAGGAATTTGCGTTGAAAGTTTCTAATTCAAAAAATGTTAGTGCTCCCCCAAGCTTTTCATGTGAGATGAAAAGTCAAACCAGAATTATAAGATAATTAGAGGGAATTTCAGAAAATAGTCTGAAAATGCTTCAAAGACCTTTTTTCCTCATATATGCATACTTAGTCCTTCTTGTCTTCAGATGTCTGTCACTTGTGTTGCAATGGAACAATGATACTCCTCTCCAAACTGTTGTCTGCACATACATTAAAAATGATAGTGATAATCAGTGTACATAATTAGTGCTAATTTGCTAATCTCATTGAAAATTTTCCCAACAAAATAAGAAATGTATTCCGGCAGTAAATGCATACTGCAATAACAAAGATCATGAACTCAAGTCTGAGCAGTTACATGCAGTAAAAGCCAAACACTGCAGTCTAAATACGTGTCTATGATGTTTTCACTCTAAGCCAAAACTGGACATTGAAACCAGAAATAATTGGCAATAGTAGGAATAATAGATAGACAAACTAAGCCTCGGTCATTTGTTTTTGTTTAACTAATACTGAAGATAATTGCAAAAAAATCTCTCTTATTTTATGGGTACTGTTTTCATTTATTCTAAATCACAGTGGTAATTATTTGATATAAGATGGAGAAGTAGAGCAAAAAGCCTATAACAGTGCACATATTTTGTGAAGCAAATCTGCGTGATCAGTCAATTCATAGTATCTTCATATCATGAGGGTTCAATATTTATGTTGCTGCAAAAGTAATGTTTCTATTTATTTCCATGGAAAATACAACAGATAAAAAGATCACAATAGCACTATTTGATAATTCAAGCTCTCAGCTACAAAACATGTGAATGTGGTCAGTCACCGCCATTAGATCTGTGTTTTTGTCAGTAATGAACAAGCGTCTGTGTGTTATGCTCAAAAAAAATCTGCATCAGTGGAGGTGACCCACTGTTTCACAGCTACCATCATTAAGAAAATTCTACCCACGTAACCCCAAGCAGATAGAAATCAAAAGGTGCCAAATCTGGATGATACAATGGGTGTAGTAGGACAGTCCAGCTAAAACTGGCAAAATATTCCTTGGTCTTCTAACAAACATGGAGCCTGTTGTTATTGTATTTCTAGAGAAATGCTGTGTTCTTCTCTGGCCTGACTCTGTCAGATTAGTCAGCATTGTAGATGCAGTCAGAGTAGATGGTTTATCTGGGTTCCAGGAAATCCAGAAGGATCATCCCTTTTTTATCTCAGAAGACAGCATATGTCACTTTACCCACTAAGGTCTGCATCTTTAACTTTTTCTTCAGCGGTGAATTCACATGTCACTACTCCATGGCCTGCCATTTTGACTCCAACTTGTCTCAATGACCACATTTCTTCACCAATAATGATGTGATCCAGGAGACTGTCATATTCAGTCTCACATTTGTTCAACAGATCCTAACAGACTTGTATATGGTGTTCTTTCTATTCCTGTGTCAGCATTTGTGTGATCCACCTGGTGCAAACTTTGTGGTTTTTCAACACTGAATGTCACACTTTTGCTTCTTATGCGCTGCCACATCACACATCATTGTGTCAGACTGTCCCTCTGCTGCCATTAGTCACATGTCAGCAAAACGTAGTGGAATACTAGTGAAAAGGTTCAACCTCTACTCCCATATCACCAACATCTAGCTCTGACATTGTGGATCAATGCAATAAAAAAGGAGGCATTGCTTTTGGAGTAGACCTCATATTTATTATATTCAGAGGATGTGCTTGTAATTCTAAATATAACTGTTCAAGTTGATCAAACATTTACTCTTCACTAAATCATACCCTTTATGAAGGATGCCAACAAAACTTTGCAATAGTCAAGCCTAGCCTTTGTAAGGCCTTATTTGACATGCCTGTCTGACAAGGCTAATGGTAAAACGTCTGAGGAATGCAGTCTGCAATGAGATGAAATATCTATTTTTAAACACAGAAATATTAAGATGTAGATGAGAAATGACAGCTTATGCATGGGAAGGAAACCTGAGCTGTTTGGGAGAGAAAAAAAAAAAAAAAAAAAAAGAAAATAAAAGGAAAAACAGACAAAATTCACCAGCTTTAAAAAGTTAACAGGGAAAGAAGAAATACATCAAATTATTCCTTACTTCATATTTTTAAAGAGGCTTGAATAACCATGAAACAGGAAGATTTGCAATCGCCATTAAGATGAAAATGAGAAAATGGCTTACTTTGCTGCTTGTTGTTCCTTGGGTGATCTGAAATGGCAAGGCTTGGCCAAGAGTGTAGTTTTTAAGACACACAACAACACACCAGCACATATGTTAAATGCATTTTCAGATATTTTTTGCTGTTTTTTTTTACTTCACAAATTTTTGAGTGTGCTGTTATTGAATTACAAGGTAAAATTCTCAAAATACTTGACCAAGTTCCCACACCAAATTAGACTTCTAATATGAGACAAATCCTTAGGTTCTGGTGGTTTTGTTATTGTCATTTGTTTCTCTGTTTGTTATTTTTATGTTTATTGGCATTAATCAGGCTTATAGCATTGGATAAGTAAGAAACTGAGAAAAGATATATGATCTAGGGATGAAGTACCACAGCTATTGCCAGTTCTCCGCTGCCATTTTGATATCATTTGTTTGAGCAGTTGCCATCATTCACACTGATGCCATTCCATCACAGGAGAGGAAAGTCTCCCCTGAACTGCTTAAACTTGGAACTCATACCTCTGAGATGGGGAAGGCGAGAGTGAGTTTATCGGTTTTGTGCCTTCTAATTTTGGATCACGCAGGGAGTTATGAGACTTTGTTATCTATTTCTGTTCAACAGTCTCTTCCCATTGATGATTTCCTATTCATGTGGCATACCCCTTGTGTAAAAGTTAACGACAAGCTTCTAGGCTGTTACTGATGTCCAAATTGAGAGAAACATTTTCTGTCCCAAACCAGCACATTAAAATAACTTTTATCTCCAACTTACATGAAAGATCTGTAAAAAGACACATTTCGCAAATATATATACTGTATTGCACTGAAAAACTGTATTGTAATTGTCATGCTGAACCTCATTTTTTCCTCTTCAGAAGAGAGGAGAGGAGATACTCTGTAATCAGTCTCCTGCTTATTTTTTTCAGTAATAACACTGGCCCATGGATTTTTGCTTATTTCAAGGAGATGTGGGTAGGTTATTCGTATTCTCATCTCATACTTCTGTGGTAATAAGCACAGTAAAAATGCAGTGTTTCTGATTTAGTATATCACTTGTATGTTAGTAGCAATTTTTTTTATTCAGTCCAGATTTGATTTGACAGACATACTTGGCTCTTACCTTAGCAAAAACAAATTAATGTGTAAAAATAAGGTCCTCATTTGAGTAGTACAGTTGTTGACTTAAGCATACTTCAAGAGATGTTTGCATTTTGAGGGTGTTGCTTCTTTGATCCACAATGAGGCCCAATCTGAGCCATGATTTTTTCCATTTACTTTGAAAATGATGTATTTTAGGGATGAAATGCTTTCCTTTTCTAGTCTTTAAATCTTGTAGCTGGGGTTATCTTGGCTCCAGAATTTAAATCAAATACTTTAGATGTTTCCTAAAGCAGGAGCAACTTTGGTCCAAAGACAAAACATTTTTGAAGTGAACAGGGAAACACATCAGATCAAATAAGGTCATAGGGAGGATCAAAGGATGAAATTTAATGGCATTTCTTCTGTGTAATCTCATTCTGAAAGCTGAGTGAATTTATTCCAAGAACAATAACTTGTTGTTATTTTGCTTCATTATTTACTTTTGCTTACAGAACCTGAAGATACCTATGTGATAGGTAACCACTAATTAATTAACAACACTACTCACAAAAGATCAAAACAAAACAAAACAGGAGCAGATTCATTCAATATGTAGAAGAAAAGGAAATAGTCTTCACAAGAAAGAGTAGCTTGCAGCTTTTGCATTCCACCTCTTTTTTGATCAGTTAACCACTTTGGCTGTTTGAAATCTCTCCACAAGTAATAGCTACAGAAAAAAATCTCGTAGGATACCAAACAGATTCTGTTTGTCTTGCCAATTGTTTTTATTCTAATCACAGCGATTTTATTCTAATCTCAGAGCTCATGGATTTGTGTTTGTTGAGTTTCCCTAGGTGTTCTTTAACAAGATATTCCTCCACTTAAGGGAAGACTTCCATTTTCTCTCACCTCCAGAGTCTGAGGTACCTGAGGGTCAGTCTTAGCAATAAAGATCAAAGCAGAGAAGATGTTGAGTAATTCCACCTTCTCAGTGTTCTCTCTTATCAGGGCACACACCTCATTCAGCTGTGGGCCCACATTTTCCCTAGTCTTCTTTTTGATATTGATATACTTGAAGAAGTCTTCCCTTTTTTTGTCCTTGACCTTCCTCACTAGATTTAATTCCAAGTAGGCTTTACTTTCCCTCATTACATCCTTGTATCCCTGGCAATGGTCAGGGAATAGCCTTGATCTTTGGCAGGTCAATGCCACTTCCCCAGAAACCCATTCCAGTGCCTGATCACTTTCTGATGAAGAACCATCCTGATAGCCAACCTGACCCTCCCACAATGCAGTTCCATATTGTTCTGTTGTATCATATCACTGTCATCAGAGAGCAGAGCTCTGCTCTGCCCCTGTACTCCCCAGTTGTGAGGAGCTGTGGGCCACCATGAGGCTTCCCCTCAATTACCTCTTTCTACACTGAACAAACCAAGTGACTTCAACCACTCTTCATATATCTATCTCTCCAGGCCCTTCACCAAGTTCATAGCCCTCCTTTGGATGCTGTTTAATAGCTTTATGTCCTTCTCATATTGTGGCACCCAGATCAGTGCTCAAGGTGAGGCACAGAGTTTAGAGCAGAGATCAACAATTCCTCCCCATGCGCAGTGGCAGTGCTGGACCTGATGAACCCCAAGATATGGTTGGTCCTTTTGGCTGTGTATTAGTTCCAGATGGAATGGAATTGTTTTCCTCAAAGTGTCTGGTACAATGCTATGTTTTGGTTCCAGAGAAAAATAATGTTAATTACATATTGATGTTTATAGTTGCTGCTAAGCAGTGTTGTATAGAATCATAGAATCATACGATGGCCTGGGTTTAAAAGGACCACAATGATCACCTAGTTTCAACTCCCCTGTTATGTGCAGGGTCACCAGTCACAAGACCAGGCTGCCCAGAACCACATCCAGCATGACCTTGAATGCTTCCAGGAATGGGGCATCCACAACCTCCCTTGGCAACCTGTTCCAGTGTGACACCACTGTCTGTGTGGAAAAATCTCTGCCTAATATGTAACCTAAATCTCCCGTCTCGTTTAAAACCGTTTCCCCTTGTCTTATCACTATCCATTTTTGTAAACAGTCTTTACCCCTCCTGTTTACATGCTCCTTTGAAATATTGGAAGGGCACAATGAGATCTCCCCAGAGCCTTTACGGCTGGAAACTGCAGCATAGGAAGTTCCACACAAACATGCGCAAGAACTTCTTTACAGTGAGGGTGACGGAGCACTGGAACAGGCTGCCCAGGGAGGTGGTGGAGTCTCCTTCTCTGGAGATGTTCAAGACCTGCCTGGATGCCCACCTGTGCGACCTGCTGTAGGGAACCTGCTTTGGCAGGGGGGTTGGACTCGATGATCTCTGGAGGTCCCTTCCAACCCCTACAATTCTGTGATTCTGTGATTCTTCCCTTCTCCAAGCTAAACAAGCCCAGTTCCCTCAAAAGTTCCCTCAAACTTTCTCTAGAGGTGCTCTAGTCCTCTGATCATCTTAGTGTTCCTCCTCTGGACCCACTCCAAGTGCTCGGGTCTTTCTTGTGCTGGGGGCCCTAGGCCTGGATGCTGTACTCCAGATAGGGCCCTCACAAGACCTGAGTAGAGGGGGACAATCACCTACCTCTCCATCCAAGGCCATTCACAGTGAAGGAAGCAGCTGAGAGGGAACAGAATCAGGACAGCTGACATAAACTGGCTGAAAGGATATTTCATACCATATGACATCAAGCAAAAGGAGTTTTGAAGGGGGTAGGAGTTTCTCTCTCTTTACTGCCATTTGGGATATATCCGTGCATTGACTTGAGGGTGGTGAGCAATTGCTTCTGCACTACTTATATACACTACTTACCATTTCTTGTATACACTCATACAAACATATATGTAATTGTAACTATTTTCCTTTTCCTTTTCTTTATCTTCGTAGAAAGTTTTATTTCAATTCACAAGTTCTACTTTTTTGATTGTCTTCCCTATCCCACTGGGAAAGGGGGGTAGAGAGCAGACAGCTGTGCGGTGCTCAGCCACCTGCTGTGTTAAACCACAACAGGCTGCCAAGGCTCACTGCTGACTCACGTTCAACTTGTCATCAATCAGAACCCCAGGTCCCTTTCCACAGGGCTGCTCTCCAGCATCTTGTCCTCTAGTCTGTACATATAACATATAACCAGAGTTGTCCCATATTCTGCCCAAAATACATCAGGCTACATGATTATAAAAGTCCATAAAAATTATTGTAAAAATTGACTCATGACAGATGAAAACGAATCTTTGTGTTTGAGATATTTGTTGAAACAGATTTGTTTTGTATCAAGATTGAATTTGTCACGACAAAAGAGTCATATAAGGTCCACACCATAAAGAGGATGTTCATACAACTTCAAGGTGTATATACATTGCTTGAGTAATGTTAGAAAACAGAAGGAAAACCTAAACGTAGACAAAAGCTGAAGATTGTGAGACAGCAATCAAATTATGACTGCACTTGAAAGAGTTTACTTTATTAGCTTGAGTTTTTTGTAGTTTTTTTTCTTTATGAAGACCTGACAAAACACACTTCACTATTTAAGGCCAAAATTGCTCTGGACACTTTCAAATTAAGCTAGCTTTTAGCCACAGTCTCACTTCTGTTTAAAAAGTGTTGTGAAGGTACTGCTTCTTTTCAAAATATATTAGTCACGGAGATAATTTCTTGCCATTTGGATGACAGCACATTAAGAATACCTGCACATGATTTCACTGTAAATAATACATGTAAAAATATACACATAAAAATCAATTTCTTTAAAACTGTCCCTACATTTTATATTAAATATGTTTCAGTCAAAATTTTCTCCCACTGTCTTGACTGACTGATGTAAACTTTAATCTAAGTAAATGTATCTTTTAAGTAGCAAGGTCTAACCAAATGCCACAGTCCATTCTGTTAGAGCTCAAATACTTTTTCTGTGTTAGAAAATGAGTAAATTACCATTAAAGATGATATTTGTAGTTTAAAACATTCTGCATTAAAAAAAAAAAAAAATTAATTTTTGTTTGAGTTTGGAATACAGCATTTTCAGTTTTATTCTACATCCTAAAAAGTTGTGCTTTGCAGGAGAGAAAAGAATGGTTTCATTTTCATAAATTTTGGCAGTAGCAGCAAATGTTTCTAGGGTAGGGCATTTGTCAACCTGTAGGGTTATTCAAGGTGTCACACAGCTGTGAGTTGATCTCAGGAAAACTAACTTGTCAGACCCACAGGGATCTGGAGACCAAATTTGAATTAATCTATCCTCACTTATCCCTTGGCAATTACCCATTGTCCCTCCACTAAAACAGACTTGATATATTTCTCTTTGTTCCAAAAGGAATTCACACACGCATAGGGCAGGTGTTTGTATGTGGGATATTTTTTGTTTTGTTCCGTTTTACTTTGTTTTGCAGGAAAAGTGCAGGAGAAGTCTCTTTCATGAATCCAACCTGAATCTTTCCATTCACACAGGAAAGGGAAAAAAAAAGAGAGCCTGTGTAAAAATAGGATACAGAAAATCTAGGGCACATGTGGAGCATTTATAGTACTGTAATCAATGGCAACTGTTCTACTGGTTTGAATGGATGCAAGATGAGGTCCCAGAGTAAAAGATCTTTCTCTTATAACAGAGCACCAGTAATTTTGTAATTTTCTTTGAAAATTCATTCTGTAGAACAAAAGGGTACTTTCTGGCACTGATAAATCAATGTTTCACTGGGAGTCATTTTTCTTCCTATTTAAGAATACGTTTTTTCTTCCTTTGTTCCTTGTGTATTTATTATGGATTATATGTATCTATTGTGATTAAGTGCAACTGTTTGAAATGGAAATTAGAATGAGTTTCTTCGTATAGAGTTCAAACTCTTGATACATTTTTTTAATGTGTGAATCATGTAAACAAGCCACACAAACAATTTTTAATACAACAAAATTAATAGTCATTAACTATTTTAATTTCAATTTCTCCTTGCATGAGTCCCTTTTGTTCGTATTTTTTTTTTCTGTATTTACCTTTTTGCTCACTTGAGGAGTTTGATGTGGTACTTTATAACAGACATGATGTTTCCTACATTAAAGATTTAGCAAAATTAAGTCTTTCAATCTTTTCAAGCCATATTCCTACTTGACTTAATGGTATTAAAAGGTGTTGAATAACCTTTATCCAGCTAACAAGTGTCTTGTATGTAGCAAGAACAGTTTTGTCATAAGTCAGAAGATAAGCCCTTATAGACTCTGCTCCATTTTTCATTTCCAACAAAAGGAAGACAGACATAATACCATTCAGCACATATAATAGCTTCTGTATTGAAGAACCCCAGAATCGTTCAGGATCAAAGATGAATTTCTACCAAATAATAGTAAAGAAAATATATCTAGAGTTTTCCGTCCTTTTAATTAAGCATAACTTTTCAAAATCACCAGCTGCAAATCATTCACGTAGTGGAATACTTAATTACATTTAAACAAACAAACAAGCAAACAAAACAAACATGTAACAAAATCAGAAAGAAGTTCCTAGGTTCTAAGACTACCATCTTGGCTCTTGATTTGATGTTACCACTAAGCAGAATTTGGCTGACATTTCTCTTTTTTTGATGCTTGCCACATTCAGAGCCGCTAACCAGCAACATGTGGCAGGAAAGAGGAGTGCTAGGAAAACAGTGTCAAGACTTACATCTTGATGATTTAGGCATGTCTTTCACTTCGCTTAGTTTTTAGCTTAACATTTTTAGCTAGATGTTCTCCAGCTCTCACAAACGTGCACACTCCTATGCTGAAATAATAATAAAGGAACCAATATTCTTTGCTAAGTCACGAGTCAGTGTAGTTGCATAAACCACCACATCAATATAATGCACGACCTTTCTGAGGTCATAGATGTCTAGTAAAGGACTGGTATCTATCCACTTCTTATGGATATGAAGAATCTACATCAATCTGGTTGCAGTGCTTGGTCTGAGGAACATGAACCTAGAAAAAAGGAGTGCAGTACTAGACTGAAATAAACTTTCTAATCCTACACATACAAATAAGTTGGATGGTTCTGTAGCTTGACAAACTAGTTTTATCATCATATCAGTACTGCTGCCTTCTCCATTCTCTTCCGTCCTCTCATCAGGACATGCTGGAATTTATTATCAGCTTAGTAAGTATACTGTAGTTCTATATTTAGGAATCATTCTTCTGAGCCCTGCTAGAGGAACAATGCATTAATTTGGGATGAGTGTTAGACAGAAGGTGAATGTGTAATTACTGTGAATTAGTTTGGATAACGAAGACATTCATTGAGTTCCCTTTAGATCTGTTTTCCAACATGAAGGAATAAGGATTTTTCTGAAGCACGTCAGCATTTCAGTATCTATAAGAAACTTTTTCTTTTTTTTTTAAGTAAAACCTGTGTTGGGTGCTACTGTACTTTCTCACATATGTGATAAAGTGCAGTTGTTTGCAAGAACTTTCACTGGGTGATACTTGGTTTGATGCCATTTCAGTCAAGAGAGGGCTCCCCCTTGGTGGATCTGGAGTATAAAAGTACATTTTCTGTTTAAGCTAGTACATATTTTGTTAGATATGAACTTAATTACTCTATGGTATGTTGGTGCTAAATATCAATTTCTACAAGTTGGAGACAAAGAAAATATAGCTTTTGAGTAATCAAAATATATCATGTAACTAATTACCTACAACTTCTTTTCATTTATTTATTTCATTTATTTTTTTTTGCCAGCTACTGAGCCCCATAACATCATAAGAATGAACAGCAACAATTCACTTCTGAAGTTATTTTCTCAAAAACCTTGACAATGCTGCAATATTTTTTTCTTGTTTTGTCTATACTAAATAGTTTAAATATGAAGCAAAATATTACATCTAAATAATCTTTGGAATGTAACCCTAATTACAAGGAGATTCCTATTCTCAAAATGAGTATATATCATGCACTATTCTGAAGTGCACATGATAGAAATTAACAGCAAATACATATTAGATGTGTAACTTTTTTACTTTGATTCTCACTTCTGCCACTAAGAAGTTAGACATCTTACTTATTTTCTTTGGCTTAAAAGCCTGGAAACTTATATGCAAAATAGGTTAAATGAATCATGTACAGATTATGTTGAGTCAGAAAATTAATGTTGCAGGATTTCTAAAGTATGAAGTAAATTGAGAAGGAGCATTGCATTAATTTTTCTTTGCGAAAGGTCATAGAATCACAGAATGGCCTGGGTTGAAAAGAACCACATTGATCATCTAGTTTCAACCCCCCTGCCATGTGCAAGATCACCAATCACTAGACCAGGCTGTTTAGAGCCACATCCAGCCTGGTCTTGAATGTCTCCTGGGTTGGGGCATCCACAACCTCCTTGGGCAACCTGTTCCAGTGCATTGCCATCCTCTGAGTGAAAAACTTCCTCCTGCTGTAGACTCACTGTAGATGCCGTAAAGCCCTGTATCATATACCATGAGACAGGACACGATTCATAGTACAAGAAGGACAAAGGAAGGGCAAGGACATCTAAACGTTTGTGTGTATGTGTATGGATACATACGCATGCTTGTGTGCACTAATGCAGAATGCGGAGTGAAACAGGGAAGTTTCTGTGATTTGCTTGTGCATCCACCACCCTCACATCTGTCAGCAATTTACTACACTATTGTGTATGAACATGTGTATTCACTATTGTGAATGAAGACAGAAGACTTACAGTCATCTTCTCCCTCGATAATTCAAGCTATTAACAGGCTCTCTTCTTACCCTGTGAGGAAGAGAATGCTGGAAGTAGGTGGAAATATGAGAAGGAAAAGTGCCCAAGAGAGATCGGAATTAGAGGATTTCCACTCTGGACAAAATTTTCTCTCTGATCGTAGCACATTCTTTACAAGTAAAAGGCTCTAATGTTTGGATAAATATGCAGTCATGTTCCTGTTTCTTCAAATGCTCCAATATGAAATTCTTGAATCTTCATGAATCTTTATTGGGCTGCTCAATGGAGAGACAGGGGAGTTTTAAAAAAATACAACTACGCTGTGCTCAGTGTTAGAGGCTGGACGGAGAGCTTCGTCCCCTCAGTTTTCTTCACGTTGCTACTGCTGAGTAGTCCTGGCTGGACAGAAAATGGGCTTCTCTGAGCTCATTGACTTAGCAGTTCTCAATTGCTGGGCTAATGCCAAGGTACAGGCTTTTTGTGTAGTTATTCTGTAAATACAGCTACCTTGCTTTCATAATGGTGAAGCATAAACTTCTTTGAAAGTCTTGGCTCAGAAACTCTGTTTTGTTTGTATGGGGGCAATGTCCAAAATTTAACATTTCTGAGCCAACGTTTCTTTCTTATTTGTTTGACACTGAGGCACAGATTCTTCTTTAGGGAGTTTTGGCTAAGTAATTCCTGACTGGGCTGATGTCATGACTCCTTTCACTCACTGGATCATCAGAGCCTCTTTGTTAGTAGATTGATGTCAAGGGACAAGTTGTGTAAGCATGGGAACTGGTTTGCACTGGTATGCTATTTTAGTGTCAATGGGCAGACTGCTATAAGACACTGCTTCAAAATGATCTTAGTGAAATGCTATCAGAGAAATCCTGCCTTTTTTAGTTTTCTTTATTTCTTTGCGCATGTGTCTCTCTGTATGTGCTAGAGGGAGATTACTGCCTCATCATCTCAAACTGCCTGGTTTTGTGGGACAGCTCGGATTCTGCGGTGTAGCTGTCTCAGCATTCTTAGCATGTCACTTTGATTTCTATGTCCAAGACTCTCTTACTGGCTTAATAACTTCATTTTATTCAGTTGATGTTAAGATATAGCTAACAAGAAAATTCAGTTGCCTGTTACTTTGCAGAGATAGTGTCAAGGCACAAGTTTCTCAGGAGTTACTGGCTCAGTAGTTCCAGATGCTTTTGTTTGCCTATTCCAAATTATGTACAGTGTTTGACATGCTAGATTAGCACACTTAGACACAGCAATGTTCAGCTACAGAAGACAAGAATTGTTCAAGTACCCTGTAATTCACCTCTTATAGATAGTTTATTAACTCCTGAGGGTGAAATTTCTCCTCCAGATTAAACCTTCAGATCTAGAATAATCTCCAGCAGCACCACACAACTGGCTAGTGTTATGACACTTTGTCAGGCAGCTATGTATTTGGTAGAAAGCTAATTGTTTTCAGTATCAGAAGATGACCTACCTAGAATTAGATCATTCTTCAGTATTTTTTTTGTTCATATTTTTTTGTGACAGTGCATCATCGAGTTCAACATACAAATGGATTTATGTGCTCTGACAACAGCTGTACTCACACTGCTTCAACATACGAGGATTAGATGTATATGATAGATGTCTGTTGATTCAAGAATCTCAGGCTTATGCTCACTTTGGTCTTTTCTCCCTTGGCTGGAGGTAAAAATATCTTTCAAAGGAAACTGTATATAAGATGGTACAATTACTGTGTCAGTGATTTCTTGCAAACATGTGATGGTAAAACTGGAAAAAGAAAGAAGGTAAGATTAGTTCAGCTCTTACAATATTAATGACCAAAAGATCTCAGTGTAGCATAATTACATTATTCAGTTTGATTAAACATACGTTGTACATGTTCAAACAAAAGAGCTGACAGAATCCCATTTGATCAAAACAGGAGCAAGGACCTTGTCTGAAGGGAACATTCTATGCATTATACTATTAAATGGAACACCTAATGAGTTCCTTTGCCACAAGAAAGCTTCCCATTATGTTCATTATAAAAGCTATATTAGAAGTAAAACATAAAGGGAAACTGAAGTGTTGTAATGCTCGGTGTATTCTCCCTGGTTCTGTATGATAGTCGAAGGAAAAAAAGCTGACTGAACATTAATCTAGGTTCCTCCAGAACTATGTATTTGAGTTTCAGATTTTGTAAATAGCTGAAGAAATTCCTTGAACTTGCTAGTCAGCTTTCTACTATACTGTCTTTCTGAGCCTTTTCCAAATTAACTGTTAATCCAAAATGCACTGCTGTCTCCGTCCTCAAGGTCCAATCTGCCGGGGGCTGGCGATCTCCCCTCACCAGGACCTTTAGCGACACAGACACCAATATGGGGAGTAGCAAATGGCATTTACTGCAACTAGCCAGCGCCTTATATCCCCTACATGCTTTGTCTATGCCCCTAAAGCATGCATCATCATTTTGAGACAGAGGAGGGGAGGTCCTGCATCAGAGCAGGGGAGGTCCTAATGTGTCATATCTGGATGCCTCACTAGTGCCTGCATCATGGGAAGTTCTTCCCTGTGAAGGTAGTTTCAAAATAAAGTTCAGGTTATATGTACAAATTTATGTAAGATTGATTTACGTAAGTTTATAAAAATTTACAGAAGTTGTTCTAGTTCTTTCCCCACGTAAGTTTGCTTAGTCCAAGGAAGCTGAATAAGTGGTAAAATTACCTGTCAGTCTAGCTAATGCCAAGATTTGCTTTCAGGTTACTTACACTCTGAATGAAGTACTGCACATTATCATTTCTTGAAGTACTTCAAGCATAGTATTATTCTGATACACTTAACACTGAGAAGAAGGTATGCTTAATTTTCTATGAGAATTAAAAGATAATAACAAAGATATTCAGTGACACTAGCTGGTATAGTTTTAATAATTCAGTGGATCGTATTGATTTACTGCAGCTGATTATCTAACCTTCAAGCCTTTGCACCTTATGCACTAAAGAGAAAGCATTCAGTCTTTGTCTCTTTCTTGGTTTACAGCCATGAACCAACATACTATCAAAAACAAACAGCCAAAGATTTACCTCCTGCTAACTTTTGTGGCATACGTTTTTATAGCTTATCTCTATTTTTTAAATTATTTTTTTAGGAAGAAAACTAAGGTTTATTGTCTCTCTAGAAAATAATCTGTGAAGTCTGTTTCAATCTCTGAGTAAAACTACACAAGAATTTCATAACTGATATAAAGTTCTACACAGAACAGAGTGTGTATGATCATCCTAGCATGGCATGCTATAATGGAAGTATGAAGAACTACAGATAAAAAAATAACTGAAATATCTAAAGAAATAATTTTGCTGAAGCAGTCATACCACTGTATCAGTAATGGAAATATAAGTGCAGTACTTAAGTCTAACCTTTCAAAGAAATGTATGTTTTTTTAATATAATAAGACATAATACTGGTTAAGGGGGACTTTGTCTGAGTTTGTCTAAGCAAATGTGGTACGCACAAATCCATGAGCCCCAATAGTATGCACCTACAAGTGCTGAGGGAACTGACAGGAGTGATTGTTAAACCACTCTCTATCATCTCTGAAAGATCATGGAGAATGGGAGAGGTGCCTAAGGACTGGAGCAAAGCCAACATTACTCTAGTCTTCAAAAGGGACAAGAAGGAGGAACCAGGAAGCTTCTGGCTAGTCAGCCTCACCTTAATCCCTGGAAATGTGGTGAAAATGCTTATTTTCATAGAATCACAAAATGGCCTGGGTTGAAAAGAACTATCATGATCATCTAGTTTCAAGTATTTGCAGGGTTGCCAGTCACAAGACCAGGCTGCCCAGAGCCACATCCAGCCTGGCCTTGAATGGCTTCAGGGATGGGGCATCCACAACCTCCCTGGGCGACCTGTTCCAGTGCGTCACCACCCTCTGTGTGAAAGCCTTCCTCCTAATATCTGACCTAAACCTCCCTTGTCTCAGTTTAAGACTGTTTCCTTTTGTCCTATCACTATCCATCCTTGTTTTCTATCTTATCTCCAAGCAAATGGGAGAGAAAAATGTTAACAAGAGTAGTCAACATGGATTCACAAAGAGGAAATCATGCTTGAACCAGTCAGACAGCCTTCTATGATGTCACTGCTGGCTGGGTAGATGAGGAGAGAGGAGTGATGTTGCTTACCTTGACTTCAGAAAGACTTTCGATACTGTCTCCCATAACATTCTTGTAGATAAGGTTTGACAGTGTGGGTCAGATTAACAGACAGTGAAGGTGATGTGGACTGAGAACTCACTGGCATAGCTCAGAGGACTGTGATCGTTGATGCAGGTTTTCTGATGATACAAAGCTGGGAGGAGTGATGGACACGCTAGAATGTTGTGCTGCCAGTCAGTGAGACCTGAGTGGACTGGAGAGTTGAGTAGATAGCAACCTGACGATGCTCAACAAGGGCATGTGTCGAATCCTACACCTGGGGAGGAATAACTGCACACCTCAGTACAGGTTAGGGGCTGACCTGCTGAAAATGAGCTCTGCAGAAAAGGACCTGGGTGTCTTGGTAGATAACAGGCTGGCCATGAGCCAGCAGTATGTTCTTGTGGCCAAGAAGGTAAATGGTGAGCATGTTGAGGGATGTGATCCTCTCCCTCTGTTCTTCCCTGGTGAGGACACATCAGGAGTACTGTGTTCAGTTTTGGGCTCTCCATTTAAAAAAAAAAAAAAAGGAATTTCTAGGGAAAGTCCAGCAGTGGGCAACAAAGATGATTTAGAGCTTGGATGATCTCTGGTACGGGGAAAGGCTGAGGCCTGGTATTGTTCAGCACGGGAAAGAGAAGACTGAAAGGAGATCTCATCAACACTTACAAATATCCAAAGGGTGTGTGTCAAGAGGATAGGGCCAAGCTTTTTTTTTTTGTGGTGGCCAGTGGCAGAACAAGGGGCAATGGACACAAACTGGAACACAGGAAGTTTCATCTAAGCATGATAAAGGACTTCTTTGCTGAGGATGACAGAACAGTGGAATAGGCTGCCCAGAAAGATTATGAAGTTTCCTTCTCTGGAGCTATTCAAGACCCATCTGGATGCTTTCCTGTGCACACTGCCATAGGAAATCTGCTTTAGCAGGAGTTGGACTAGATTGATCTCTAGAGGTCCCTTTCAAAACCTACAATCCAATGATTCTATAATATTTATAAATTTTCACATGTTAGCTTTTAGGCATTTCGTAAGCACAATCTATTAGCATCTGGGACCAAAGGTAATTATGTAGCAATGGCCTACACATGTAAAATACAACCTCCTCCTCCCTTTCCCCCAGGAATTCAAGAAACCAATGTTATTCCTCACATATGTGAGTGATTAGTAAATTTATGAGTACCCTGTGGGCACACCTTTACCAGCATAAAATCAATCACACTGCTGTCACATTTGGGAGGTATAAGTTTTCTGTCATTTCTGGGACGGCATGGTAAGCCAGTGAACTTACGCAGAGCTATGTTGTTGTAACACTGTATGAGTGTCTCTGCTTTCTGGAAGACAGTTTGGCACTTGAGGTAGGATTGATTTGTTTTGATTCTTGAGATTGGAAAAAAAGCAAGCAGAAATAGTGCACATTTCGTGTTTTAAAAAGAGAACATCCTGCCTAGTAAGGCGGATGTCCTCCTGTAAAAACATATTGCGAAAAATAAAAGAGGAAAATACTTTTTCAGCTTTAGGTTGCTCAACAGTTTGCACACACATATGCAAATCTTTTTGTATTTTGCAAAGCTGCTGAAAAGTTTTAGTTATAATGGGACTTCGTTCACACAGTTCAAATGAAAGCAATCACAATTCCAATCAAACAGACAAGGGCATGTATAGATCTACTCCCGGTTTGCTGCCACTAAAAGATTTTCTTTTCCTTCCCGGTTATTCATATATCTCGAACTAGCAACCAGAATCCATATATTTTAAACAGATAAACAAAACAAAACAAAACAAAACAAAAAAAAAGGAAGGCCTAAGTGAAAACCCATCAGCAAGGGAATATCTGTTAAACATTTTCTGATTCAACAGAAATAATCCTTCCAGCTCTTTCGACATATATGTTATGACTGAATGCTTTCCTTAAGGCCAGGTAATGTCAGTGCCAGATACATTTTTTTTTTTTTTTTTCTGCTAATCTGGGATATTTAAATGCAGAATTAGTACACTTATATATACTAAAGCCTTACAAATGCATCCAAAATCTTAAATGCTGACTGAAAATGACTTGAAAATACTGAAAATTACATAATTATCTGCATCCATTTGCTCAGACAAAATTTAGTTTCAGACAGTCTGGCGTGTAGTGGACTGTCTTTCTAACCTTCCATACTGACGATTTTTTCTGCCATGTCCAGCACTCAGGAGGAGGATATTGACCTAATCTGACTAGAGAAAAAGTACTGCAGAAGAACCTAGTGAGAAACAGTCATGATTTCACAGCCCATGTGCCGTTTGGAGTGGTAAACCCATGAACTATAAGGGAAATACATTCATGGCTAACATGGTTCCTGTAACATGCCATTAAAAATAGAAAAAAATAACACCAGACATAAACAACAACAAATATAAATACAAGCAGATTTCTCTGAATTTGATCTAAGAAACTGGAAAAAATATATCTTTTTTTTTTTAAAAGTAATAGTATTACTAAGATAGGCTTTTATTAATCATTGCAATGTTTGGAGGAAAAAAAAAATCCTTAAAAATGATATATTTATATTTTTTCTTTTATTTTGCTTTTCATTTGTACCTTCTCTTCATATACAAGTAATAGTTGATTTATTTTGAAATAGTTTGACATCTAAGTATCCCAAAACAAAAAGAAAGTAGTTTTTTTTTTCAAATATTAATTAGTGGCATTTTAAAAATCATAAATTCTCCACACACAAAATAGTCTTTGTCTTCAGTTTTAGCCTGCATGCTAACATGCTGTATACATCTAAATGTGATATTGCAACAATTAACATGTTTCTGTGATACTAAAGACAGGAAGATTACTGTCTTCAATAACAGAATGTTAACACCAAAAGATGAGTTCTCATTGCATTTTCTTTCCTGCTATTCTCTCACTGTAATAAACAGAGTTGGCTATCTTGTGTCTTATATCTGTTCCCAAAAATCCCTCTGTTTCCTTCATTTTTAATATGGAATTACTAAGGAAATATGAGGGTTAGTCTTCTGTTATGGAGTGGAGTACTTTATTTCTCAAACATGGGGTGAAAACAAGAGAGTGTATGTAGTACAATTATCTTGTTTAATAAAAACAATAATTTACAGAAACTAAAGTTTACACAGCTGATAGTTTGCAGGTGGAGGCTGAAAGTCATTGTCATCTACAGTAGTTCAGCAGCTCATAAGGAACAAATTGGCAATGGCCTTTCATTAACAAAATGCAGAGAAAAAGAACAAAAAATATAAAAGGGAAAGCATTACACCAGAACTTATACTAAGGATCCAAATTATATACTAAGGTCCACAGTTTGACTAAGCTTTAATTTAGGAATCTTCCCCTTATATGGAACATAACTTTTTTAAAGACAAAAAATAACACTTTCAGTGGCATATGTGGACTTCCTTCCACATATGCAGGCAGTTCTTAATGATCTTAAAGTGAAATATGGAATCTGCCAGCATCCTTGGAGGTAGACTAAGCAGAAGCCCACGACCAACAAGGCAGCACAACGTGGAGAGAAATGCTACATACATTAAATTAAGTGGGACATTTTGTTGGGATTACACAGACAAGACTTGATCCATCCTCTTTACAGGTCAAATCTGTGCAGTGGAGATGAAATATTTATGCTTGTGCCATATTTGTTTATATTTAGGGAACTATGGTGCTCTGGGTTGTAAATGTGTTACTCTTCAATAAGGCTTTAAAAATTGGGACAGAAGCTCTGGAATACACTGATTTTGATAAACAAAGATACTTCAGTGAACAGAAAGTCTCATGATAATTGAATAGTATGTCCTTATAATTGCTTCTAACTGAGAATAAAACCAATAATAATAAACAACAAAAACAACTAACAAAAACCTACAAGCTCTTTTTCAAAGCTGGCAGTTACTCTACTTTCAAGGTCTTATGTTTTGTGCTTGAAGTGTGCAGTAACGATCCGATAATGATTTTGTGGCTTCCCTGCCGCAAAATTTTAATTTCTAGAGGTGTCTCTCTTTGCTTGTTCTTTGCATAGGAATTGGCGCTGGTATGGGCATGTCAACAAACTAAATTCTCAGGTGTCAGGATGATTCACTAGTTGCCAAATACACTGAAATACATGTAGATTACTGTCATACAAATACATAAAAGGAATTCAGAAACAGAAAGGTGAGATCACTGCCACTGTAAATTTAATGATGCTGCTGTATACGTTAGGCTACCTAAAAGACTCAAGTAAATTTGATACTGAACAGCCAGGATCACTCAAAGATGAAGGACGTTTGTTACTCATGTTCAGAAAAGAAGATATGTATGTTGGAGTAAAGTAGATTACTGATGTGACTTGACTAGTGTGTTTGCACTCTGTAAGGATATGTTCCTGTAAGTGCAATCAAATCCGTTGACTTGTCTACTCATGTGGTTAGTAAACACTCAGTTGTTTTGAGTAGCCACTAATTAAAGATCAAGCATGAGAGCCAATCTTCAACCAGTGTAATGCTCTATCACTTTGCAATGCAACTAGTCTGATAAGTTTCAGCTGAGAGTCAGGCCTTGAGATTTTCTTTTATGATTTGCATTGCTTGAGACCCAGGCCACTTAAAATAGTCTACTAGATTTCTCTCAAAACTTTGACTATAGCTCATCTTACAGATTGTTGTGGCTTTGTGATTTTCAAGGAGCGACGAATAATGGTAACTGCGATTCCTTCCTCATCACTCTCCTCTCCATGTCTCTTACTTTCCTCAGTTGCCTTTCTAGGTGGTGGTGGTTTTGAGGAGGGCCCCTCGCCTGGATCTTCCTCTATTTCTTCCGCTTCTTCTTCTTCTTTCTGTTCTAGACATGATGACACCCATTTCCATTTCTGGCCTTCCATAGGGGCAACTGACATTGATACTGATGCCTCCTGCGATTAGAATCATAGAATCATAGAATCACAAGGTTGGAAACAACCTATAAGATCATCTAGTCCAACCGTCAATTGATCAAAATTGATCAAGATTGACTTGGAGGCTTCTCCTTTTGGTATGGATCTCACTTGGGAAACTCTCTCAACACGGTAGTATTATATAGAGCTTGGTAAGCACAAGCTAAGCCCCAAATAAGCTGTTCCTTCTCAGATCTTTCTGAGCTGCACCATCCCTTACCCAAATGCTCACTTTGTTCCTCAGGGTCCCACAAGTGTTCAAGGGTAAAATCCCACGACACTGGGGGTCCCCATGCTTCTAATCTCTGTCCCAAGCCTCTCCATATTCCCCACCATTTCACATTCTCTGGCTTCGGGGAAAGTTTCCTCCACATAATGTAAAATTCTATCACAGAGAATATATGCAGAGAGGCTGATAGCACAGTACCTAAGCTGGCACCCTGAATACGCATAGGGAACTGGGAAAAACACCTGAAAGCCAGTCCAAACATCATACTGCCTGTCGGATTAGCCAGGAGTATAGGAACCAGGCAGCTATCTCTATCAGTGCCCTAACAGACTATACATATGTGCCAATCTGAAATAGAATATGAGGAGCTTAAAAAGGGACCAATATGTTCCAAGGAACATAAGGGTCTTTAGTCCTCTATATAATCCTCTTAAGATAAAGTAAAAAAAAAACATAGTTACCCGCCTTCTCCCCCAATAGTTGTCACGGGTATCCTTATATCCTTAGATATAAGTCCGTGACAGGGGGGCACAGGCCCTGGGAAGAAGAGAAAAAAAGAAAGGGTACGAACGGTTTGCTGGTTACCGGTCCGGCCCCGGGCCGCGTGCGCTGCGGGAGAGGGGGAAGGGCAGAGAGCTAGCAGGTAGGTTTAACGAAGAGAAAACACAATAGCAACGATCTGAGGAGGCACGGTAATTTACTGAATCTAACTAAATCAAACAAAACGAGAGAGACACGAGTATCAAAAAATGAGAGTCAAACCATACAGTGCGAGGGAAAGCACGTGCTTTCTCCGCGGCGAGCTGAGGCGGATGAGCCGGGCCAGAGGGAGAGAGGCAGAGCTCCGGGCTCTGTCCGCAGCTCCAACCCGCTGCCTATCCTCCGGGGATGCCGCCCCGTCCCCTCCCATCAAAGAGTCTACAACAGTAAACGGAACCAGAATGTTAACTCATTAACTCCCACTGGTCCGCACGATGTTCTGATGTGGAATACTGACAACAAAAAATCACGAAACCACAACACACATGGACAGGTTTGCAGCTGTCATTTCTGAGTTGTTTCCCAATTATGAATAAAAATATATGGCAATCAGAAGTTTTCAACTCTTCTGTTGCAGTGCTGAGAAATAAAGTATGCATTTCTTTCATAAACCACATCTGTAAGGACTGTATTAAAACAGAATGACACTGCCAAACATTTAATTAAATGTCTAATTTAAAATGTGCAAGTTCTTTTTTGTCTTTATTTCAGCTTTTGCATTTGTAAAAGATTACATGCACTTTGAGAAATGTTCTACACTGCAACATCTGAAGGAGTAAATCAAAAATACAGAGAAGCTGAGAGCGCAATACCAGATATACCAGGATACAAACTTCCAGGAAACTCTGATTCAAAGCCAAACTAAATGAACTGGTCCCACCTGTGGTACATGTATTCAAAGTGGAAAATATTCTGATTATTTCTTCCTCTTTAAAAAGTAACAAATTTTAGTCTTCCACAAAGCTCTGTGTTCATTCTCTTGCTGAAAAGATCAGATTGGATTCAGAAAAGTGGCTGCTTAAGCACATTTCTAGGGTGTCTTACTGTGTTTAGTTTGCTTTTCTGATGCATTTAGCTTGACTTTTTTTTTTTTTTCTGAGGACAGTAATTATTATTTAAAATGTAAACATTGGAAAATATTCATAATCAGTGTTAGTTATAAGTACTGCTTATTCTCATGCTTGAATAAAGCATCCTTACATTTATCTTCCATCTTAGACATCTGCTTTTGGCTACACAGAAAATCCTTTTCTGTATTCTTAAGGGAACAAATACTCTGAGAAGAAGAAGGAAAAAAAAAAAAAACAAACAAACAAACAACAACCTTATGCCTATGTAGACATTTTTGTTGTAATTTTAATTTGGCAAACAAGGTAAAGACAGACAGGCAGATGCAAAGATTTATATAGTATTTCATTGCAAATGAACAGATGACATTCTGTGTGATTAAAAATACATTGAGAATATAATATCCCCAGGAGTTCTGGTTCCTTACAGAAGAGAAAAAAAAAAAAAAAGTGAATTCTATATCATAGCTTGCAACTCTGATAGGTTCATCTCTAGCATACTGTAAAACATGCTTTGTTATCATAGTCTGATTTCAGTGCAAGCTCTCAAAGCTCCTGTACAATCATGCATTTCTTCATATCAATTTGAGGAAAAGATATAAATTGACTTTTGAACTGATGTTGGTGAGAGTTATAAGTAATTTTCTTACAGATGATGAACTGAAATATCATAATAATTTCCTACTATTAAGAAAGGAAACAAAAAAAGTGTTAACCAAGATGACAAGCTGTTTATACAGAAGTGAATACTGATTGTGGTAAAGAAACCAACTTTCTACATAGTCTGATAGTGATAGGAAATGGGGGAGTGGTTCTAAAGTAAAAGAGGGAAGATTTGCATGAGTTGTAGGGGGAAATTTTTCACTGAGTGGTGAGGCATTGGCACTGGCTGTAGAAGCTGTAGATGCCCCATCGCTAGAGGTGTTCAAGGCCAGGTTGGATGGGGCCTTGGGCAGCCTGAGCTGGTGGTGGTAATCAGCCCACAGCAGCAAATTTGGAACTGGATGGTCTTTTCCCTTCCAACCCAAGTCATTGTATAATTCCATGATTCTATGAAACTATGGCTGGTTTCCTATGCACAAAGCTTCCTAGGAAAGGAAAATACTAAAACAAAGACAAAAACATTTCTCAATTTTCTGTTCTTCTCTACTGAAATGAAATAACCCTGTAATATACATAGAATTATCACAAAGATACTGATTTGTCTCTTCAGATCAAGTATCTAATCTCTCTATCCACTGCTGTTCTCATATTTCAATAACTAGAATAAGCTATTCTTTATATTAAATAAACATTTAGAGGAAATAAATAATATTATTGTATGAAATTGTTTAATATAAAATGAAGACATTAAAAAAAGCAATTTGAAATAAGAACCATTTTGGAACTTGGCCTGTACAGAGGGGGAAAGAAAGCCAAGCAGAATCCAGTTGTATCAAATACTTTCTCATTTCAATCAGTCACACAGAAAGTAGAATTATTTACAACAACCAGTGGTTTCTTTTTTATTATTGTTTGTAAAGTAACCCTAATGTTTCCTTTGAGAAAAGACAGGAAAGAAAGCTTCACTGGAGGATAAATAGAAATCAAGTTATCCGTCATCTGGTCACACTATTGTTTTTATTGTGTAGGGTCACCAAACCATTCAGTCTTCACTCTAGATTTGAGCTCATCATATTTGTAAAATCCTTGCACACAAATTCTCTCTTATTTGATGTTGGTTAATTATATCATCTCATTAGTTCTAATTTTTCCGGGGTGTTTTTCTGACGTCCTGAAGACATGTTGGTGTTTCAGTTTCTGGAACAGATCTGGCCACATACCAATCCTCATGGTGGCTTTATTGGTTCACTGAAATTACTTTTTGCTCAGTTTAAACAGGAATTCACATTTTTTACTTTGGTTCTGGAAAAGAAAGACTAATAAAAATGAAGTAAAATTTTTCAGATGACTACATCTGAATTTGTGACATTCCTTGGAGGATTTTAGTCCTGTAAAGCAGTGAATGGATGACCCAGAGACATGAATACAGTGTTTTCCTCTGTGACAGATAGAAGTTGTTCTTACTTTGTCATAGAAAGCCATCCTAACATTTCTCTATTCATCTATTCATCTACATCTCTCTAAGACATCTATTTTAAAATGCTAAAAGCATTTCAAAGCTGATTCAAAGCAAGAATTATTCATAACACTTAATCTGTCATGATCTTTTAAAGCTTTCAAGAAAAGAGGACCATCTGCTGTTTTCTGTTTATGATTTTACATCACCATGTGGACAAAAAATGCAAGAAGGGAATTACTTATTAAAAATAGGAGATGAATTTCACAAATGTCGGCATGACTTGCATGTATCATCCATATTAGAGATGCTATGTCACAGTGAAGTAAATTGCACCCACAAAATCATCTATCAAAGCATTATGATTTGCCCAATCACTTAGCACAGTATATTGAATGTGCTGCTGCTCAGAATTGTACTGTTGAGGTAATTAGAAACTCTTTAGAAAATTCTAACAATTTTTAAAGTTACATTTTAGGACATCTCGATAAACCATTTGTATCTCCTTGTGGGCTGGGGGGGGGGGGGGGGGGGAGGGGGTGGAGGGAGGGAAAGGAAGAGGAGAGGAGAGCAGAGGGGAAGGGAGGGGAGGGGAGGGAAATGGTAATCCAAGCTGCTTTGCTTTGAATTATAGGAAATTCATAAAATATGGCCTTTGCAAGCCACACTAGGGCATGTGAGAAGACTGAAGCAGCATGCTGGCTAGGGATGCCTCACAGAGGCAAGTTTTCTCAAGCCTACCGTTTTCAGTGCTCAGGTATTTATGGCTGCACTGTCTATAGGTCAAATATTGGAAGTCTAAACTCCTTACCAGCCTGTGAGATAAGCTGGAAAAGTCACCTTCAGCTGGCTACAATTAGAATGATTGTGCTTCTGCAGAGCATTGCTAATGAAAACAAGTTTCGCTGATATATTTCTGTGTTTTCTTACTGATATATTCTTACATATTAGTATAGACATTTCTCCCAGCCTGACCCTAGTAGGGTCCTTCAAAACATTATATTTTGTTTGTTTTTTTTCTAATACATTTCACTGAGTTATATTTAGATCTGTTTTCTTGGATTTTGTATTTGCTTATATTAGAAATCTCACGTGCCTGCCATTAGTCCTCCAAATACAACTGAAGATATAGCTACACTAATTCAAAGACTTCATAGTTCATCTACTGCTTCTCTCTGCTATTTTTGCAATGTGCGTTACTTTTAGCCTTGAGACTTTGTGACAATAAATCAAAGCAACAAAGTGATTTTAGTGGCTAGTAAGTAACTTCTTGGTAGTAGATCACATATCAAGTTTTGATCTCGTAAAACTCTGTAGAAATTTAGTGTATGAAAATTTACATATGCATATAAATGCACAAATTCCATATCCATTCCAGTTAGTGTACAGGAACTATTCAGGGCAATATTGCACAACCATGCTTGGAATTCACAAGTTTAGACTTTCTAAATTCAACCTAATGTCTTTTGCAGCTTCTACCATTTATTGTATTAATTTTTGCAAAAACTTTGTTTTCCTTGCTTAACAAACATCTTCACTGTGATTTAATGAAAATCCCTATCATCTTCAAAACAGAACTTTATATCCTTCGTTGGAAGGTGGGGGTAGGAAAGCTGGATAGATGGGGGGGTGTTCCAGTTAAATTAAATGACCTTTCTGCTTTCATAGTTCTCCAGTTAAACATGAATCACACTTAGAGAAGCCTTTAGGGTAGTTCTGTCTGTGAGGTGAAATAAGCTAAATGCTTCAGTTTTCACACAAATACATATATAACTTTACTGGTTTTACATATTATTTTAGATTTGCTTCTGCAAGGCTTTTCATACTCTGAACTCCAAATGATGTGAATGGAAATTCCACAGATGGAGGGCCTGGACAGTCAAATCCCTTGCTTTTCACGTTTTCCCTCTCTTTCAAATATGCAGGAATGTGTGCATTGTACTAGCATTTTATACATTTTATTACTATTTCCAGAGCCAGCTCCAGACTTCTCAGCAGTGAAAGGAAAACCCTATTTTCACTCTCTTCTAGCCCTCATGGTCAGAGACAGAATGACTTTATTATCCTTCTTAGGTCAGCAAAATTTGATTATCCTGTGGCAGCTGAGGGGGTTCTGGGAAAAGCAAAAGGGAAGAGGAGAGCCAACTTGAGTCACTTGGAGGGCAAAGGGCTGTAAGGGGTCAATGGGTTTGGTCATGCCTCTCTTTCATCCTCATACTCTTCATACCCCTCAAGACTCCTCTTCAATACCTTTGATTCTCCTTTACTTGTAAAGGGCTGTGGAGATCCTTTAATTTTTAGGCTTAGCCAGAATGGTATTTGTTGTTTTTTTCTGGGTTGTTTTTGTCACCATATTCAATGTGAGATTGTTTAGACAGTCAGGATGCATATCTTTCACATGATTTAACTTTAAAGATATGTATTTTGCTCTAATGCCTCTGCAACTGACATTTCAAACCTGTATGGAATATTCCCAAGAAATTTTCTCATAAGTATCCTGTCAAGCAGAATTTTCCTTTATAAGTGGGTCATTAAATTATGAATGTTCCTTAAGGTACAGATTATGCCAATTCAATGCATCAACTGTCATTTAAAATAAATATGTAGTTATAGGATGTGAGTGGTCATGAGATGGGAAAGCTGCCGTTCATTTAAAGAGGCTATGCATATACTAATTCACATTGGATCATCAGAGTAAGAACATAGCAAACTGGCTTCTGAATAGCACTGCTGAATTTAAATTCTGTTGAAGGCTGCAATACCAACAGATGTCTTTGAAACATCTGGAAAGTACTTGGATTGAAAAGAATTGCTTACATTCAGAAGCCTGAAAAAGAGTCTTACCTGTCTTTCTTCTCTGAGTTTTAAAAGTTTTCCACTTTGTTCTTTTTTCCTTTTTTCCTTTCTTTGGCTCCATAGGAAGACAAAATGGAAGTCTTGAACATTTTGGCAATCTTTTTTTAAATTGCTTTTGCTTTGATTAACAACTTAATAATAAACTATGAAATATTTATATGGTTTAGTGGATAATATGGGTGGTAGGTGGATGGTTGGACTGGATGATCTTGGAAGTCTTTTCCAACATTAATGATTCTGTGTAATTCTGTGCGAATCTGTGATTTTCAGCTCTTGGAAGCAGTAAACAGGAAGTACAGTATCTATAACAATAAGCCCATATTAATCTGATAGTGGCTTAAGAACATCCTATTTTGCCTACCTGCCACCAATGACACAGATAAGGTTAACATATGCCCATCATGATGGGCACATTTCATTTAATTTTTGTGCTTTCCTTAGAGTTGCAAAGAGAAGATGAAGTATTTAATCCTGTATGTAGATATGGGCCCACAATAATATTTTGTAGACTTTAAAATGGAGAATACACTGGGGAATTGTAGATCTTGTGAGCAGTAAAAATTTCATATTTATTAAAAATAGTTGTATACTGTCAACAGGATCTTATGTCCTAAAAATGTACTCTTAGGGTCAGTTCTGATAGCCAGTGAGGAGCAAGGGCTTCCTGTGCTCCTGCTGAATTCTGCAGAAGCAAATAAATTTATGCCACTTAAAAAACTAGGTTGGAGGAGATGTTTCTCTCTGATTGCTGCCTACAGAAATCATTGTAACCCTTGCCTTTAGTCTGCAGCCCCAGGCCTCGTGGTTTGTGTTATAATTCCCCTTATCTCCTGCTGCTCAGTCTCCAGCTTCCAGTGTCTATCAGCTATATTTTCTTTGAATATGAGAGACCAAACCTCTTTTTCATTACATGTTTTGTCTTCTGTGAAGACATCTTGGAGCTGAGCCATCTTTCTGGTCTTCTTCAGACAGATGACTATCTCCTCTGAGGGAAGGAGAGAGGAGGGGATGAAAAGGGAGGGGAGGGGAGGGGAGGGGAGGAGAGGGGAGATCTCAGGAATGATTCAGATAATTGTTAATATGCATTCGTAACTTAGGCATAAAAGCAAATATTGTATGCAACATAGAAACAGAATCTAGAAGCACCAGCTGTGTGATTTTGTAGATCTGGATCCCATGGCTGCCAAGTAAGATAAAGAATTTGCATCACGATTGTGCCCACATGAAGCCATGATTTTAGAAGCACTTTCTCCGTCCATTGCTAGTGCTGTCCCCATGTATTCACAGGCTGAGAATCTGAGTCACAGAATCACAGAATCACAGAACTGTAGGGGTTGGAAGGGATCTCCAGAGATCATCGAGTCCAACCCCCTGCCAAAGCAGGTTCCCTACAGCAGGTCGCACAGGTAGGCGTCCAGGCAGGTCTTGAACATCTCTAGAGAAGGAGACTCCACCACCTCCCTGGGCAGCCTGTTCCAGTGCTCTGTCACCCTCACTGTAAAGAAGTTCTTGCGCATATTTGTGCAGAACTTCCTATGCTGCAGTTTCTGGATGTTTCCCCTTGTCCTGTCTCCACTCACCACTGAAAAAAATCCAGCCTCGCCATTCTGCCCCCTACACCTTAGATACTTATAGTCCTGGATCAGGTCCCCTCTCAGTCTCCTTTTCTCAAGGCTGAACAGACTCAGTTCACTCAGCCTTAAGAGTCCTGGTTTCTGCTGTGTTCTTGCCTGTCACTCATGCATTGTGTGCATTGTCCTGAAGGTCAGCAGAAAACAGCTGTAGCAAAAATTGCTTTCCTACAAAATGGCTTTATCTGCATCTATAGATAGGTTCATAATAGAATAGAAATAGCTGTATTTTAATTGAAAAGAATCATAGAATTATAGAATGACCAGGGTTGGAAAAGACCTCCAAGATCAGTCAGTCCATCCACATATCACCAATAGCACCACTGAAACATATCCCTCAGTACAACATCCAAACATTTCTTGAAGACTTCCAAGGTCACTGACTCCACCACCTACCTGGGCAGCCCACCTGACCACTCTCACGAAGAAGTATTTCCTAACATCCAACCTGAATCTCCGCTGGCACAACTTGAGGCCATTCCCTCTAGTCTTATTGCTAATTACGATGGAGAAGATACCAACTCCCACCTCACTAGAACCCTCCTTCAGGTAGTTGTAGAGAGAGAGAACATTTATTTTAGGAATTTTTTTTTTTTTTGCCCTTGTGAGTAAGTTAAAAATAAGCTTAAGAGAAAAACTTTCTGGGTGAATTTCCAAACAATGCTACATCAGGGTAATTACTGTTTGCAGTTACTGCTTACAAGCTGTAAACTTGCAATCCATTGCACTTGGCACTGCAGACACAGAACAAAAACCACTCTGCTCAAGAGGCCTTCTGACATGCAGTGCTCAGCTTTCAAGTGAATTGCAGAATGTAAGTTATCAGAGTTGAGTGAACGTCCGTAAGAAAGCCTTTTTTCCTGATCTTTTAGCGTTTTTGTTCTTTTAGATCTTTAGCACAGGAGGATATTTTAGCAGGAAGTTTTTGCTGCATGGGACAAACTCTCTGTGTAGGGCTTCTATGGTTCTAAGGTACACCTTCACTTGTAGGGGTAGGTTCTACTGAAGGCCCAGTCCAGCCCATTGCATATTACAGCCTTATATATTGTGACAGTGCTGAAGAATGAGAGTTTTTATTTCAGTCCTCTACCATCTCTCAATAGATTTAAACAGCACCTATATATGTGTGAACACCTTGTTTATTTGATTTTCCTTGTACAACTTTGTGTGAGACCTTGCTTGTTCAGGTTTAAAAAAAAAAAAACAAAAACAAAACTGAATTCAAATTCAAATACTATGCAACTGAAGAAATGTAATCAGTGAGGCCATACTGAGAATCTATCTCAGTTATTTTTTTCCTAGGTACTAACAGGTTTTGTGAACAAATGTGAATAGCCTATGTCAAAAGGTTAGCTAATGGCACACAGTAATATTTCTCACTGTTATTCACAGAAGCAATTTTTTAATTAGAAACACAGGCAATGGAACCAACAGTGCTATGAGAAGCACGTTAATAACTACCAGAAGACCTTGTGATATGTCAGTTGCTCAGTGCTGCTTAGAAAGCAGCTGCCATGTGAAACACAGGCTAATCTGAGCTCTGAAAATTGCACTAACTCTCTTTTTGAAAACTACAGCAGCTATTTTTACTCATCTCTGACAGCATGGTACAGGTGTCACTTCTAGAGCATTTCACCATTTCCTCTGGATTCTTGAGTTCTTTGAGAGCAGATGGGATGGGAGAAAACAGCTCATTAAGCTCTTATAAACCATAAGCAGCAGTTGCGCTTTCCTCTGCTCCTTGGACATTCCTGCTGTTCCCACCTGGGGAAAAAAAAAAAAAAAAAAAAAAAAAAAGTGTTAACTTTACAGAGAAAGCCACCTGGGCTAGCGCAGCAGCTTGCTTGCATTCCTAACGTCTGGTAGCAATGCAGAGGAGAAAAACTAAATTAATACAACTGTTCCACATTCTCGATGGCAGCACACATCGCCTATAGCTTGCTGCATTTATGCAGCCAAAACTGGAAGAGATCTCGTTTTCTTTTCCCGCTGGGAGCAGCTCGTGGCCCCAGCTGTGCACTGGGTGGTGGCTGTGGGGCTGGACTCGGCGCACCCCTTCACGGCGTCCTTCTGCCCAACAGGACTGTGAGGATTCACTGTCCCTTAGCGTCTCCCGCTTCCCATCCCGCTGCTCCCCGATCCTCGCAGCGTACCCTAGGGGGGGCTGCCGCACCGCTGCGCCTAGCGCCGGCAGCTGAGCTCCGCGGGGCTGCTCACACAGCGCATTGTACCTGCGCACTGCAGGTATGGTCTCTGCCCGGCCGCTGGTGGCCCCATCCGGGGTGTGAGGGCCGTTGGAAAAGACCTCTGCCAGGCGATACTTGCTTCCCCATTCTGCTGACGCCGAATACTCTGCCTGAGCAAAGCAAGGTGACTTCACTGTTGAGGGTACGGTTCCTTGTAAGTCAGTCACTGTGCCCAAAAGTGCAAGCAGACCATATGACAGAATGTGCATTAGCTTGGAGCTTGAATAATACTTCCTAGATAGCGAATGGAGCTACAAACTGTAAAAAGTACAAAAGCAGTCACCGTAATGATCTTTGCTGCAACGCTGCCCCGTGCTCCAAGCCTCTCAGCGTCAAAAAGGAATGCTGTAATGCTGTTTCCTACAGCCATTAAATATCCTGCATGCCATTAAATATCATGGCTGTGTTTAAATAGTTCTTCCTCAGAATATAGCGTGCAAGCTTGATGGCACTATCAAGACAGTTGATTTTGTTGGCAGATGACTGATTATTGTGGTTGTAAACATGTTTTCATGCAAAAAGCCTTATTTATTCTGTTTATGAAAGTTGCTGCTTTTCCATTAATCTCTGGGAGTGTATTTTAAAGATAAGACATTCTTTCCATGGAAGCTTGTTACTAGAAATATTTGATGGAGAGTACAGTGAGCATATAAACCTGATCCTGTGCCATCCAGTGGTTTTCCAGAAGAGCTCAGTATCTCACGTTCTGTTATGAGGCAGACATGTCAGATCAATGCAACGAAGGGATTATGCAAAAGCAGGCCTCCACCTCTTCAGCAAAAAAAAAAAAAACCTTTTTGCAGAAGCACTTCAATGCCAACAAATATACCATTGCAAGTCCTCTGGGCCAGGCATCAATACTTGCCATTAGTTATGCAAGTGCCTGATATCTTTGGCTCAGGACATTTTAGGGAAATATGGCTTACTGTGTTCCCTGAAACTGTATTAGTTATTCTAGTCATGATACATAGAAAGGAAGCAGAATAAATCACATGAAGTGATGACACATGTGCATATTGAGGGAGGATGTATTCATGTGCTCGCAAAAAAAAAAAAAAATCATGAAAAGTTTTCGGTCACAATAAGCATTTCAAAAATCTTGTGATGTAGAAGCCAGTAACTGTGCGTCTAACACTGAAAAATCTGGCACTATTTATTCCAAGATGCACTGTTTTAGGGCTGCCAAATAGATGCAACTGGATCTTTTCCATACCGCCTGACCTCCTGTCTTGTCTTCATGAAAGCACTGAGATCAAGAATGAGTAGGTCAACAGAACGCGAATTGCTGTTTTCAGTTGGATTATTGCTGAAATGAAGTCCTATGACTTGTTTCTGCAAAAGATCAGGAAATGATCCTCTGAAATGCATTCAACATTGTGTGTTCTTGAGCCTCAGATCAGTGAAAATCACTGTTATGAAATTGCTCATTGCAATGAAAATTGGGGAAGAACAGTGCGTTAGAACAGGCAGAGAGAGAGAAATGGGAGAAAAAGAATATTAAAATTTCTTTGTGCAAAATATTATTTGGAATCCAAGTTTATGCTGTTTAATTAAACTTGTGATTATTTCACCCTAATGAAGCCTCACTTTAATTGCTTTCCCTTCTGGCAATAGCCTTGAACAAAGTGTAAAATTTTTTAATGCGCACTGCAGTAAAATATAAGCTGGGAAATGGGAAGTTCTGTCTGTGCAGGTCCAGTGCAGTGTTTTTCAGAACAGCAGCAGTACGGTCTCCACATTGCATAGTAAGGCCATAGTGAGATAGTCAGACTTGGTGTCTCCCAGAAGAATGAAAGAAAGCATACAATGAGCAAAAAAAAAATATATAGGCGGAGAAGGATGTCTTTTTCCTCAAGTGCTGAATCTTGGATGTAGAGCTTGACTCTGTCCTGACCAACAGCCATGACATCTTCATTGAAATCACTGGGTTATTTGTCAGGACAGAATGAGCTGCTAATTTTTATTTATACAGTAAAATGTACTTCATCTTCCTTTTTCACTTTTTAAAATGCAGAGGTAGCCTTAACTCAGCTCTGTGTTTCCCACAGTTTAAGTGGTGGAGCTAGTGCTATATTCATTTTTGCAGGAGCAGGATATAATGCCAAGTCTGAGAAAATTCTGAATAGTACCTATACTTGTGTTTCACTGAATGCTGTCCTTCAATGGGTACACCGGCCCCCTAAAGGGAAAAATTTGTATCCTGATGTTATGCATGTTTGTTTAAAATGCATCTGTTTTATTTTATCCCAATCACTGCAAGAGGTGGAATGGTGGATTTTACTTCCTGGATCTGAGATAATGGATAGTCAAGACTTCTGCTTAATTAAATTAGCCCTGAGTGGTGATATTTTAATCCCTGGAAAATTAAATGGATCTATGGCCACCGTATAGCACTTCTGAGTGGTTTTACTCTCTTAAACAAGTCCAGGCTTTCATCTGGCATAAACTTTTCTGAATGTCCAGCTACATACGGGCTTTAAAAAGCTGAACACTTGGTATACTTCCTACAGATAAGGGAATAGATGTACTCAATTAGGCCTATTGAGCTATATTGCTGGGTTAATACAAGAGCAGTTATTTTCTCTCAGCTTCCTACTACTCACCTGCATTAGATTTTCAACTGGTAATGGCATGGCAGGAAGTTATTGATGAGCTGACAGCCTTCTGTGATCCAGTGACATGTCTCTTTCTCTCTCTGTGTAGCAAAGGTCTGTTCTCATAAATGCCAATGAATTATCAACAAAAGAAACCAACCCCTCCTAGCAGCTCAGGGAGAAGATAAATTGCAAGCCTGCAATACAAACATGCCTGGTCTGCTTTATCTTTTGCTATGTGCTTTGACAGAAGAACAAGTCCATGCATGTGTGGTCAAAGTCAGAAGGGGGAAGGGGAGAAGGCAGAAGTAAGACATAATGGAAGAATGTAAAGCTTTACATATAAATAATGCTGTAAAACTACAGTAAGCAATTAGGATTGCGTAGGTAATCATAGTCTTTCATAATTTACAGTTCTTTCTTCTTACATCAAAGCTTTTGCAGAAGAATGACTGTTAGCCTGAAGTCCTGTAATACTCTTCCTCTGAGTGAAGACATATTCCATCACAAGTATATTTCTTATCAACTCCGATGTTGTTCTGCAGGCAAATTACATTACAGACCTAAATGGTCCGAACAATTGTTAATGTCAAAGATACATAAAAGCAAATTTTATAAATAGGGATTCAAATGAAAGAAAGAAGATAAAGCCAAAAACTGCATTAAGATAGCTCCATAAAAGTGCTTATCATTTAAATGTAGAACAGATTATGTGGTACTTTATGGAGAAGTAGCTTTTGGAAACAAATGTGCATGATATACAAGTTTCATTGGATAAACTGCTTAAATAAAGCAAATGGCACCAGATTAAAACAATAGATAAGGTGTCAGAGAAATTATAGTGTTGATTTTAATAGTTTAAAGATATATGAAAGTATTTCAGTTGTAATTATGACTTTAACCTAGGCCTAGACATTTCAGAATAAAGGCCGTACATTCATACATTGTCATGTCAAGTAGCTAAAAGGTAAAAAGCCCTCAGAGAATCTGTGACTGTTGGTTTCTCTTCTACAGATGAGGGAAAGTCCCTTCACTCTCTTATGTTTTTCATAATTATTTTGTGCTCATCAGGAATAAGGCATGCAGGATGCAACAAGATACCTGTCAATGTAGATTCTTATGAGAATGTATCTGAAGAATGGCGTTGGAGGTTAAAACCCTGAACTGTAGTAGGATGCAGAACTAAATCTCATGTGCTCTTCCTACTACAAAATGTTGGCATAGAAGACACTGTATGGCTAAATACATGAATAAATGACAGTTCTATAGTGAGACTATCACAGTTAAGGAATTATTGTTCCCTTATTCACTGACAAAGTTACTGGAGATCAGAAGTGTAGGTCCATCGCAAACAACTTCATTTGCCTTCTATCTCAGTAATTCAGCCTACAAAGCCCTGCGTGCTTACGCATACAGCATTATCTGCTCTCATTCCATTTGTTCTTTAATATGTTTGGATAACATATGTTGACCAGCTTGATCAGTACATATAGTGCATGGAATTTAGGAGCAGATATTAATTTGAACTTAACTCATTTTCCACGTATAAAAGCCAGTCAGTTTTAATAGTGAATATTCCTTGTTTTCTGCTAATCAGAAATGTGTACCTACTGCAGTAAGGATTTGATTGAAGAATTACATGATTATTACTTGAAGAGAAGGTTTAATGCTCTTCTTCACGATAGTTTTCTTCAGAAGGCTTATTTTGTCATTGTGTATTTGCAATGTTTATTGCCATGATCTGTTACCTTTGAAATTCATGTGACTCAAAAAATTTCATGAAAAAAAAACGAAATATAATGAAGATATAATATCACATAAGTTAAGAATTTTCCTCTAATTTTCACCTGCTGTAGGCTTCAAAATATTCCCGAGTTCACTTTCATTATTCCTGATCTCTCCCATCAGTGAGAGAGGGACCAGGATCCTCAGGGTTACATATCTAACCACTGTACTTGGCTCAGTACAAGCTACTCATATACTTACCAGCCACCACTGTTCATTGAATATTGTGAAAAAAAGCATTTTTTGGGGGGGAAGACTCAATCCAAATGTGGATTTGAATTTTCAGTTTCCAACCCTCATGAGTTCAGACCACAGGGTCAATCGAAACAAGCAAGAAACAAAAGTGATTTCACTTTTTCACCTGTTTCTCTGATAGTGACTATATTTTCTGCCTAGCTTTAAAGCAGAATACTATCTGTCTTATTTCACTGTTTCCCATATTTCCACCATATTGAAACTGTTTAATCCATCAAGTAGAAACTGCTGCTTTTTGCATAGTGTGCTGCCGTGCTGAGAAATTTAATATGGAACACGATAGCCTCCTAGTTATTAACATTATAATTTCTTCCAGTATTTTATTGGTTGCTTATAAATACATTTTTGTTACAACATAATAGTGCATTCATGGTCACGATTGTATACAGGTAGGAGTTGTTCACTTTTCTCAAATATTTGCAAGAAACATAAACAAAAACCATATGTTTCAAATATTTCACAGAATACCTTTTTCCACTTCTGTGCATGTTGTAACTGTTTCAGCCCTGTTCTGTTTCAAAATCCTACCACTTATCCTGTGTTTTATGACATATTCTTATCTTTCCATATTTTTAAATATTCTGTTAAAGGTATTCTAAATTGAAATTTTTTTTCTGAACGTTAACCACCAATTTTTCCTGTCTCTCTGATTGTCACAAGAACAATATTGATTCCAGCTTCTAAACAGATCATAGGTGCTTTTCACTGTAATCTTTGTTGTTTGCTGTTAAACTTTACTGTAAACTTGGCCAGTGTGGGAGCAAGTATTTTCTATGTTTTGCGTGGAAAACTCTTACGTGACCAAGTGGGTGTTCCATCCACATGGCATCTTTACTTGTGTTTTGATATCCAAAACCCTCTAAGAAAGAAGGGTTTCTTTAATACTGCTCCACTACCTAAATATCTTGCTGGCTCAACATTTCAAAGAACGCTTTGTGCTGTCCAGGCATTCTCAATAATTGCTAGCGCAACAGATGGGCCAAAACCCAAAATTCTCAATCCAGCTCCCCTCCTTCCTCCACACCTCTTGTCTTCTTGGAAACTTTGGAAAGTTGAATCCAGAAGCAGAATTTAGTATCACAAATTGGCCAAAACCCAGCCCCACCTCCACTCACATTAGGGGTTTTCCAAATCCTAATCCAAAATGTACTGCCTAGTCTTCTTTTCATCCTCATTTCTTTGTGAGGTTCTTAAAACTTGAATATTCCTTCTTTGGTGATACTTTGGCATTTTCACCTGATTAATTTTAGGTTTGGTCATGATGATCTAAATCTGCCTTCAGATTGAAAACTCTGATGAGAAAGAAAGTGGAACTGAATCCCACTTGCAATAGGAAAAGCAAAAAGACATAAAGAATTACTTATCCTGTACTGCAAAAGAAGGAAAATAGTACAAGGCAAAACCTTCGAAGAGGTTAAAAAGTGTGTGAGGCTTTTGTTTGGTTTGGTTGTTTCGTCAGTTTATTACTTATAAATCTCCAAATTTCAGCTGGAATGGTTTACAAAAATATATGCTCAATTCCTCCCACATTCAAAGGCAACACCATCAAGCCCATGCTTTCTTGCATAGTATCCCTAAAATTATGGGCTTTGTAGATAAAATAACAAGACTTCTAAAAATTGTATGCAAGCCTGTTTGTTGGTTTGTGTGATCTCTATGGCATGTCAATCTTTAAAGATCATGATCTCTGATTTTTTTTTTGCACTAGTAAGCCTAGAAATTTTTAATGAAATGTGAAACTCTCACGTATTGACATGACATCGAAAGTGGGGCCTGTGAGGTAAACCCAGTATTGACTAGGAAACTAGTCATGGATTTGTAAGAGTTGTCAACATAGCACACTTCTCATGTTCAAGATTCACAGCAAGAAGTGCATGTGTTCTACTAAGTTCATGGAAGTGAAGCATTTAATGTCAACTTGCTGACACACTGCTCATAGCACATTGCTAACTCCTATACATAGTTAAAGGGAATTTAATGTGATTTTTCATGGTAATGATCAACATACCAGTTCATTTAGCTAATGGTATTGGTTTGCACCCTCTGAGGTAGTGTACAATTCTGTGCTCTGACGCTTCCTGTAAAATCAAGGGCACATAGGCTAATTTTCCTGTACATACAGTGCCCTGCTTGTAAAATGTCAAAACTATTTTGTGGGCTAGTTAGAAAGTATGATATGTTAACACCGTTAGAACAACCACTAGAACAACCATTAGGAAAAGCTGAGATATAATAGTAGCTGGAAGACAGCCTCAGAAGACTCGGAGTTAAATATATTGCACACTTTCAAAAGATGGATTGAAAAGAAGCATGTGGCTGCACAGAAGTACGGGGAATCCCTCTTGTGTGAGGAAAAAAAAATGGAAGGCAGAGGCTTACCTTCCAGAAGGAGGGTGTGAGTGGCACACGATTATGTGAGCCCACTCAATGTTGGCCACTGGGATGACTAAAAGCAGGAATCCATTTCAGTATGCCCACAACAAAAATGTCCAAAAGATGAGAAGTATTAAGACTATATATGTGGCATTCTCTCTCCTGAGAAAGAAACATTAGAGGAATGATGGATCTGTGCTTGTCTATCTTACCTGGGATGCTCCAGCAAAATAGAAAGAGGAAGTAATTTTGCATCTGCTGCTGTGAAATTCCCCCCTTTTTTTTTTTTTTTTTTTTGTTGTTGTAACTTGGATCTCAGGCATGTCAGTTCAAGATGTTTGGCTCATCCACTAAATTATGACACTCTTCCAATGGAAAAAAAAAATGTTAATTGCATGTTAAATTGTTACGAAAGATACTGCAGAAATCTATAGACTTCAGGTTTTTTTCAGTGATTACATTTTTTTTTCAGTCAAAATTTAAGATTCTTTACTGAGGTACAAGAGGCATCTTTCCTAGTTCAGAGTGTAAATGATGACCATGTAATACAGCAAGGGGGTGTAATTTATCACTTCATTGAGCGCAGTTAAAATTGTAGACAGAAATTGTCCTCACAAATGAGTTTATTCCATCTATCCCCATAGTTCCACAAAGGAAGCAACTGTTGTGTTGACAGTTCAAAATATGTTTCAGGTAAAACTACTTCACCAGTTTGACTCCCGTCCAGTTAAACAAAATGGAACAAGTGTGTATCACTTGGTTCTTGAGACCTCTCCTCACATTTGTTGCAGTGGATCAGGCAACAGAGCTCATGGCCTCCTAGTTCCCAACTTCCCCTGCTGCACTTCAGTGCTCTTGGCAGCCAGTCTCCATAGAGGGCAGAGTTGAGATGAGACTGAAGGCTGAACAACTAGCTGTCTACTGTCCTGTCGGGTTACCAGTGAGTATGGTCACTCTCACAGCTATAATTTGCTTGCTATTGTAGGTTTGAATTATATCTCAGTGGTCTGGACAGGTGCTGAGATTGTTCAGTCTAGAGAAAGGAGGCTCTGGGTAGACCTTAAAGTTCTTTGCAACTCCTTTGAAAGGTGTTGTGGTGAGGTGGGAGTTAGCTTCTTCTCCCATGTAACTAGCGATAGGACAAGAGGGAATGGCAAGTAGCACCAGGGGAAATTCAGGTTGGATTTTAGGACATTTTTTTCTTTGCGAAAGTGATCAGGTGCTGGAATGGGCTGCTCAAGGAGGGGGTGGAGTCACCAACCCCGGACATGTTCAAAAAACACTTAGATGTTGTATGGAGAGACATGGTTTAGTGAGGAAATATTTGTGGTGAGTGGACATTTGGACGGGTTGATCTTTGAGGTCTTTTCTATGATTGTGTGACAGATTTAGCATGTATTAGCAGCTTAACTTCTTAGGAAAGTACTTCAGTAATTGTGGCTGTGTGTACATGGGTGAGCTTCACCTTAGTAGCCTTGGTAGAATATCACAGAGCATATAGCGTTCAATCTAGTCCTTTTGCATCTACTCTTGGCATACACACATAAATTCAATTTTCTAACTAAAGCACTGGCTCTCTTCCGTTTTTCACTTTCCATACTTCTGCAAGTTTCCAGGTTCCCAGAAATCAATCCAGGCTTATAAGAGAAAATCTAAGAATAACTGTTAACTGAAAAAGTAAAAAGAAATAAAAAACTGTGGTTCTATGGACCTGATGGCAAAAAAAAAAAAAAAAAAAAAAAAAAAAAAAAAAAAGGTCGAGCCTCCAAGAAGAGACAGGTGGCTTCTGAGTGAAAATGGTAACATATACCCCCTGGGAGATCAGCTCCAAAGCTGAGTTCACTCTTTCCTGCTATAAAGCATATTGATGTTAACAGTTTTCTCCGGCCTGCACGTGTGTTTTTCAAATTAAGTATTTTTAAATCTGTGGATCTTAAAATACAGCCTCAGACACCCCTCTTTTGCTTCTGCTTCTATTTCGTATAATCTGCTATAGGTGTACAGGACCGCTAAACAGCTCTGCTTTTCTCACAGACAGTTGAAAACCAATTTAATTTAAACACCTGGCAGGAGGAAGAGAACTGAAGTTAATGGCCACTTCAAAAAGTGGAAGGGGTAATTTTCAGGGCATACAGCCGTTTGTGTTTACAGATTCAGTCTCCCCTAAGATGGTGACGGGTTTGTGTTTGTAATATCACCATTTGGAGGTGACTTATTTGCAAGTGTATAATCAGCAAGTAGTACTGAAAGCAATGTTGGACTCTTGATCTCCAGTATTTTTTGAAAAGTAATTTTGAAACTGGTCTGAAGGAGAAGGACTTCGTCTAGCATTAAGATTTTGCTGAGACCCATTTCTGTCTTACTGGTGAAACAAAGGGGCAGAATATGCACCATCAGTACAGGGTAGCCCATCCATTGCAGATTCAGCTATTTTTTCTGCTGTGGGTAAAAGCCTTTCAGTGCTCTGAACTCTTGGAGTCATTTTTGGACAGTGCCTGAGGCTTTGCACCTTTCAGACACTTTTATATCCTGTGGGACATATTTTCCTTCTTTATTTGATGTAGAAACAAAGATTTCCATCCCCAAACTAGTGCTCCATATCTAGAATGACCTTTTAGTAAAATAAATAAAAAAACACCATACAGAATGTTTACGTAAATTCGGTATAATCTAAAACCTGATCTGAGCAGCAGGATATGGAGAAGTTCAACTCCAATACCCATCTAGGCTCTTCAGAAGTCTTTTTTTTTTTTTTCTTTTTTTTTTCTTTTTTTTCTTTTCAGTCTACAGTCTTTTCTCAGTTCTTTTCTTTTTCACTTAGTAATGATTCAGATGAACCTTTAGTAGATGTGACACTGCTCTGTAGCAGTTGGTAGATATTGGGCATGACTCGTCATCAAATCTGTATGCTAGAATCTGGGTAGACTGTTCTTTTGGACTTGATTCATATGAGTTTCCATTCCCTGAATTTAGCTTTGATCTAGGTTGAAATATGTACAGAAAACCCAAAGCCAAAATGATGTAGTACAACATTTACATGGATTCATGAAAAATTCAGGGTGTTTATATGAGTGTATCATGAAACAAAAATTTAATATGCATTCAGGAATCTGCTCTGAATGTGCAAAAAAATTAATTTCATTTTCTCACCATCATCCTGTGAGAAAAATGCCCATCAGCTGCAGTGGGAGGTAAAGTAGCGGAACATTTGCAGGGGTATACACTGGACACAAGTAGTCTCCAGTTATTCTAGTTCAGATGAATTAGCTGGTGATGAGAGGTCTGTATTGATAAGAAGAATGTCCAAAATTTATTTTCAAGACACTATTTTTTACAAAGCTGATCACTGAGTGTCCAAAGCCAGGAATTTGGAAGTGGGCTATGTACTGTTAGTACAATATATCCCATTTGCTGGGCAAAGAGATAAAGAAGTCTGTGGATATGAGTATGTCTTTCTCATTTATTTCTCACCTACCCATCTTAATGTATGCAATCACCACTGGATCATTGTGGTCCTTAAAAAGAAAGTAGTGATCATTTCATCTATTCGGTATTACAAACCTTGCTGATATCTGTAAAAATTTGGCCTTGAGAATTTGATGTACAGGAATTCCAAAAATTAGCTGTACTTACTTCTTAGATGACATTAGCCTTCTGGGGAAAGGAAACAGATTAAGGCAAAAAAGAGACAGTGGTGGCCCAAGAATATTATGGAAAAAGATCTCTTTGTACTGCTCTCAGGCTTGATGCTGAAGCAGGTTTGCTAGTGAAGCAAATTGTTTGGGGTGAATGTGTTGTTGTTGTCATTATTGTTATTGATATTTAGATTTTCTGAGTTTTCCAATGCAATCTGAGAAGTCATAAATACTGCCATAGTATCATTACGCGGCACGTTCTCCACTGCTGAGTTGAGTGTAGCGCAGAAATAATCCACACACCAGCTCTCCTGAGGAAGTGGTCACTGTATTTTCTGTGCGGGAGGGATTTGGCCATATAAAGGACTCACTGACACAAGAAAGAAAGCTCTTAATATCCATTTTAAACCCTCTTTCACTCTTCTGCATTCATTCCACCCCACCTAGTTGGCTTTTCATCACGGCCCCTTCCCTCTGAGCCCTATGAACCAGTCTTCCAGGTTCTGTTTCTCAGCCCACCACATTCAAAGGTCCCCAGTCAGGCTGCTGCTGGCCACTGCAGGCTGAAATCTCCTTCTCCCACTGTTCCTGATTACCCTTGTTTCTTGTTCCAGATTTCTCTCCTCAGCCTAATTTTCCAAGCCTAGTTCTGTCTAGTTTCTTTCTTTTCTATTTAGGCCTTTGGATATCTCCAGTATTTATGCTCCGGTCCCTGCCCTGCTAAGTCAGATCATCTTCTTTCTTCCTGACTACTCAACATCTGTAACCTCTTTTTCCTCCCAGTTCCTTTCCTCTTGTGTACTCTGCATCTCTCCCTGTTTGCTCATCCAACTTCTCCAGGCTGTTTTTCATTTCTGCGAATGTGCAGCTCTTTCAAATGGTCCGTGATCTACACTTGGTCCCTTTTCCTCTCTGACCCCAGACCTGATGCCCTTGGCAGAGCTTCCCTCTGCTATGCTCATTGCTAGCATTCCGTTTTCCTCCCCTAACACACATGTACTTTGCTTTTCTCCTTTTCTCCATTGTCTGAACTTACTGAGGTACAACAGCCAAAATCTCAGGGAAGTCAAGACCTTCTGCATATCCATTTGGACAAAGCACACTCTGCAGCACCATAACCTTCTGACTGTGAGAGTCTAGCTCATTCCTGTGTGTGAGAATGCCTGTTGCACTGGAAAAGAGTTTATTGGATTCAGTTTGCATTTTCTGCTTCAGAAAATTAAACAAAAAGCTAGATCAAAAGGAAAAATAAAAAGGAAGTTAGTACTTCAGGTCGAGCAGGGACATGGGCATGCGAACTGCATGGGGCCTGGAAGTAGTGAGGCACTGGAACAGGATGCCCAGAGAAGTGGTGGATGCCCCATCCCTGGAGATACTGAAGGTTAGGCTGGAGGGAGCTCTGAGATCCCTGATCTAGCTGTAGGTGTCCCTGTTGATCGCAAACAAGTTGGACTAGATGATCTTTGAAGGTCCAACTCTAACAATTCTATGATTCTATAAATCTGTGAGTCTTGAACAGGGGGAAAACAGGGTTTGAAACCCCAGTCTTTCAAATTAATTCAAAGGCAGAGTTCCTGGCTATCCTGAGGTGTGTGTATCATTGTATTTCTGTGCAAAATTGCCCCTCCCAGAAGCTCCTTTTCCTTGTAATGCTGAATAGGGTGATTTTTAAGTTTACCCCATGAGGAAGAAAGGTAATGACAGAAAGGCTGATACTCACTCATCTTAGAAACATACCTGCTTTATGATTTGGGATCAGAGCCATATTCCCTTATTGCTAAATAAATGGAGGAAAGAGTTCCAGAGAGCATTTTTCTCTAGAAAATGCACAACTTTAGTAAAGCATGCCGAAAAAAATCTTCCTGGAAGACTGCAGTGTTTTTTGATTGGTGCCTTTTATGGCATACGTTATATATTGACACAGATTAAGTTTCCCTCCTGACTGGAACAATGCGCGCTCAGGAGGAGTGCTACTGACCCAGCTGTAAGCCCGACTGCTCGCGGCAAGTGGTGGAGCACAGCTCCTGGGGACGGCTGAGCACTCCCTCCAGCTGTGCCATTCTGCCTCTCTCCTCCTCCTTCTCCTCCTCCTCTCTCTCCGTTTTCTCCCCCTCTACCTTGCCTCTTACACTTTCTCCAGACCCCTCGGCTTTGTTGTGCTGCATGTCTGATTAGCAAGAGGGGCATTGGCTTCTCGCCGGCTCCGGCAGCGCTTCCCTGCAGCCTATCCCAATCCACCCACTGCTGCGGCTCGGGAAATGTGAGCAGGGCTGATGGAAACGGAGAAGCGGGGCTGAAGTTTCGCACTGGCGCTGGATGTGACAGCGGGCAGCAGAGCGCTTCACAGCTCGCGCACGGTCCGACCAGTGTCCCGCACCAGCCGACCATGGAAGGCTGCCGCTGGGCCGCTGCTGGCACCTTGCTTCTGGCTTCCCTCCTCCTGGTAAATGCCATTTCTTTCAGATAAATTCGCCTAGCTTGTAGCTGATATTGTATCTGCATGTATGTATGAGGGCATGCTTTTAGTCTTCCAGATCAAGGTAGAGCTTGCATTGAAGAAATCATGTAAACCTTATCCTCTCTGAAGAACAGAGAACCCTGATAATGCAGGCTGCTGCAGGTAGAACCGAGGAGTTGATGTTGCCATCACTTTTACAGACTCAGACAGCAACAACCTGTGAGTGGTAATTTAACTGTTTGGGATTTGGAGAAGTGTCATTTCTTCAACCCCTTTAAATCAAACTGTGTCATACTGTAATGTTACTGAAATTTTCTTCCTTCCTAAAATAATGACAACAAATAGACATGTACGTATATATGTATATATATATATATATGTTCATATATAGACTTTTTTTTTTTTTTTTTTTTTTTTTTTTTTGTTGCTGTGCCTGTGCAGAGAAACCAGGTACTGAAATTTTCCTGCAGCTCTGATTATTGCTGCAGCTCATTAGAGAGATAACTTTATAATAACTTTTGTAAAATACATTATATGATATCTAGTTTGCTTCAGGGCTATAATGCTTATCATTATTGTATGATATTCTAGCATAATCCCTATAATTATCCTGATAGGATGTGTTACAGCTGAACACTGTAGCTTTGTGGTTTGATTGATATTAAATGTTCCATTGTGATTCAGACTTAATTTCATAAGTACGTTTGCTATCAGAAAATCTGCAGCAAGAATATTAAGTACAGACACTTCTGATACTATAGTGGTCTTGGCATGGATTTGGTGTTTTGTTTTTATTTTTTTTCTAGAGACTTAATTAAGTATAGTCATTTGAATAACAAAGAACCTTAAAGAAAATTAATGAACTTTATAAATCCTTGCATCTTTCTACTTCCTACTTATCTGTATGAAAGTCTATTCTAATTATTGTAAATTAATCTCAATGCATTTTTAGTAATCACATCTAGACCTAAATTAGTGGGATAATCATATCCCAAGTGCTTAATAAAAATAAAAGTATGATTTTTTTTTGAAAACTTTTAGATGTCTAATCACTAAATTCTGTTTGGTTGCTAGAACTAAGAAAGCAATTTACACTGAGATTTAAATTTCTAGTTTGTTTCAAGATCTGTTTTCCATATGCTGAAATCACGCAGAATGGCATAAAGTCAGGCACCGGTCCTCCTTCACATATGGAAATGAGAAGTTTATAGCCTGATGACTGTAATACAGTATGAACCAATCCTTCACTATTAATTCAAAGAAGATCAACAGGAGATATGACTCAACAAAACTGTGTGAGGACTGTGGGATCTGGCCCCACGTTAAGCTCATACTCATAACATTTATACTTCACTCTCCTTCTTGTGACTTAAGTTCTCAGTCCCTAATTCATGAAAATAAATAGTGCATTCTGCTGCCAGCTATTATGCATTATATTCCATACTATACTAGTTTTTATTTGTATGACTTACCCTGCCTCAAGAGATTTCCCCCCCACCTCCCACCAAATCTCTTTGTGCCTTAAGAATAGTGATGTGAAGCAAGCTTAACGTTCTTTTTTGAATCAGGCCATTCTTTTACTCCCTCCACAGTCAGGGAAATCTTTTACTTGCTTTCAGCAGGAGATTAGGTAAACATGCCAGAATTTTACTTCTAGCTTGGATAGAGACAGAGATTAGTTGTAAGATAACCATATTGCTACTGTAGCTTATTGCAGTATGAGTTCATACAGGGTATGGGTCATCGATGTTTCTGAGGAAAAAGTAATCACTGAATAGGGTTTATAAACATGTCTATTAGCCCTACAGATGCCAGCCCTTAGTCAAGTAGGTGGAATGAGTATGAGAGCTATGGAAATCTATGCCTGGGTTGATTTGTTTCTCTAGTCTTGTGTGTCCCTAAAACCTCTTTCTAGCCTATAGGGAGCAACTTGAGCAGACTCTAGTCATGAGGTACTCCAGCAGCATCATTAGAAGTGTTCTAGTTCTTAGAACTTCTAAGCAGTAAGAGTTGCGGTCAGCTACTCACATGATTAATCCTGCAATCATTTACGAAACGCTTCTGTATTTTCAGTAAGATGTTATAAAGAAAGGTTCTTCTTTTGTTTTGTGTTCTTGCCCCCATAAGGAGGTTGCATAGCTCAGACATTGCACTGTTCCAGTCTCTGTGCATGTAATGTTAAAGAGATGGACAAGTCCAGAGGCAACATCAAGAGTAATGTCTTGTTAGCCAGCAAGTATAGTCTACTTCAAGGAAGACCACCTGGAGAAATGTTGTACTCCACATATTCTTCTTCATAAGAAATCATTTTCATTGAGTGGTGGAAGACTATGTTGCTTGACAGAGCTGTGGACTTTGCAGTTCGGTTGTTATCTGCCTTAGAATTTGCTCCATGCCCAGACATCTTGTTCTCTTGGCATAAATGGCAACTGGGTACTGTCAGAGATACTTTTAAGAATATAACCCTAGATACTTGTCTTGAAAAACTAAAATCAGATTGAAAGTAACTTGAAAAGATTGTTTCTCTCTTTCCAAACTGAGCAGGTATTTGGAGAATTTTGTTCACTGCTCTGTGAACTTTTGCATGCTAAGAAAATATTAGCACACCACTTTTAAGAGGAACAAAAGAGAACAGGCATTCAATTCCAAAGGTTTCCCTTTCTATCAGTTTAAAAATAAAAGCCTAGCACAAGCAAATCACAGTTGTCTAACTCAAAGGGAACGTGGCCAAAACCATAACCAGCCATTGACATGTGTGTTCATCCAAATTTGAAGTCAAATCATTTCATGTCAGAAGGGCATTTAATCACATTTGCATTTGTTGTTTGCATCTTTTCAGCGGCTTTTTTTAGCTCTCTTGGTTGCTCTTGTGGTATTTACAGAACTAACACTAGGAACTGTAATAAAGCACATGTGTGGGTTTTTGAGGATTTCTTTTTCTATTCTGTTTTGTACATGGAAAATAGTCAAATACAATAGTCCATCCCTTCCAGGCTCTTTGGCATTATATTCCCCTATTATCTAGCTGTGTCTGTCTTGGATGACCACAACCACAATTAGCCAGTGGAATGAATATAATGCTTCTTGTTTATATCCACATGTACATGACACTTTTTCCTTTCGTGTGTAGATGGGTCTCTCTACTGTTGTGTGCATGCTCATCTGTTCCTACGTTTATAGCTGTAGAGAAGGATTTTCCAGTATGTGGTCCTAAGTGTGCATATATATATTTGTACATAGATTGTATGCAGACTAGCTTTTGATCTCCTCTATTGGTGAGATCAAACAGAATCCGCTGAAATTCATAGCTTAGGTATACAAACCTAAGTTTTATTTATGCAAAGGAATACAAAACTTCTGACCATTGAGTTTTGTGGCCATGCCACCATACTCTGAACAGCTCATGTCTATGAAAGACACAGCTTCTTACATGAACATCTACATGCAACTAGGTCTGCATATCCATCACTTTCTTCACATGTAGCACTGTGTTTGGGCTTATTTAGTATTTCTTCTCCTTCAGAGTTTTTTATATTTGCTTTTATTTACTCTTTACTTACTTTATTTACTCTTTCTCAGTCTGGAGAAGAAAAGCCTGCGGGCAGACATTATTGCAGCCTTCCAGCAATAAGGAACTCTTCCTTGAACCTGCAGTCACTCTTTTATCTATATTGCTTTTCATAGCTATTTGCTTTAGCTTGTAAGAAAAGTCAAAGCTGTGCGGGCAGCAATTATGTGGATAAGAATAGGGAAACGGCAGTCTGTTGTCTGTCATGTGAGGGATGGAAGGAGAACAGTATCACTCTTATAGAAACAATTAGAAAATTTAGGTCAGAGAGAATACGTTTATAACACATTATCCATATCATTCATATTTATGGTGTTAGGATGAGGAACAGGAAAAGGAGAAATAAATGTTCTTGTCCAAGCCGGGAACAGTTACAAAAGAAGTCTTCCCATGTAGTAGACAGCAACTAATCAAAAGCTGTCATGAAACACCTAATTGCATCAGAATACCATCCTTTGGTATGAAGTGCAGCAAGAAGTGTTGGTACTTGTTCTGGGCATTACTGTCTTTTCATACCACGATATGGACAGTAGGCTTGTCTTAACAGATGGCTGACTAGCTTTGGATGTTGGAGGTCCTATAACATAGAGTCATAGAATGGTTTAAAACCCTTGCCCCTTGTCCGATCCCTACACTCCCTGATAAAGAGTAACTCTGTCCTGAAGGCCACGATAAGATCTTCCCAGAGCCTTCTCTTCTCCACACTGTACAATCCCAGTCTCTTTCAGCCTTTCTTCATTGAAGAGGTGCTCCAGCCCTGTGATCTCCTAGGCCATAAGTATATATTCAGGCAAACCTCAGGAAGAAAATGAATAATAGATGGACATTTCTTACAAGATAATTGTGTGCACCGTTTTATCTTCTGTTATAGGCTCTCCCACCATTTTATGGAGTTACCAGCATTTAAGTTTCTGCCCATCTTCTTGGAAGTGGGAAATGCTCTTCTCAGAATAATAACTTTTGATATCTATATAAGCATAGTATAGGATGAAATTAGAGACCAAGTTCTTCAGCTATACAAATTCATTTTCCTCATCTAAATGAAATGACAGTACACTGAATTTCACCTTCTTTCCAGTACAATCTTTTTTATTTTGTAACTTGCTTTTCTTGTGAGCTTTTACATGTGGTATTTTAATGCCATGTTTATGAGCAATTAAAATACTTCCAGAAAGTATTGGTCATGAATATCCTTTAGTGAAACCTCTGAGTGGACAATTTATCATATTCTCAGCAGAAAAGCTTTACTGGTGGCTTTGTTTGTTGTGGCTCAATCTGAATGTACACGCTGAAGACTGATATAAATCGGCATCTTCACACTGACAGTGAGATGACATTTTATGACATTATTAACCCTAAGTTTATTCCCAACTCTTTTTTAAGTACCTTGATTAGAATTTCATTTTGCATATGAGCAGTTTCTTTTCTTTTTGCTGCCAGAGCCCAGCTTCTCCAAATTTCTTATTAAAGTAGCTAACATTCTGGTGAAATTGGAAAGCGATATAGACGAGTGACTGGGGGAAAGAAAGCAGAGAGTATAGCTTCTGGGATTTATTCTGCTTCCAAGGCAAGCAAATGCAGGAGTCTTAATAGTTTTGCCACCTGTGAATTATTTGAATACATCTCACTGACGTGTCCCTTCATCTATTTATGCAGAGAAAGAAGTGGTATGTTCACTAATTATTCAGCACATCGATTTTCATAGTTTCAATTTTCATCTTCATTGCCTTTATGGAATATCTTCCAAAGCTTCAACCCTTTAGAGGTTGCCCTGAAACTTCTGCATTTCAGGGACTCCTTTTAGAGCAAGTTTAGTAGAGAGGGTGTCAGGGCAGAGGGAAGTGTATGTGATAACGTAAGACATCCTGAAATAAATTCCAAGACTACTAAAGGAATAAGACAGGAAATTATATGCAATTCATAATAAATTAAAACTGTCCCATAAAATGAATATAACTCATTTTGTTTCCATATGAATATACTATAGGGGTGTCAAATTTCCCCTTCTAGCTTTGTTGGATATAATCTCAGTCCCTGTTTGAAGTTTGCTAGTGTGTTGTTCAGATCCTGTGCTATATCAACAGAAACAAAAGTGAAAAGAAATACAGGAAGCAATAAGGTCTCCTACTGTTCTGGTGCTGGTATCAGATTGGTGGATTATTTATTTACATACTGACTGAGTGACTTAAATCCCTGTATTTCTCTAATCCTGGGCTGTTAAAAGCATCTGTTGTTGAGGCTAATATAAATGCCCTTAACAAGCCCAGGGCTGTACTTTCATTTTTCATTTTGGATTAAAAGGAATGTGAATGGATTATGATTGTGAATATATTCTGGATATGACATTTTCATAGTTCCTGTTTAAAAAAGAGAGGGGGAGATTTTCAAGTTACTGTGTTATTGACAATGGTTCTCTTAAAAGGTCTAGCCAGGGACACATTTTAAAGAGGAATGATGTAAATTATTTGAAGGGGAGGTGAAAGTAAACCAACAGAAATCTCTGAAACTGAAAACTTCAACATTCACTTCTCTGCTAATTCGAACTTGAGCAGTCTTGTGATGGGGTCGGCCACACATCAGTGCTTATAATCAGTAGGGCAAAAGGAAGTGGATTACCAGAGATGAAGACTGGCTTTTGTGCAACATACTGGCTCCAAAATGTGGATATGTCTTTCATTTTATCTGCTGAGAAAAAAAAAACCATGATTTTTTTTTACTGTGTGTGATATCAGAGGGTAAATGACAGCAGCAACTGCTTATAACCTGGAATTTCTTACATCTTTTTAACTCAATTTAAAATGATGGAGAAAAAAATATATATAATTTGGTACTCCTGGAAAATTCCTGCATGTCAGTACTACAAACTCTTAACAGCTGAGTACTCAGAGAGTTTTGACCACAGCACAGAGTCTCTTGACTCAGTACCGGGTCTGGTTTTGTTCAAAAACTTCATTAGTGACCTGGATGAAGGGGCACAATGCACCCTCAGCAGGTTTGCAGATGATACAAAGCTGGGAGAGGTGGATAACATGCCAGAAGGCTGTCCTACCTTTCAGCAAGACCTGGACAGACTGGTGAATTGGGCAGAGAGGAACTTTTTGAACAAGGATAAAGTGTAAAGCCCTACACCTGGGAAGAGTAGCCATATGCATCAGTACAGATTAGGGGCTGACTTGCTGGAAAAGAGTTCTGTGATGCAGAACCAAGGTGTTGGTGGACAGTAGGTTGGCCATGAGCCAGCAGTCTATACTTGTTTTCAAGAAGGCCAATGGTATCCTGAAGTGCAGGAAAAAGAGTGTGGCCAGCAAGTCCAGGGAGGTGATCTTCGCTCTATTCTGCCCTGATAAGGCAGCATCTGTACTCTACTGTGCCCAGTTCTGGGCTCCCCAGTTTAGGAACTTCTAGGGAGAGTTCAGCAGAAGGATAGAAAGATCATTGGGCGCCTGGAGCACTTCTCTTATGAGGAAAGGCTGAGCTGGAGAAGTCTGAGAGGGGATCTTATCATAGCTATATATGTATATATAAAGAGTGTGCTGTCAAGAGGATGGGGCCAAGCACTTTTTTGTGGTACTGAGCAACTGGATGACAGGCAGTGGACACAAACTGGAACATAGGAAGTTCCATGCAAACGTAAGAATGAACTTATTTACTGCGAGTGTGACAGAGCACTGGAGAAAGCTGCCCAGAGAGGTGGTAGAGTCTTCTCTGGAGATAAAACCCTCCTGAACACTTTCCTTTTTAACCAACTCTATGGAACCTTTAGTGGAGAGTTGGAGTAGATGATCTCCAGAGGTCCCCTCCAAATCCCACAATTCTTTTGTGATTCTGTGAGAGCATTTTCCTTTAAAGAAACATCTACATTAATTTGAGATTAATTGTTTAATGATTAATACAGAGTAAAATGTTTTGTGATCTCTGAAATTTTTCACACACGATCACAGAATGGCCAGGGTTGGAAGGGACCTCAAGGATCATGAAGCTCCAAACCTCCTGCCCCATGCAGAGCCACCAACCTCCCCATTTAATACCAGACCAGGCTGCCCAGGGCCTCATCCAAACTGGCCTTGAACACCTCCAGGGATGGGGCATCCACAACCTCTCTGGGCAGGCTGTTCCAACACCTCACCACTCACTCTGTAAAGAATTTCCCCCTGACATCTACATAATTTCTGGGTTCTCCTTCCTCCTAGCCCTTTCCTTCCTTTCTTCCTCCCTCCTTTCTACTTGTCTACCTGTCTGCCGTCTCCTCTTTTTCTTTTTTTTTTTTTGTTCCTTCTCCCTCTTTTTCTTTTTTAAATAAACACATCTCTTTCAGTTTTTCTGGCTCCATTAAGGCTTAATATTTTAATCCTTTTTATGGCCCTTTGTTATTAAAATAAACACATAGACAGCTCCATTAGGTAACTAAGGGAGATGGCAGACCATCAAAGAGTAGAAGACTTTATTTATTTTGAATAAACTTCATAATTGTGGGTGTTTATCTGAAATTGCACAAGCCCTTGGAGACTTCTCCCTTCCCTGAATTCCCTCCTGATCATCTTCTCATGTAACCCAAGGCAGCTGGGTTACCACCTGCTTCATGGAGCATGGAGCCTGATTCCTTGCAGGTTTACATGACAAGGTCTTCTAGTCTGGAGTTTCCAAAGCACTATTTCTAAATCCAGCCCATGTGCAGGTTAAGGCACATGAAATGACTCATGGTTAGATGTTATGGCCTCTGCAGAAATTTAATTTGGGGGGATATCTGAAGCCTAAGGTCAGCTCACTAAACCAAGGGAAAATGGCTAACGTGCACTTCTTCAACATATTACCCCATGTCCTGGAGGGAGACAATGGTTTAACCATGGAGCTGGAGCTGCCTGCCACGTGTGGGCCATTTTTTCCTTGAGGCCAACAAACACAGCCAAGCCAGCATACAGCTTTCACTTCTTGGCTCTTAGAAAATGTGTAGCATGCACTAGGCATTATCATAGACTACAGTTTTCCTTTTCTCTTCTTCCTTTTCTCTGCACCCCTCTCAGCTCTTTTCCTGCCCCCAGTCCTTCCTATGTGAAAGTTGAAGTCTTTGAAAGTAAGATGCACTTTTGAACCTGTGCTATTGGGTGGGTTCCGAATTCTGGAAAGTGATTTCACCCATCCTGCATCTGAACCAGTCCTAGCCTCAAAAACTGTTCTGAGTCAATTAGGCGACAAGTCTGAGGTCGAGCCAGCTTGGACCTGCTCTGTATTGGATCACCCATGCCTGGTGTTTACACCAGTACAGCAGGATTTAAATACAACAGGGTGTTAGAACTTGGGTCTGCGAGAGCAAGAAAAAGAGCTCTTGTATTCGCATTGCTCCCCTGGTGTATATTTTCATATGGGTAACTGGAGTGAGAGATAGGACTGATCTGATTTTTATAAGACACTGTTATAAAATGTTATAGGGAGCGCAGCATGTAGTGTGTTGAAGTGATATGGTGTAAGCTCCATCCTCTGCCAGCAATCCTCCTGGCTGGCTGCTACCCTTTAAGAAGAAGAAATGAGCTCACGTTTGGCGCATTTCTCCCGGGATACTACTTCCAGCCCAGCCTTGGGATTGACTGTTTAGCTCCTAAAGTACTGAGATGACTGTTTATCATTTCTTCCCTTTTTCTTGCAGACTAGAAGGCATGTACTCTTCTATGATGGGTCATGGGGATACGTTTTAGAAGACTGTATATATACAGCTATGTGACTTGCTTGAAGGCAGGAGGAATCCAGCAGAGCAATGTGAACAGCACTGGCAATGTTTTGATCCTTCAGAGAGCACTTAATGCACAGAGCTGATGACTGCCAGAGGGTGCAGATATGTTCAGCATCTACTCATAGTGATAAGCCTGTCTTGCATGACTATGCTGTTTAAGAATAAAAGACAAAAAGAACTCAGGACAGAATGGAATACCACAGCAAAGTTGTACTTGTGTCCCTGAGAGCTGAGCTAACAGTATGTCCATTGGGTGATTGGGTGTCTTTCCTCAGGGTAAAGAAAAATTGTCCACCTATTTCTCTCCCTGTTGACTCTGCTCATAGGACCAGAATAAACACTGAAAATCTGCAAGAAGATCTCAGTGAGATTTCCAGTTCTCACCTTTTCATCAAGGTATCTTACCCCAAGAAGCTGGTTTAGATTCTGAAGAAAGAATAAATGAAAAACAACCTAGAAAAAGATTAGGATTTTTTTTTCTTTTTTTTTTTTTTTCTGGACTATTCCCTTCTAGGAAGCTGAAATGAGAAAATAAATCCTGACCCATTTGTCTGTACTGGCAAAGTCTGAGTATAAATTAATTTCCCAGAGTGCAGTATATACCCTTACATGTGTGTGCTTCTGTGCCAGTGCCTTCCTTGCATCACAGTCACTCAAATCAAGGGTTTCCAGTGCCAGGGGCTTTCCACAGGAAGTACTCTCATGAGCTCTTCACAGGTGTTTTGCCTGATCTTGCAAGTGCAAAGGAGGCAAAAGTTCCTAAGCTAATTTCCAAGACTGGAAGCCTTGGGCAAATGAGCTTGGACTGTTCTGCTCACAGCCTTACACTAGACAGGAGATAGCCTTGGCCCTCCAGGGAGCAGGGAGACAGTGCAAGAGGTACAGCCACTGCATCTCAAGAGCTCTGATATTTACCTCAGCTACTTCTTTCCAGATTGCTTAGCAGAGAAGTCAGTTTCTTAGCAGAAGTTTGCACAGACATCCTTTTGATTTGGCCATAGGGTATAGCGTGCTGTTAATCACAGGAATAATTGCACCCATGGTCACTCAGCACCTCAGATGCAGCAAGCAGCTCTGGCAGCTTGGGCAGTACAGCATTTGCTCTTTCCATCTTCTTTTAACTTCCACAAAATCAGAACATCCTTTCCTTTCGGAAGGATTCTGCCAGGCATTGTGTGGTCCCTCTCAGGGTGTCTGGCTGGCAGCTCTCTGGCTGAGGTTCACTGTCTTTTCATGAGATATGGTCAGGGTAATGGGAACACAAACTATCTGTCACACCAGCTGAGCAACACTAATTCATTCTGACCCTGACACAACCAGTTTGGGAAAACAGATTGATGTTCATTCCTACTCAGCTCTTGGTTATAGTGTTGAGGATACCATGAGGAGCTCTACTTGAATGAGTTGCATGAAGGGGGCAGATATCTAGTGAGAACTGAAGGGCAACTACTGCCATGAGGAATCCTAGTGCTTCCAATTAATTATTCTGCTCTCAAGATAGGTTTTATCTTAAAAAATCTTTTCTTAAAAAAAAATAGTACTGGAAGAGCTGATGTGCTTCAGTTATACAGTACTATTTAAAGTGATGTGCAATTTTATGCCTAGATACATTAGTTTTTTGTACATGTGCACTGAAATTGGACATGCCAAGAAATTTGACTCATGATATTTCTAAGATAATAGCTTAGAAATGTTTCCACAGCTAGTCAGAAATGTCTTGCATGTCAACGCTTTGTTTGACAGTAATTACCAATATTAATCCAACTAGCTGTAATTTTTTTTTCAGCATTGGCTTCTTTTAAAAGCCAGAGATTTCCAAGCAGTTTCCTATCTGAACTGTAATCCATCTGTTACCTTGGATGGAATGAAACAAAGATACACAACCCTGTGAAAATGAATTCTCATAAACCGTATATTTACATTAGTTGAAGTTTAGAAATGCAATTTTCCTAAAAGGGATGGGGTTACTGGCCTTGTCTCCTGCTCTTACGTAGGTAAGTGTTAAAAGCAGTTTCTACCTGGTTCACTACAGACATTTCTGTACCCTCTGAAGTATGTAGTTGACTCCAATGACAAGCTAGCATCAAAGGATGATCAAAGATTACTCAAAAGAAAGAGAATGTATGGCTTGGCAAGTATTTATACAGGGATGTGCTTGGATGTATCTGAAAAGGAAGGGCAAAAAGACCACATAATAGGGAAAGATAACTTTCTGTGTTTTTTTTTTTGTCCCTAATATCATTTTCACAGTAGCAAAAGAAAAGTGGCCACAGAAGAGCCTTGCGTATTGTCACTGACAGTTCATCATACCCCTAAACAGTGGGGTATGATAATAAACAGATGATCCAAATTTCTTAACCAAACCCAGTGATACATATCATCTGGGAAATAACTGTGGCTTAAACTCTGTATCAGTGCCTTACTCCAACAACAGGTTAACTGCATTTTGTGCTACCTATATTGCTGTTTAATCTAGGAAACATACAAGTGTCTTGAAAAATATGAATTTAGCAACATTTTGCTGAAGAAGGAGGAAGACTGGAAACCTTTGTAACCAAAGAGCAATGAAATAACATGATCTGCATTTATACACACTCTTCTCTGTGTGACACTGACAAATAGTTGGCTTCTGTAGGGATACTACAGTTCCAAGGAAAATTTTAAATTAAATTCCAGTATGTGACTAAGACATTTATTTTCTTAAGGCTGAACTACTTTTGTAGGTCTCAGATCTGAGCAGAGGTCTTGCTACTTTTCGTGTTTCTCCCTCTGTGCATTCATACACATGTGTACACACATGCTCCTGAAAGAGACATGGTTTTCTCATCAGGAATGCAGCTCCTGGATGGTCAGGCAGCTGTTGTGATTTAAAGATGTGTGACACTTGTTGTGTTTTTCACATACTATTCCAGATGTTGTAAAAGATTTCTGTGTATACTGTGTGTTAATGGAGAGAGTACGAAAGACCTGTTATTCAGCTCATAGTTTGAATACAACATGAATGCTTGACAACTCTTAGAAATAACCATTAAACACTGATGCTAGAATTTTTTACAGTAAAATTGGACACCAAGCTCTTTTATTAGTCAGACTAATTTTGTTATATTCTAAGAAGCTCTTTTTTCAAGCCATATTTTAAATACCTCTCCCTCTCCCCTTTTTTTTAAAGATTTTCAATGCTGTGATTTATCCACTGACAAGGAGTTCATTTCTTCATCCTTCTATTTTGTACACATGATCCTTCTTGCTCTCTTGGATAAATGCATAAGGTTTCCTTCTCCTTTGAGGATTATTTTAGGCATCCTCATCCCCCTTTCCTCTACAACTGCTGTACTGGGTGTTAGCTGCAGGATCATGCTCAGGTTAATTGTGTATTAGCGTAATGAGATATAAAGAAAGAGCTGATTTTGATTTTCTGTTGTTTTATGTAGGTCATTTGTAAGAAAATTGCTTTCAGGGAGTAACGTTTCTACCACTGATGCTATAGATATCAGGACAAAACAGTGAGTGTTTCCTGGGAATCTCAGACTGAGATCCACCTGGATGGACAGGATAGGGAAGGAAGCTCTTTTGGAATCAGCAGCAGGGTGTAATGAACCTTGATGAGTGTCTGCATTCTGCTCCTTTGGCATATATTGATATTTGAAAGGTACCAACCTGGGTACTTCTGATAGGGATAAAAGACTTCTAAAAGAGGAGTGTTACTTAAAGCAAGCTTCAGCTGGTGGCTGCTTTGCTTCTCACATATTTAGAGGCCGTACCTGCCTCTGCTCTGGTTGTTGTTTGGTTGTTTTGTTTTTCTTCTCTATTTTATTTCCCAGCTTACTCTTTATGACAGTAACTTCATGTTTTTATGTAGGTTTCTCAGCTTAGATGGCTTGGTTGAAAGTGGGTAAAAAGTATGAATTAGTGGTATAAGATCCTTATGAAAAGTTTGCACTGAACAGTGAATCCTTAGCTTGTAATGGTAGATATTCCTTAAGCCTGCAGTGTATCCATAATCTTCTTCAGATTTGGCTCTTCAGGCAATGCTAGAATTTCAGGCACAAGCTTAACTGTACAGTTTGCAAGAAAGAAAACCACACTACTTACTTTAACATTAAACGTGGATAGAGTTGAAATGAATTATGTTTATTCCACTTGTTAAAAAAAAACTTGGATCTTGTTCCAGCTTGAGATCACATGCTTTCTGGGAATATATAGGTCTTATAACAAATCTCAGAATGCAAATAACAGGCACATGGCTCCCCTCTGGGTGGGAGTACAACTTATTTCTGAAAAATTTGGACCTTTAGAATGTCTAGCTGTGCTGATGCTTATAATCTGTGATGAGGTAAGAGTACTTGTTTTATGTGATTTTACCTTGCAACCCTTTTTAATTATGTCTTTGACTGGGCTTTCAACCAGTGCTAAACAATCAGGACAAGAACCCATTTTTTAGTTTTCTTGTGAAGTAAAAGCATAAATACAGACTTCTTTCTTAGCTGCAAAAAAGTACAAACACAAAGTTTTATTCTAAAAATACCCTTCAGAAAACAGCTGAAATAAACTTGATAAACTGGCATCCTGGTCCTTTTGTCTCACATTTGTCTTTTAATGAGATTGTATCTAGATGATGGATGGCATCTGTAAAATTGGTGCATGTGTGATCTTCTGCAGCTGTGGGGATCAACCACATTTTGAGTTTGAACACTTACCTTACCTTAGATTTTACATTTACCCATTTACCATTGTGTTTAAAATAAATCATATTGCATTTTAATAAAGGTAAGATAAACTGATAATGTCAAATCATTGTCACTCATTCATTAGACATATCCAACATTATGTCTCACTGACTAAATTAATTCATGCTTTTTTTCCTAGCAGTAGATCCAAAGAAAAATTACATCATACTAAATGCTACGGAAACCTAAAACTGACTCAATTACTCATCTAAACTACCCTCCAAAACCTGTTTTGCAGAAGGAAGTACTGTATGTGTTTAAAATACCATTACATACTGCATGCCATGAAGCAAACTGAAAATGGAGGCTGGTAACAACACGGAAACATCAAGTTACTCAGCACAGCTAGCACAGTCCACTTTGGCAAAAGTGCAAAAAATGGGGCAGCAGGATCGGAGTAGTAGAAGTCCTTCACCAGAGCTGTTAAAGGAGAGCTTGCCTTCTGTATGCTTGGTTTAACTTCCTTTTTTGGAATTATTTGAAAAATTTAAAAATAAATTAAAAGAAAAAAAAGTTTTAAAATTGTTTGGACTTCCTTTTAAGTCATTCTTTTAATACTCAGCTTGTCTTCAGTGTTATTTTCTTGAGCCTCTTTAGTTTGATGACAGTTTTCATTTCACCTCAGTGTTCTTTGAACCAGATCTAAAGGTCTTTCAAAAGGACTGGCTTTCTTTATGTCAGCCAAATAGACTGCAAGGGACGTTTGTATATTTGCCTTCTAAAATGCATGCTCTGGTTAAAAAATGAAGGGCACGTGCCTTTGAAGGGTGAATGAACAGCAACATAAGGAATGCAGCAGACGTCCACTGTGAAATGCCTGGGAGTTACAGCTGAGTGGATGGCCTGTTGCTTTATTCTACCATTGTCCTGCCTGATACTAGCCTCTGACTGAACTCTCCCTGTCAAAATAAATGACCATGTTTGGTTTCTTTGCAGGGAGGAAAACCCACTCTGCCCAAACAGACAGACAAGATCAGGTTTGGGCTGTGCCTTGATGGAAGAAAGAATGGAAATAGAGGGAAATAAGAGAAAGTGGCTGGACAGGTGTCTTACAAATCTTACTTTTCTTTCTTTCAGACAATTTATCCATTGAATTTTGCCAATTTGCACACACTCTGAGCTAAGTTAAGCAATTTTAAAATGATCAGCTCTCATTTAGTTACTCTTAATTTATTGTGCCAGTCTATCTGGCTTTTTGGAATGAACAAAACAATGTAATTACTCTGTCAACTTGAGTAAGTTAAGTTCTGATCTGTAAGCTTGCTTCAGGGCAGAAGACTCCCAGGGGATGGTAGGAACAGCACTTGGAGTGTTTTTATCTTTCAGATGTATGGAGCTGATGACTATCAAAAGGTGCAAATGTATACAACACTGTGATCATTGGCTCTCTGTGGGAGAAACAGATTTGATGTGAGACTTTAGCCTTGTTACTGAGTTGAGTATAGAGACAATAAAAGACATGCTCTTCATTTCAGGTAGCCTGGCTATTTATTTAGCATCACAGATGACACTAGTGGGTGTTCAGGAATGCCCTTGAAAAGTTTTGTAGGATTAAGTGATTTACACATTGGAAAATATCTCTCAGTATTGGTGGTAAGACTATACAATGCATTCTTGGCTTGTGAAAGTAAATGGAATAGTTAACCTCTTGCCTCGCTAAATCCCAATTAACATGCATTTCATATCCTAGTGTGCCAGACTTAACCCTTTTCTCCACAGAAACATTGTTCAGTTTGGATCTCAGCCTCACATGATGATTTCAGTATCTTCCTTATACTGATATATATTAAAACTGCTCACAACTCTAAACCATCACCAACACTTCCTTTTTTGCCCATGAATAACAGTATTCAATACTGGTGTTTTCCAGTGGGTTTCAGATTTCATTACAAACTTTTACAGAGCTTCAGTGAAGATGAAACAATTTTAGTGTTGTGCTATCTCTGAAATAATCCCTGAGTGTTGACAGCTGACATCAATCTTCTAACAAGTTCTAGCAGTATAATGTTGCTTGCTGTTTTTTCTCTGGTGAAGATGTACAAAGCTTTGCTCATACACTTGTCTTCTCATTTATTCCAAATACAAGTAGAAGTGTAGAATTCAGTGTGTGACTGCCCACAGCAACATTTGAATGAGTACGCTGCCTGATCACTCTCATGCATAGGTACTTCGATCTTTGGACAGAGAAAATGTAATGATAGTTCCAATTCCTTAAGGTGAATGCATGAAAAGTTTTGTTAAATGTATTTGTATCATGTGGATTTGCTATGCTGTGGTTCTTTTTCTCCTGAGCAGCACCTCGGAAGGCACTTTTTTATATGCCATTTCATAGTTTCTAACTCAGCGGCAAAAGTTAAAAGTGCAATTTCCAATGTCTCCAGCTCTCCCTCTTCCTTTTAATCAGGAAAATACTTTTCTTCACTGCTGCCCAAAGTACTCTTCTATAATAATCATCACCAGTCTCAAACTGAGACAGAGCAAGATACTCAAAAGATGAAGGCAAATTCATACAGCACTCTTCCCTAGAAGAGCATCTACCAGTCAGTAGAAATGCCAGAGAATGGATTTATACAGTGTCTTCAATGACCATGACAATATCCAGAAACAGACAGAATTAAGCTAGCAGCAATATTTTTTGTCCCTGAGGTGGGTTTTTTTGTGATTTTTTTTTTCTCTCTCCCTCTCTTCAGAGCTCCAGAACAGCTCGCTCAGAGGAAGATCGAGACTCACTGTGGGATGCCTGGGGTTCATGGAGTGAATGTTCACGCACGTGTGGAGGAGGGGCTTCATATTCACTGAGACGTTGCCTGAGCAGCAAGTAAGTGGGAGAACGCTTTTTACATTACTGATGGGAGAATTTGAACTTCTGGTATGTGTCAGACTATAAGAAGAAGCCAGTAGAGGTCTTGAACTATGCTGAAATTTCCACCTCAGTGTTAGAAAATTATGGATTGTGTTTTATGACTCAGGCAAGCAGCCAACACGTTTGATAAGGCAGCACACTCTTAAAATATAGTGGGAACCTATGGAGATACAAAAGCTGCTTGGACAGCTTGCTTAACTATGCTGAAGGCTGCCAGCTACTGAAAAGTGAAACCTCCCTACACTTTTGCCATTTGAGCAGTAAGCCTTTTCACGTATTTATACCAAACTACATCTAATTCACTAGATTTAGCGCCCCACAATCCCAGCCACACTGAGACTATAAAAGCATCATATTGACCCAATATGATATCCTGAACTATGTAAGAAAGAATTTACCCTTCTGCTAAGAGTATCCTATGAGTTAAATTTCAAGTTACAGTATTTCCATAGCAGCAAACCTTCTCCAGGAGGCAGGGGTCGATTTGACAAGTGCAAAAGGTAGGCTCATCCTCGACTATTAGCTCTCAATGGAACATGGGCAAGTCACTTGATAATATTTCCACTCTTTGGTGTATGAAATTTTCATCTATAAAATATTTCTAGCAAATGTTATTTCTTCATACTTCAGGGAAAAAAAAAAAAAAAAGGGCTGCATTAAACAAAATGTATGTGAAAAGTATTAACAGATTTCTGATAAAGGATATGAAGAAAAACTCCAGACTTTGTGCCTTCCTGCCATATTTGATACCTTGTATATTCAAACATTAAAAGTATAATACAATTTTCCATCCTGCATATTTTCTTATGTATTTTTTTCCTGTGCTTATAAACCTGATGTTAATAAAGCAATGACAGTATGTTCCAATTTCCTACTTTGCTTTTTAATCCATAGTGCTGTATAATGAGCACAAAGCATTCAATCATAAACTCACAATAGAATGTTGTGCATTTTAACTATCTGTGGACAGTTTGGTCTCCTCTTTTCAGTAATTATTGGTTTAATAGTGTGCGACAGTCTACTAGGAGGGGAAGTAATAGGCAAAGGTATCTGCCACAACCAGCATAAAGAAACTGCTTTTCTATTCCATTCCCATGAAAAGAAAAAAAAAAATTCAGAATTGTTTTTAAACTTGGGGCCTAATTCTCATCTCATGCTCATTTCAGAGCAAATAGGGGTTCTTCAAAAGACCTTGCATTCAGGAACTGCCAAAGTGGGAATTTGCTTTCAATGAGTGTATCTTAGAGAACTAAGTGATGTTTTGTACGGGCATAAAATCCAGGCATTTTAGGAGATCAGGAGCATCACTTTAATACAAGGGTTTGCTAAGCCTCTGCCTCAGCTGTCATTAGAGGAGAAGAGTCTTTGGACTCCATAGTAGTAATAGTAGTCATGGTAGTTCTACAGTATGCAAGCATAAGCCATTCCTCTGGGTGGTCTTTCCCAGTAAGCATCTCTTTGATATGGACTAGGGAATAAAGATCCAAGTCACACAGTTCTACTTTCACACAGTACATTACTACTGGACCTTCGGTGCAAAAGCAATGCTCCTGTCTTTAGAAACCAAATGCAAACTTTGGTCCATTCAGACCCAGGAGACCTTTATTTCCAGAATAGGATGCAGAAAGTTAATTAGATGCACAGTTTTTGCTAGCCAATGTCAATAAATCACAAGTAATAAAATTTGGCCTGGAATTAGCAGAGTATCAAATATGTGATAGATTTTCCTTTTTCCCAGTGTGTATGCAATTGCTAATGAAATAAGTGTTTGAAATCTTTTTTTTTTTTTTTTTTTTTTTTTTGTGCTATGCAAGCATTTTAAGTTGCTAAGAAAAAAGCAGAGAGAAAGCAAGGGAAAAAAACTCACTGATACTTTGAAAGTTTGAAAATAATGTTCTCTTGAAGTCTTTAAAATCTAGAAAGATTAGAAAAAATATCAACCTCTTTGGGACAATTTCTTGGTTGGTACAGTTATCTCATGTATTTTGCCACATGTAATTGCATAGTAGAATGAAGGAAGATACTACTCCTATCAAATGAAAAATAGCAACATATTTAGATGGTTTGGAGCAAACTTATTCTAAGTATTTTTGTTTCTGGAATGAATGTTTGTAATGTTTTATGCCTCTTAGTTCTGTATGAGATGACTTTCAGACCATTAGATGAAAGGACAGCCCAGAGCATCTACTTTGACGAAATGCAAAGACTAATGGCCCTTTCCTAAATACTGCTAGTGTTTGCAGTTAAATCAAGGAAAGCAGTTTTATTTCCAGCTTTTGTTTGCCAAAGTTATCTTAGTCCTTGTGTTATTTGTTTTGGGAACGTGTTTTGTGTTAAGCTTTTCCAGCTGTGACAAAAGAATGGGAAGTGTTAGTGAGAAACTCTATTTTCTAGTGTTTTAGATGGTAAACATTTGAGGGTAGGGGCTACTTAACATTACATGTCATTACAACAACTGGTCTTAATGATGCTAAGAACATTTAGTATGATAATGATATAAACAAATATGCCAGTAACATTAAGAGATGGGAGTTGTCAGCCTGAGTCAACTACACATCTATTATCCTGCACCTAAATGAAAATCAGCATGTGACTTAAGTGGCAGAATCAGCCCCAGGAAGATAACATTCTGATAATTAGTAGGTGAAGACTGGACTAGAACTCAAAGAATGATATTTTTCCTGCTTTTGTTGGCAATAACTCTTAAACTCTGCAGCTACTTTTGTTATTTAACTAGAAGAACAATACTCCCTTTGAATTTTACAATTGTTTGCCTCAGTGTACATGTAATAGTGAAATGTCCAGCCTCACAGCAAGTTGGGTAAAGAGTCGTATATTTTTGTTAGTCCAAAATGTTTTGCCCATCAGTTTCAGCATCATTTTTGTTACAAAGCTCAGAAAAAATAAAATAATCTTTCTCCACTCCATAACAAAATGTCCTGCAGCAGTGATGGACGAAACCTATAGGGAGGAGAACCACTTCTGTTTCTCCTGAGAGACAAACTAGTTGTTGTGGTTCTACAGAGAAGTTTTATGAGATATTGGATATTTGGCTGCAGGGGTGCTGAAAATTCATAGGCTGCTCTGAAAGTAATGCCTCCTATTTCTTTCCATGGAAACTACAAGAGATACAAAGAGCACTGTAACAATTTGATAGAGCAAATTCTTAGCTATAAAATGTTATCTGCCAACATAGCCACTACCAGTAGCTATGCATTTTTGCCAGCCATGAAGAGGAGTCTGCATGGCACAGTGATAAAAATCTGCACCAGTGGAGAGGATCCACTGTAACACAGCTGCTACAGTGGCATTGTTGCTAGGGAAATGTTGCCTGTCATCCAGATTTCATCAGTGTCCTGGTTTCATCAATATTCCATATCAAGACGTCGTGCATCAAGCTGTTTAGTGCTGGAACATAGTGCCAGGCAGCTGCATTCCTGCCCTTCCTGCCTCATCTTCTGGTAGTGTCAACTATTCTTACATGAGTTCTGTATCTCCCAGAAGAAAATACACTGAGAAGGGAGAGACTGCAGCTCACAGAATTCTCCAGTTCTCTCCATGTGATTTCTGATTCCAGGTAAAAGAGGTAAAATAGCATAATGACGGGGGAGAAAGATCTCTTCCATTTCCAGTAGCACAGCAAGCAACATGGTCAGAACTCCTCTCTCTCTCATTGGTTGTATTTATTACCTGTATCTCCTTTTCATATTGTCTTATATTCTTTTATCATTTGTAGTAAATTAATTATCCCTCCTTGTCTTGGTTCGGTTTTCATACTTTTCCCCCCTCTCAGAAGAGGGAATGGGAGGGGAGTAAAGTCCTGTCACCTGTGATGAAACAGCTAAGTTGTGACAATCAGTCTGAACAGATGGAAGTCAGAAGGCACCAAATCTGGACTATACTGTGGATATAGTAGGACAGTTCAGCCAAGATCAGCAATGTTCTCCATGGTCTTCAAACTGTGTGTGGGGCCTGGAGTTATGTTGTAAGAGAAAGTTTTTGTCTCTGGCCTGTCTCTGGCAGTTTGAGTGTTCAGCTTAGTGTCGTGGTGAAGCAGTCAGAGTTGACAGTTTGTCCAGGTTTCAGAAAATCCAGAAGGATCACCCCTTTCCTGTCCCAAAAGAAAGTACACATCACTTAAGCCACTAAGGGCTGTGTCTTGAACTTTTCTTCAATGAGGAGTTCAGATGTTGCTCTGCTCCATGGATGGCTATTCTGATTCTGGCTTGTAGTGGTAACATGATAAAATTCATCACTGGTAATAATGCAATCCAGGAAAATGTCACCTTGGTGACACTATTGGTTATGCAGATCCTGAGAAATTTGCATACAGTATTCTTTCTGTTCCCAAGTGAACATTTGTGGAACCCACCTGGTACAATTTTATCAACGTTCCAACATTGCCACCATCATTTCCGCTGCATTGAAACATATTTTTTGCATGATTTGCATGGGCAAGCTCTTCAAGACACTCTTCATTTTGCGATGTGACAGCTGTGCATGGCTGTACATTCTGTCCAGAATGTAGCTTGCCTTTCATGTCACTGTTGCCACTGCTGAAATGTACCACATACCACCTCACTGTGCTCACGTCCACTGTTTAGTCTCCAGGATCATTCAGCAAGCACCAGTGAATGTCAATTGGTGTCATTTTTCCTGCATGGAGGAATTAAATGTCACAGCTTTCTTTCATATGCACTTCTGTGTCAAATGCCATTTTGTCCAAGTGCCCCTCTGCTGCCATCTCTCACACAGCAACAAGATGCAATGAAATACTGGTGTGAACCTCTATTGCCATCTTGGACCAGGCTAAAATAAAAAAAATTTGGAGCTGCCTTTATTCACAGGCAGAGCAGGTGAAGAGATGCTGGAATATGGCCACTGTCTGCTTCCTTGGGATGTGACAACTATTATAATCCATTTATGTCACAGCAGAACTGGAGTGAAAATAACTTTATGTCATAAAGCATAGTGATAGTACACATGTGTGTCAGTCAAGGTATTTAATAACTGTGTATATGTTGATTCAGGCAAACTGAAACAGAATAATAAATGAGGAAATCTTCTTTAGATACCTGAAAATCTGGGATTTAATTCATTTACTAGATAAATAAATTTACAAATTTATTTCATGTACTTGGTTGTTCAGCCCATTGCAATTGCATATTATTGCTGGATGAGATAATCCATAATTAATTCTCAGTTTTATTGTAGCTTCACTTGGTCACCTAGTAAAAAAGCCACTTAAATGTATGTTTGAAAATAGGCGTAAAAAACCAGCTAAATTTGCAAAAACTATGTCAATTTTATGCTGCATAACATTTTTCTTCTAACACAGTAGTCACAAGAATTTTCTGATGGACAGAATAATTCCTCTGCTATCATAAGGTCTATAGAATAAATAGCAAAAAAACTTTTTGAATCATTGCAAACATAATTGCAAAATTAACTAACTTAAACTAACAAAATTAACTAGGACTAGAGAGAATGGCCTTCAGTTTTGCCAGAGGAGATTCAGGTTGGACATTAGGAAAAAATTCTCTGGAAGACTGGTCAGGCTCTAGAAGAAGGTGCCCAGGGAGGTAATGGAAGTCACCATTCCTGGAGGTATTCAAGAAGCATTAAAATATTGTACTGAGGAACATGGTTTAGTGGGAAATATTGGTGATAGGCGGTTGGACTGGATCATCTTGAAGGTCTTTTCCAACCTTGGTGATTCATTGATTCTGTGATTCTATAAATAAGACCCACAAATCTAAATAGTATTCTGTAACACATGTCATAGAATTCCCAGGTCACTTGAAATATCAAGTGGGAGGATGATTCTCTCTATCCTGGTAAAAATATAACTGTATGCTAATGACTGTAAATTATTTTCAGACTCGCTTAACAGCTGTTTTATCTTCTGTTTCAGTAGATAACTGTAACAGTTTTATTCTGTTATGGTCATCCTCCCTGCTATATTAGGTGATATAAATTTTTGGAAGAAGTTTTGAGTAATTTAATTTGTAGACACTTCCGGTTAAAGCTGTACCATCAGGTAGTATTTTAAAAAAACTATTTTATTTACCCTGGGATTAGTCAAATCCACGTTTATAAGAACCTTTCCTGTTTTGATTTGATGAAGGAGCACTTCCAGTTTTCAGCAGAAATCATAGTTCCATTCATTCTAATGGCAGAAGCACCAATCTTAAATCTGAGTCAATACTATAGTACTCTGAAAATTTTACACAATTTAGATCAGCAGTGTGGTCTGTGGAATGGCTGCTGGTGTTCTTTGAAGAACAATTACTCACATTATGCTAGCTATCCTAATCTTCATTTACAGTGCCACAGTAAAGTAATTAGAAAGAAATCAAATGCTTTCATACTGTTGTGTTCCCCTGCAAACCATTACTAGAACTGCCACAGGAATATTACATGCTATTGTAGGTCAGAAACACATCTGCGCTATAATGAAAGGTAGTCAACCTTGTACCCAGAGTTGAGAGAGATAGATATTATTTACATACATACGAATCTGGATTGAGATGTGGACTGCCTTGCAAAAATGTCTGTGAATCATTTACTTGGAGCCAGTTTGGCGTAGCGGCTAGAGTGCTCAAAAGATATGGGTTCAAGCTCTCCATTCTGTGTTTTCCTGCATTCTGCTCTGGAGCCCTCAACACAAGAAAGAGGTGGAGCTATTGGAGAAGGTCCAGAGAAGGGCCCCTAGGGTATTTAGAGGGCTGGAGCGCCTTTTGCACAGAGGGAGAGAGCTTGGCTTGCTCAGTCTGGAAAGAAGAGGAGTCCAGGGAAATGTCATTGAGGCCTTCCGGTACTTGAATGGTGCTTATAAACAGGAGTGAGAGCCACTTCTTAACGAGGTCTGGTAGTGGCAGAATCACAGAATCATAAAATGGATTGGAAGCAGCCTTTAAGATCATCTGGTTACAACCACCCTGCTGTAGGCAAGGATACCTCCCACTAGACCAGGTTTCTCAAAGCCCCATCCAGCCTGGCCTTGAATGCTTCCAGGGAGGGGGTATCCACAGCCTCACTGGGCAACCTGTTCTAGTCTCTCACCACCTTTAAGTAAAGAATTTATTTATAATATCTAGTCTGAACATACCCTCTTCCATTTCAGAGCCATTTCCTGCTGCTACCTGCCCTCTTAAAAAGGGACGTGATTTTAAACTGAAAGGAGAGATTTAGGTTAGATGCTAGGAGGAAATGTTTTTCTGGTGAGGCACTGGCAGAGGCTGCACAGAAAAGGTGAAGCACAGCACAGAGGCTGCCCCATCCCTGGATGTGCTCAGGACCAGTTTGGACAGGGTCTTGAGCTGGTAGGTGGAAATCAGTCTACAGCAGGGTGTTGGGACTGGATGATCTTTAAAGTCCCTTTCAATCCAAGCTATCCTGTGATTCTGTAATTCTGTGAGTCTATGATGTACTGCTTATAAGGCCACATTCACTGGAAAACTCCTCTATGTTCATAATCCTTTCAATAAATCCGTTCTGAGATTTAAATGAAAAATAATTAAATCAGCAAGGTCCTTGCATGGTGTGGAGTTTTTATCAGCCATACTGCATTTAAGATGGAGTTAAGTTGTGATGCCATAAAGCCACAAATTGTATGTGAGAGAACAGGAGCAGTTTAGTGGAGCTGGGATAACACATAGCTCAGACGTAGGTTCAAACTTACTCAAAGCACAGGGAACTTGGTGTTTGTATTCGGCACAACTGTTTTGTAGAGAACAGCTGCAGAGCTTGGATCTAGTTCTGAGTTCAGGCATGTTGAGATTTGGGATATTAATACTTTGGTGCCAGTGATAGGCTCTAGATGCTATCTTTGTGATGGCACAGACCAGGTGAGATTTAATATTATGTTTTCTCTTAACTATAGAGATGGTCCTAACCATTGTTTTGCTGAAAGGCATTTCTTTAATTGCTGCTTTTTTTCTTTCATTTCTTGGCTAGTGAACAACTGAAAAATATTTTCAACTGTAATAACTTGCTGTGTATATGCAATGTGTTGTATGTTCAAGTTAAAGAGACTTTTAAAAAATTCTTAGGAAAATTAAAAATACTACAGTGAAGAGCACAAGAGAATAACTGTATATTAAATAATCCCATAACCAACAGCAGTCTGAAAGAAATCTGATATTTTTTCTCCTGTTTTTCCTTTATTTTTCTCAAATTTGATTTTTCTTATTTCAGTTGTATTGAATGGCTCTATTTTAGTGAAAGTTTAGAGAGTGCTATTTATTGCTTGCTGTTAGAAAATAACACTTAGTGGTTCTGAGTAATGCAAAGAATATTTGGAAACTAAAAATGGAAATAAACTATACTCTGTTTAGCAACTTTTATAGTGAAAGTCCAAGATGTGCCTTATTTTTGAATAAATATTATGCCAACCTTAAACTCCAGCAGTAAGAAGCTATCCAGAGTAAGATCTTTGTGTTAGTGGAAGCACTGTTGGAACTATAGATATCCACTGTAAGTTCCAAATAAAATTCTCAATCTTAACTCTTCCCCTTAACTTCTGGAATTTAAAATGAATTTGTGACTTCAACTTAGTGTTATCTTTAGAATGTTATCTTTTATCTCTGCCAAGATCAATAGATATATTAGCTTTTATGGACTGCTATTTTGCCAAGGCTGAATGAATGGCCAAACATCATAACTAGACTAGCTACCTTTAAGTTACTTTGGCTATTTCTAGTGTTATAGCCTATCATGTAAATAAAATTTTAGAAATTAGATGTCATTGTGTAGGAAATATTTTGCTGTTCAGGTTCAACAATGTTGTTCACATGTTCTTCAAATTCCTAAACAATCAATAAGATTTGGGTTTATGTTAATTATCACATAAAGCCTTTTCTTTTTAGATAGTGGGACCAGACGTACCCTCAGCAATTTTGCTAGTGACATTAAGCTGAATTGTGCAGTTGATAAAATAGAAGGAATGGATGCCATCCAAAGGGACCTGTACTGGCTTGGAAAGAGAGCCTTAATTAGATTCCACAAGTCCAAGTGCAAGGTGCTGTACCTGAATCCGGGCAATCCCAAATGTGTGTACAGACTGGGAGAAGAACTCATTGAGATCAGCCCTGCAGGGAAGGACTTAGGGGTTCTGGCAAAAGAAAAACTTAACATGAATCAGCAGTGTGCACTGGGACTTGCAGCCTGGACGGTCAACACTATCCTGTGCTGCATCAAAGGAGTGGTGGCCAACAGATTAACAGTTTGCGCTTGCAGACCAGAAAGCCAGCTGTGTTCTGTGCTGCATTAAAAGAAGATTGGCCGGCAGTGAGAGGGAGGTGGTTGTCCCCCTCTACTTATTTCTTGTGAGGCCCCATCTGGAGTACTGCGATCAGTCTTGGAGCCCCCAGCACATGAAGAACATGGAGCTCTTGTAGCGGGTCCAGAGAAGATGGTGCCCTCTCCTAAGAAGAAGGGTTGAGGAAACTGGGCTTGTATAACTTAGAGAAGAGAAGGCTCCAGGGAGACCTCATCATAGCCTTACAATATTTGAAATATTTTTCTTACAGGTGTAGCACCAGAACTAAAATCTGTCCCACAAGAGTGGTTATCAAAAGATGTGAAAATAAAGAGAGTGAATATTGTCCAGCGTTACATCAGTTTTCAAATCCTGTGGTGAATAGTTGCATCAAAATTCTGATCCACAGAAATAATCTACCTCTGGCTCTAAGTTGCTTGCTTATGTGGAGACTTAGTTCTTAAGAAAAGCATTTCAAACTCTGATGACCGCTGAGAGTGGCAGGAGTTTATGAGGTCCACCTCTGCACATCTCTTTCATCACCTCTGGTAATTACAGATAAAGGCAACTCTGGTTTGGGATTACTATTCCTTCTGGCATGGATTATTGCAAGGCTTCTAGCTCTAGCTGAGCACAGCACATCTACTTTAGAACTTTGAGGGGGGAACTTGAACTAAATTCCTCTACAAACTGGAGCCTGAAGAAATAAATACGAGGCTTTGGTGTTGTTTACATTAAATGAAGTGAATATTTTAATATATTAAAAGTTGTTAACCTCTTTCATAAACTTTACTGGAAACAAGTGACTAAGTTTGAAGAATGAAACATGATTCCCAATAGCTTGCTTTTCTAACATATTCATGTGATAATAATTGCTTGTCAAGCCAAGCCCTGATCCACCTTCTTTCTCAGCAAAATCTCCTGCAAAGTGGGCCTGATGACAGAGAAGACTGTAGAAGTAGCTTTTATTGCTCCCCCTCTTTGTGTGCTCTCCAAGACTAATTTGCTATCTGGGGTGAATTCTGACATTTCTGAGTGTCTGTATAGTCTCTTGTTGATCATAGGTCTCACATTTAATCCACAGAGATCAGAGGATGTGTGATGTCTCTGCCACATAATGTGGCCTTACTAATCTGCTGTATTCCTTCCTTGGGAGCTAACTGCCATGTGCTGTGCTATTCTGCAAAGCATCCAATGATCTGTGTCAGTAGTTCAAACCTTACCTACAGGAAAAAAATGTGGCTCGGTCCAGCATCGCGCAAGGAGCTGTGTTTTTCTCTCCAGCAGGATTAAGTTGGTTTCAGCATTCTCTGCTTTAAGCAGAGAAAGATTTAGAAACAGAATTTACATTTAAAAATCAAGATCTTTTTCTTAAACAGCTACTCTTTAAATCAGCTTTTTATTTTCCAGATTTTTTTAACCATCTATTTTCAACAAATTCTGTAAGTTTTAGTCTCACAGTGGGTGCCTGAGATTAAGAGAATCTGGAATACCGAAGCAGCATAGATCTGAAACACAAAATATTCTACAAACCTGCCATGAAAATGTATGAGCTTAGGCTGAAAACAGCTTTCAGGCTTTTGGCTGATAGTTGATAATAGGGAACTAATGATTTTAAACAACAAAACTCATAAGTTTGATCCTGGCAAGGGGACAAAGGGAGTTTTGCAAGAGTGGTTCCTAGCATTCATGAATCATCACAGCATTGGCTTAATCCAGAATTGCACATTTGTTCTGAACAACTCTGGCCATTAGCCAAAGGAGAGGAATTGGAAGAAAAATCTGAGTAGTTCTGTGGCAAATGTCTAAGTGAAAGTACCTGTGCTTTTCCATGGTGCAAACAATAAGCAAAAATTGTGTTTTTTTATTTTAAAATGGAAAATATGAACTAAATGTGTAAAGAGGAAGTGACTATGAGGCAAATGACAGAAAGGAAGTTTCAATTTCTGTGGCAGATCAGTGCTTCTGAGGTTAATAAATTATGGAAATTCAACAGCAGCAAGTCTGCACAGAGGAAAGGTATGCCTGATGGGTTGTATGGCATTTATGAGAGAGATGCGGGGTGCATATATAACTTGCAGGATAAGAATTGAGATTGTGAGCTAGGACTGCCCGCATTCTACATGTATGTTTTTTCATTTGCTCTTGATAGGTGTAAATTAAGAGTACCTTTAGTGAATGTCTTGGAGTGTAAACAGAGCTTTGGCATGAAAAACAATATTGCTCAGAAATGACTGGCGTGTTGCTTGATTTCTTTTGCTTTTTTTAATCTCAATACTGCTATACTAGTTGACACCCTATTATGAATATTATTTTTATTATTTTATTGCTAAACTGTTTTTCCTAGTGCTGGATGTCTTCTGCACACTTTTACGTTCTGCGGATGCATGCAGTGGTAAAAATTTTTGTGAATTAATTATGTAATATTATAAAAGCATGAAATGTGTACTATCTCTGTTATGCTTTTAATAGGATTGTTATATGCTAAATGCTCCAGAGCACAATGTATTATCTCCTTTCAGGTATGTGAGAAAGGTAGAGGGAAGGATGCTTTTAATAATGTAAAGGCAAGCCATTCGGTTTATTCTAGAGTTAACAACAGTGTGGAAAAAGTTTAATCTTAAAAAAGAAGAAAGAAAAAAGAACCCACACAAACTCATGCAGATGATGTCTTTTCTCTTGGATAGTTCAAAATGGTTTGGATTTAAAAGTTCAGTCTTGGCAGGCATTTAGTCCTCAAGGAATGTGTGCTTGTTAAATCCTGACCAAAAAAAAAATATATATATAATATATATATATATAATATATTATATACATATATATATGTATGAAATTAAGAAATTAAAAATGTGAGGAATTCCATTCTTTTGAAGAATAATCTTTAAAAGCCAAAATGAACTCTGATTTATACCAAGGACCTCCATGGAGTAAAATCTGAGCTCATAAAACACACAAATCTCAAGATCAATTACTCAGAGAGCACATTGCTGAGGGCTGAAAAGGTATCTGGATGCTGACCTTTCCTCCTGGGGGCCTCCTGACATCTGAGCTGGTATGGGTCTGCTGCACATGAAGGGGAGCACATGTGGGGGCTCTGACACTTTTTGACCCCTGCTGGTCCAGCTCTATTTGGATGCCATTGTGCAGGAGGGCCTGGAGAGGTAGCTAGAGCCTGGTAGTTTGGGGGCCTGTCTTGTCCTCATATCTTCCCCCTGCACCAAGAAAGGAGAAGTCCCTTCGACAGTGGGCCACCAACAGATCACTAATGGCCCGGAGGGGCAACCTGGTTGCATCCCAGCTCAGAGCAGTAGAAGGGCGGGCTCAAAGCTGTATGCAAGCGGGGAAACTCTGGTGAATGTGGTTCAGATGTTAACAGTCAGCTGTGCTGTGCATACCAGTCTCCAGCCTCACTTGTAAGCTAATGCTACCTTTTAGAACTTCATTTTCTTAGGTAGGATCTGGGGAGTTGTAGAATTCACATCTCAACATCCATCCAGAGGCATAGAGGCCTTTCTTTCTGGGAAGAGGATTGGTGGGGGGACTTGGTGATTTGACATCCTCTGGAAAAATACAGGTGCAGTAAACACCTTGTTATTGTTTGTTACATTCAGCTATTAATGTTTTGTGTTTGTTTTTAATTTTTGGACACAGGACCTGTGAAGGGCGAAACATCCGATACAGGACATGCAGCAATGTGGTAAGTGAAGTCTACCTTTGATATAACTCAAATAATCACGTATGAGTGTTCATATAACAAAGTTTATTTGCTCGTGTGATAGTGGAAAAACAATAACATCTAAACCTCCTTTATATCACAATACCTCTAGCAAATCGTTGCTTTCTTAAGAAGCTGGCTCAACAATGGCATAGCATGGTGCTAAAATTGGAATTGCAGTCACAATCTTTCTATGGAGTCTCTCATTGAAATTTCAGAGTTGCTCAGTTGCTTATTCCCACTCAGCAGAATGGAAGTCCACTTATGTTCCCAGTGCTAGTTTTGCAGGCAGCTGGTTTACACTGAGTCATCTGTCAGGTTTGAGGATTAAGCTGTTAAGAACAGAAGACAAGTTAGTAAGAGATGTACGTTGCTGTTCACCTGTGTCCTCCCAGCACTGTAATTCTGTTGCATATCTTAGAAAAGCAAATGCTTTTGCTTGCTATTTCTATAGAGAATGTAGTTTTCAGTACAATAAAATAGGAAACTTCAACTTCCATGCTCACCAAAGTGAAAGCGTGTTTTCACTGATGAAAATGGAAATAAAGACTTTCATACGGAAAGTTTTATTGGGTGCCAAGGATTGTGAAACCACTCAAATTACATGAAGCAATGTCAGTTTTACCAGTAAAGATGGAAAATGAAATCAAACATGCTTAGGGCCAAGCTTTCTCATGCCTGATAGAACATATTCAGAAGCTTTTCAATAGGTGCTTTGTCTGAAAAAGTTAAAAAGTTTAAGCTAAAAAAAAAGAGTATTTTCCCTCATGTTTCGCTTATATTCTTTTTGGTAGACCACAGTTCACAATGAAAGAAGTTACTTGCTTCAGTCTGAATTTCCCATGCTTCCCATTTCTCACACTTCTGCCTCAGAAATTGGTTATGGGTGTATCTATTGTGTCACTGAGATCTCTCATCAATCTTGATATTTGCTTTACTAACTGACATAAACTGGAACAATCAATAAATACGTCTGCTGGCTGATTAGCAGTCAGATTTCCTGCTGATGTGAAGCATTTAGCCTACACTGTGACTTTGGAAGGAATGGAAAGATAAATTTGTGTCGGTCAAGTTGAATGCTATAGAGTTGTATAATATGTTAAGGAGATGGAGAGTGCACTGGCTTTGTTTTGGGTTCCTGTGTGGATGCACACTGTGGCAGTTGCTTTTCCCTCCTGCTCTTGTGTGTACTAAGAGCAGTGATGCATACTAGCATCCTGCTGTGCTGCCGTTAGCTGTTCCAGGATCACACCAATGAAAGGCTGGCATTTTACCTGTGTTGCAACCCTTCTTCTGTAATCAGTGAGCTTAACTTTCCAAGACAAAGAAAATATTTTTTTTAATATTATTTTTAGCTTAGGTTCTCTTTTGGAACTGTAGACTTGAACAACTTTTCTCCAAAATAAATCCTTTCATAGTTGTCAGGTGATTCCTTAGCACACCTTATATTTGACAGTATGAGTACTTCAGACTTCTCAAAATGGCAGCTTCAATACTCACTCATTTGTTTAATATCAAGTAATCCAAAGTGAAAAATTTGAATCTCAAATTTCTTTACAATGCTAAAATTAGTAACAATTTTGCCACTGACTAATGAAGAACCAAGACTGCATTTATTATTTTAAATTTGCTTATTGGAGAGGGTGGAGAATAGGTTGTGCTGCCTTGTCTTTTCCATAACAAAAAGATTAAATAAGTTTTCATTTGTTTTTTTTTTTCTTATAATTTTGCCAAACTAGCAATAAATCAAACAATCATTAAGCTTCAGATAGCATCGGACTTCAACCAGGCTTTTCAACTATGGCCTTATGTAAAAAAAGAAAAAAAGGAAAGAAACTTGGCTGTATTCATTTTGCAGGCATCTGATCTCAGGGGAAAACATTTTTTATTTATTTTTAAAATACACTGAGCATTTGATTCAGATGTTATGTCCTTCCATTTACGTTCATTACTAATCTGAGTTACTGAGCACTGGTATTCCTACTAAGAGCATCTGCAATGACAATGACGCCACAATCAGACAGAAATTACACGTTTCTGAAATGGCAGGGAAAGTCCTCAGCCCTCTGTTTCTGGGGATGACTACCACTTTGTAGTACCTTGTACAGCATAAGTGAAAATCTGGAGCAGTTTGGGAAGCCTTAATGTGCATCTCTACTCTGAAAACCCCTGTTACAGAACCGCAAACTCTTCCAGATTATCATATACTGTCTTTTTAATGATACGTTTGTCTCCTAACTCCCTGGATACACACACACTGAAAGTTGCACACAATTGTGTATTTTTGTGTTTGTTTCCATTTTTAAGATTTCATCCTCAGTGTTAGTGAAAATCAGGAGGAGGAAACTGCCAGGCTCAGTGAGATCTACATTTTCATTTGTGTTGGCTGGCAGAGGATTGCATGAGAGTAAAGTCTGCATTCCACCCTTCTAAATGAAGTTAGCTATCATGCGCTGTGGAAAATTCCTTTTTGATTCCTGTGGAAATCACAGAGTCCTGAAAAATGAGCTTTCATTGCCATTAGCTTGCGCTTAACGTGAGCGCTGTTGTTATCATTCGTAAAATAACTGATTTATTCTCTGCAAACCATCTTTCTGTGAACTGGCATGCTTTTGTTTATATGACTGTCCTCTTACAGGAAAGGATGGGTAGTCATGTAAAAGCAAGCTATTTCAAAGCTGAAATTAGAGAATGGGAAGAATACTTCTTGGAGTCTGGCAATGAACACATTTTTGTAGGCACTATCATTTGCAAGATTTTGCTACAGCTGGTTTTAATTCATTCTGAAATTAAATAATAGGAAAAAATGTAAAAGAAAAGAAAAAAAAAAAGCACCAAGGATGATATAAAGAAACAGAGAAACAAGAAGAGACAGAGGCACATCTATTTCTTCGGTGGACTGTACTATTCTAGGGATGCTGAATCTTTCTGGATTTACTGGCTAAGAGATTGACACTGCTGACTATAAAGCTTGTGAGCAGTTTTTAAAATGTTGAATCTAACCCAGTATGTTCACCAACTGCATTGCTTGGTGTTGATCAGAAACTGGAAAGATTGTGGCTATGAAGCCACATGTGTAAATAGTGAAGGAAGGAATGAGGGAATCTGATGATGATTTAGGGTTGAATTGCAACAGTCTTTTTTTCTTGTTACTATTCATACTGACTCCAAGCATGTTACCAGCCATTTTGGAAAGTAATCATGGGGGAAGGGAAGGAGTCATGTGTTTGTTCTGTAGAAAATTACTCCAAATGCAATGAAAGTTTGTTTTGTTTTTTTTTAAATATCTGGTGGGGTTGCAATATTACATGCTGTGCAAAATAAACAATATATTTCCAAACTTTGAGTAGGATTTTTTTACTAGATTTTTTATCACGTTTAGCATGTTCTCTGTTTCATTTTCTGGGCATGCTCTTAGTTGCAAAGTTCCCTAAAACTTTTGTACCAGACTGTCATGGTACCTCATTTGCCTCTTTATTTATTTATTTATTTTTTTTGCTCCTATTATCACTATACTGTTTCATGTTTTCTTGTATTTTCTATTTAAACGAAAATCTTTCTGATCTTTTTATCAAGCTTTTTTTTGTGTGTGTGTGTGTGTGATTGAAAAATTCTTAAATTTGCCTGACGTTTTGCTTTTTATTGCACTGCTTGCTGAATCAAACCAGAGGAAAACTGAGATGCAGGGGAGCAGTGCTTCATTCTCAAAGTCATTTATTTATTTATTTATTTATTTATTTATTTATGCCTGACAACAGGATAATGAAAACTACAAATAATGTTGCTTTTGAGATTTTACTGTTTGACGTTAAAAAAGACAATGCTGTAAGTTGCACAAGATTACTACTTCTTTCTGCACAGTTTAAAGCAGTTCCATTAAGTCTAATATTGAATTTGTGGGTAGTAGATCCCAGTAATCAGACCACTGAAACTTGTAAATACCACATGCAGCTCTTTTTTTCACTTGGCTGAAATACCAACTCTAATGGCATTCCTCATTTTCTGGATTCCATTCAGACAAGCAATTCCCATCCATGCTTCTTATCAACTCATGCTGCTTTTTGCATACACTGGTATCTACACTGTCTGTCCCACTTTTGACAAAATGACACTATATTCTTGCAATATAGCAAAGCCCAGCTTATTGGAAACTGTCCTCTGAAACTTCCAAATAAGTGAGTAGCTGCTCCTAGAAGCATTGACTCATTGACTATGAGGTGCACCACCACTAGATATTTTTCAGGTCTACACAAATAGTTGATAGAATTTAATTTTTCTACCTTCTGATACTATGTGAAATCTTTTTACAATTGAACCAGTTTCCATTTTGCAATAAAATTTTGTGTTTTCCACCACTGCATCAATATTGAAATCTTTAGTGAAAAAACTTCTTTTGTGTTCTTTTTCAGGGAAAAAAATAAACAAATATAAGCAGTACATCTCCAGACTAGCTCAATGTCAGCTTACTTTTTAAGTAGAATTTCTTAAGTAGAAACTCAAATTATTTAGTGTGACTACATCTTTTCTTCAAAATGCTGGACTTTAGTAGCTGCCATCTGATTTTTGAACAGGTGCACTATAAAACTTCTGTGCATTGCCTAGCAATTACTTCTAATTATTTCTTTGCAAAAAAGGTGTATTTGATATGTTGCTAATGATGCCAGCTTCAATATTGCAATATTATTTTTTCAGCTTGCAAGCCTGTGTGTCTTTGACTACTGAAAAATATTTTTAAAAATCCACCATTGCTATCATCCTTTGCAAACAAAACTCTTTTAAGCCAGACATTCAGCAGAACTTCCATCACACTGCCATTTCAAGATTCTGTTCACTGTAGTGAATTCATACATTTAAATTCAGTAGTTCTGATAATGAATTTTAAACACTTTCTATAAATATTTAAAAGGCATGAGCAAGAAGAAAATATGGAATGAAAAACTTCATATTGAATTGTTAACCATAAAGGAAAGGTATTTGAGAAAAAAATATGTATTAAAAAATTGATCTTATAATAATTTTTAGTGGCAAGTATACTTGGAGGCTTGGATTGATACTTCACTGGCTGATTTAGCCATCATCTATGTTCAATTAAAGCAGAGAAAAAGCATGTCCCTCATTTGCTTTGTTTGCACTATTTCTCCCACTCTGCTTTCTGTCAGATACTGCATTATGTTGGGATATTCAGAGAAAGTTGTTTTTTGGGCCCTACTTGATCTAAGAAGTTAGCGCTGTGTCTGAATTATTTAGGAGTTCACAGATGTAGATTAATGAAAAATTTGGTTGCAAGAAACTTAATCCAAGTGGGATGCTCAGCAAGTCTTCAGAGTTGAATGGGGTTTCTGTTAAATCCCTAGATCTCTTAAATCTCTGTACTTGCGCAAATCCCTACTGGAGGAGGACCCCAGGATTTCTTTCTCAGTAATGAAATTGGTGCAGCTGAAACACAGTGCATACTTCATGGAACTGGTTCAATAAACTGTTCCGTCAGATGCTACACAGAATAGGCCAGTTGTTAGTCAATTTTTGCACTGAGGAAAAGCTCCAGGTATAGTAAATCATTCTTGGCCTCTGCAAATATACAAGTGCATATATTGTAAACTGTTTTAAGGTTTCTCAACTGTTTCCACCTATCACAGTGTAGATATGATCTTCCACATTTCACCCACTAAGTAAACTTTAGAAGACTGACCCACTTTTGTCCCATGAAATCTGATACACCTATCACTATCAAGGGACATCTGGGATTCATCTTATCTTTTCCACTGGTTTGTTGATTATTAGAAATTGTTTTGAATGGCTTTCAAATATGGCAAAGCTCCATGGACTTTATGAATTGCAATAAGGTCAAATAGGAGGTCGACTTGAAAACAATATTTTTGGATGTGACGAGGCAAGTGAATCTGAAGGAAGCTGTAATAATATGGTCAGGATTAGGTACTTAACTGGTGAAGATGGAACTCTGTATTTATTTTAAAATAGGTTTCATACTTCAAAGAGATTTCTGGTCATTTTTAAAATGACTCACATTTTCATTGCAGTGGAGGAAATCTTGACCTGATGGGGTGAATAGAGATTGCAGGTATCCAGCAGAGGCACAGTGTTTCTGAAACATCCCAAGAATCTTCACACAATAAACTAAAGATCGCCCCCCCAAAAAAGACAGCTACAACTCACAGAGTTAGAGAAGAAACATTGTTTTCTTATTCACTGGAAAGATTCCTCCCTAGGACATTGTAATAAATAGAAAGCTTGACGAAATAGAAAGCTACCTGATGGAAAGGGAGCTTGGAGTACTGTTGGACAGTCAGCTGAATATGAGCCAGCAGTGTGCCCAGGTGGCCAGAAAGGCCAATGGCATCCTGGCTTGTATCAGGAATGGTGTGGTGAACAGGACTAGGGAAGTCATCCTGCCCCTGTACTCAGCATTGGTGAGGCCTCACCTCAAGTACTGTGTTCAGTTTTGGGCACCTCAGTACAGAAGGGACATTGAGTTGTTGGAGCAGGTCCAAAAAAGGACAACAAGGCTTGTGAAAGGCTTAGAGAATGTGCTCTATGAGGAGAGACTGAAGGAGCTGGGGCTGTTCAGTCTGGGGAAAAGGAGGCTGAGGGGAGACATTGTTGCTCTCTTCCAGTACCTGAAAGGTGCTTACAGTGAGAGCGGGGTTGTCTCTTCTCACTGGTGACAGGTGACAGGATGAGAAATGGCCTCAAGTTACAGCAGGGTTGGATATCAAGAAAAAATTCCTTACAGAAAGGGTTGTTAAGCACTGAAGTAGGCTCATTAGAGAAGTGGTTGAATCTCCATGATGCATTTAAATCTGTTTGGATGTGGTGCTCAGGGACATGATTTAGCAGAGTTGTTTAAGAGTTGTTAGAGTTAGGGTTGTATGATTAGGTTGATGATCTTAAAGGTCTTTACCAACCTGAGTAATTCTATGACTCTATGATTCTATGATTCTTTGACAAATGGGGTTTTATATAAGATGCAAATTTGTTAGCTCTTCCTGATTCTTCAAAAGATACAATGGCAGCAGTTCCTCATATCTGTAGTTGCCCACATTTATTTTCAAAAAGAAAGAAAAAGTGTAAGATTTGCATATAGCCCCAGAATAGAGTAATCTGAACCACAACTGATTACTGCCTGTGTAGCCAGATACCAGTCTTTCCATACACAAGCTGAACACAGGCCATGGAGTTATCAGAAAAATACCTTGCAGAACTGCATAACCATACAAAGATGGCACGCTTTGGGCTCACCGCTAATTTGGCCTCTGACTTCTGAATGGCTCAACCTGTGGACATATCCTTCTTTATCTCTGTTGTACAGGCAAACAAACTACATACATACTGTTCGCTTTCAGGATCAAACCTTTAGGTGTATTAAATGTAACAAATTACATTTAATTACATTGACTCAATCCATTCAAGCATTACCACTGCTAATCAGCAGTGGTAGAGGATCTCTTTCCACCAAGCACCCCACACATACTGAGAGCAGAAGGCTCCAGGGTGACCTCATTGTGGCCTCCAGTGCTTGAAAGGAGCATATAAACAGGAATGGGAATGGCTGTTTACGAGGGTGGATAGTGATAGAACAAAGGGGAATGGTTTTAAACTGAGAAAGGGGAGGTTTAGGTTAGATATTAGGAAGAAGTTTTTCACACATAGGGTGGTGACGCACTGGAACAGGTTGCCCATAGAGGTTGTGGATGCCCCATCCCTGGAGGCATTCAAGGCCAGGCTGGATGTGGCTCTGGGCAGCCTGGTCTGGTGGTTGGTGACCCTGCACATAGCAGGGGGCTTGAAACTAGATGATCACTGTGGTCCTTTTCAACCGAGGCCATCATTTCTCGTAACCTGGAGCTGGCACTCAAACAGGCAAGTACATATTTAAAAGCATGAGAAGTGTTCAGAAGAAAATAGCAACTTACTGCTTGAACAGATGCACAGCAAAACATCTAATTTGCCTTATCCAACATGTCCACAAGTAGAATACTCATTTACAGGCTGTGAACTTCTGTCTTCCATTATATGACTGCACAAAGTCTCTGATCCCTAGTAACACATAAGACAAGCAATATACAATAAGCTCTAAAAGCTGAAGAAAAGAAAGACAAAAGAATAATAAAAAATACCAAGCTCTGTACAGTTTCTTCTTTTTCAGTCTAGGAGATCTTTGTCTAATGATGGATATTTGGACTCAACTTTTCTTATTCTATCAGTTTTTTTTTTACAGAAAACAGAACACAGGTTATGCAAGCATTACGCACATAGCTGCAAGTACACATCTTTTTAACTTGAAAGGAAACTTTCCTTTAGAGAGAAGGATCATCAAGATCTTTAGGCAGAAGTGTTTTCAATGCCTTTAGGCAGATTTAGGACTCAGGATTGCAGTAGGAGAAATGCAGTGGTCCAGACTGTGACCCCTTTTCTTATCTGTGTGCCAAGATAAGTATGGATGTTTGCCTTTGTGACTGCTTGAATGTATTCCTTGAATGGCTTCAAGTTTCACATGCAAACTTTTTTAACACAAGCTCTATTATTTCAATCCATTGTTTTATTTTGATCATGATATCAAAGACTGGAAGTATTTAATGTTGGTCCTGGTCACCTGCCGTGTCCTGAAAGCTTGTTATGTTGACCATACATTTTTTATTTCTTTGATTTAAAAATAAAATCCAGCACAACAGATATAGTATTGAATCCTGTACAAAGCAGGATTATGAGCTCTGTATGTTGTGAGCTTTAATGGGCCTTTCTGTCTTTGTAAAAATAAAGCTATCTCAAGCCAGCAAGTTTCGAAGGTAGAGCCAAGCTTGAACCAAACAAGAGAGTTGGCTTGGATCTCAGCAACAAGTGTAAGCCAAGCCAATAGACCTGACTGTATTCTCTTATGGACAGAAAAAAATCAGGGAAGGGTATGCACCAGAAGATTGTGTAGCAAAAAACAAGGCCACAGTGTTCTTCTTTGCTTTTCCCTTCTTTAGTGAAAATAGAACTAAAACAGATCTTGGGTGAAGCCGTAACTGTCTTGTTCATCCTCTGTTTAAAAGCAGAACAGAAAGACCATTTTTCTCTAATTACACCATGTAAGTGGTTTCACCCTGCTGGGCAGCTAAACTCTGCCACACCGCTCTCTCACTCCTCTTTCTCAAAGGAAAAGAGAGAGAAAATATGACCAAAAGGGCTCAAAGGTCACGACTAGTACAGGGAGATTGCCAGTTACCATCACAGCAAAACAGACTCAGTGTAGAGAGAACAGTATAATTTACTGCCTATTGCAAACAGACTGCAGCAGTGAGAAACTCAAAGCAAAAGAAAACACCTTCTTCCCAACCACCCTCTTCTACCTCCTTCCTTCTCTTCAGTTGGTACAGGGAACAGGAAATGGGGCTGCAGTCAATCCATAACACTTCATCTTCATGGTCACTCTCTGCCCCTGCTCCACCTGCTGTCCCTCCCATGGGATGCAGTCCTTCCCAAGCTGATCTTACATGGGCTTCCCACAGGCTGCAGCTCTCCAAGCATGGCTCCAACATGACTCCATACCACAGGACCCACTCTTTAGGCACTGCTCTGTACAGGTTCCCCACAGGCAGCAGCTCCCCCAGCCTTCCCGCCCCACCAAAGGCTGCTCCCCACAGCCTGCAGCTCTGGCCATGTGTATTCCTGCAGGGGTATCCATGGGATGTACCTCCTTTAGGCCTTGTCCACCTCTGCACTCTGGGCTCCTCCATGTCTGCACATGGAGATCTCTTCTGCATAGTGCCCATGGGCTGCAAGGAGACAACCTGATGAACCACAGGCCTCTCCTAGGCTGCAGGAAGCTTATGCTCTGTGCCTGGAGCATTTCCTTCCCCCCTTCTGCACTAACCCTGGGGTCTGCGGGGCTGTTTCTCTCACAGTTTCTTTCTCCTCTCTCCCAGCTGCTGTTGCACAACAGTTTCTCCCTTTCTAAAACTTCTGGCAGTGGTGGGTCCCTTTTGGAGCAACAGGAGCTGGCTCCAATCTGATATGGGGCAGTGCTGGGCTCTGCTTGCAGGGGCCAACCTGGCAGCCTCTCTGCCACAAAACTTTCCATGTAAACCCAATACACGCTGCTATGGAGGAATAATGAAATCAACACATATTCTTCCGGTCTCTTCACTTGCAGCCCTTGTCTAAATGTTGTTGTTTTTTAGCAGTTTGCCTAGATTACAGATCTGAGACAGGACCTGTATATTTGTTCACTGTATATTCATTGATTTCTTTATTCCGGTGATTTAAAAATCATGGTGAAGTATATTCACCAGTTTTCTCCTTTTTAAATCTTCCACAACATATGAATAGAAAAGATGTGTACTGCCTAAGTCCTCTCACTGACCTTGGACTTTCAATATCAACTTCCAAAGAGAATGAATGAGCTCTACGTTATTGCTCTTTGATACATAGTTTTCAAGAGGAAGGTTTGGCTCAAATCTTTTTCTTAATACATTTTATAGCAAGAACACTATTTTCTTGTCCTTAAAGGCCAGAACTTTGACTAGAACTTGACCCATCAAGCTCAAGCTCTAACACACTAGAAACAGAGCAAATTATCTGAAAATTTGCTCACTCTCTAGAAAGCAAATTAATCTGCTGAAAGTCTATGGCTTAAAGCCATGACTTTTATTTGTGTATAGTTCACCATGAGAAATGTTTAGAGCGGTGTGATCTGTTGCATTGCCTCCTACGGTACTGACCTAAAACCAGGCCAGGACCAAATGACTGCACACACACACCAATATGATGCAACCATCATATTGTCTGTGCCAAGAAGCATACATAACGCCAAACCAGCAACTACACAACCTCTCCCATATACTAGCTCTGTAAATAAAGTAAACATCTTTTCCGGAATGTCTAACCATAATCTTCAGTCAATCAAGGATTTAGTTATACACCAATATATGGTGATGCAACATTATTCAATATTCAAACATAATGGATGCAACCACCTACCCACTACTTAGTGAATGGAAGGCTAAAGGTATACAAACAATACATTCATAGTGAAGATTTTAAACAATACATTCATAGTGAAAATGTTACCGGTTTCCTTCAAAATAAGATTTAGAAATTTGATTTTTTAGACAGATTTTCTTTTAGACTTCAATATAAAACAGTGATCCTTTAATGTAATAGAGTGATATGCAATCCCCATGTCATTGTTATTGAAAACTACTGCTTAAAGAAACAGGAAATGGTAGGAAAAAAAATGTGAGGCTACCATTTAAATCTCAGAAAAGTTATTTTACCTGAATAGCAGTAAGATTTTCCTAGTTGAGAGGATGCAGACGAGAGGTGAATTAGTTTGTCATTAAAGATAATACAATTTTTATAGGGTGAAGTCATTATTCAGAGGACAAAAATACAGAAATTTTTTAAGGATATTGTCTAGTTGTTTGAGAGCTGCACTGAAAGTAATGCCTCTTTTCCTATTACGTTGGCCTACAGCATGAGGGGTGGATGTTGGTGTTATGGCATAGAGGTTTAATGTTCCCACCAGTGTTCCATTATATGTTGTAATGTAAAAGATGGCAGCAGAGGGGCAGTCATAGAAAATGGCATCTGACATGTGTATGTGTATGGAGCAAAGTTATGTAATTGAATTCCTCCATGTGGAAAAAAATTTGCACCCATTGATATTTATTGATGCTTGCTGAAAATTTATGGAGACCAAACAGTGGATGTGAGCACAGTGAGGTAGTGGATTGTGCATTGCAGCAGTGATGACAGTGGGTCACCTCTACTGGTTCATATTTTTACAAGCATGGCATGCAATCTCTTGCTCATCACTGAGGAAAATACATCACTAATTGTGATAACTGTGTTGAAAAAGTTTTTTGCTGAGAATTTGCTCTATCAAATAGTGTTATTGTGTTGTTTGTATCTGTTGTAGTTTTCCATGGAAATAAATAGAAACATTACTTTTGAAGCAACTTACATAAATATTTTAGCATTCCTTCCTTCAAGTCTGTAATGAACATTTATGCATCTCCCATTCTTAAGCAAAGTTATAGCAAGCATTCATTTCACAAGGGGAAGATTTCCTTATAAGAGGAAGGTGGAGTACTTTGTGACCTTAATAATCTGAGACAAATGCATTCCTGTTATTTTATATTATTTTCTTTTATTTTATTTTAGAAAAAACCTGAATCCTCATATAATAACAGGAATACAGCAGCTAAGGTTTAGGGTAAACACCATCATAGGAACTGTAACAAAAGAGCAGGTGCTAGGTATGCATTTGTCTCAGATTTCAGATTTTTTCTAAAATAAAATAAAATAAAATAAAAACTAGCCTTTGTGGTTCTTGAAAATATCAGTCCTTAAGGATCAAAAACTGGAAAGGAAATAAAAAGAACTTACATTTATTCTATCTGAAGTTTTATGATTTTGAAGTTCTTCTTACTCTCCTGAGAAACTGACAAGAAAATATGTGTACTTTAGAAAAACATCACATTCTAACTTCAGGAAGAGAAACTAATGGGAGGCATCAAGCAGTCTGAGTAGTCACTGTTTGTTTGTTTGTTTGTTTGTTTTTATATCAGGAGTACTCGGTGCATAGTCAAGTTACATGTTTCTAACCTCTCAAGGTATTAACAAAGGGGCTTTTTAGTGTAAGATCATAAGAAGTTGCTAATTATGACAGTTATGAAATCTTTGCCTCTGTTGTGTTGAAGAATTACAAATACGTATTGCATTTTTCTTATTCCTTTTTCCCTACCAACTGATTTAGATCACAAAAGCGAAGAAAAAAAAAAACAAAGAAAGCATAAGCAAACAAACAATAGTCTTGATGTTGTTTTCATACTTACTTGGAGAGAAAAAAGAAAGACATAATTATACATTTGAATAATGTGTAGCTGTAACAGTCTCTTTTATTTCAATGTTATTTATTCTAAACATAAAAACTCAGTATATGTGGCAACTGTGAAGTCCAGCCAGCTGTACAATGCTATGACCAGCTCTCCTGAGTAGAATCACTGACCTTTTCCTCCTTTTCTGCAGGACTGTCCTCCAGAAGCAGGTGATTTTCGTGCTCAGCAGTGCTCAGCTCATAACGATGTCAAGTATCAGGGGCAGTTTTATGAGTGGCTTCCTGTCTCTAACGATCCTGACAACCCATGCTCGCTGAAGTGCCAGGCCAGAGGAGCAGCTTTGGTTGTAGAACTGGCACCAAAGGTTCTGGATGGGACCCGATGCTACACTGAATCCCTGGATATGTGCATCAGCGGCTTGTGCCAAGTAAGAAGAGCTCTATTCTGCCATTATTCTTAATGAATTCTTCCCTCAGTTCTGTTTATGTGCTCTCTTCTCCATACTTATACCATTTGGGGGTTCTTGTTTTTAGTCATCCATTTTAATCTTGTGCTTTTTTCTGTTATCTTGTTTGACGTAAGTCTGCAAAATCAATGTACAAAATCAAAGATCAAAAGTTACTTTCTCACTTGATGAGTGTTCTGGGTTTTTCGGAGGAATGTGTTCTTCATTTTTGAACAGTTTTCTAGTTAGCTTCAGTAACAGATCTAGTTTGAAAGTATTCTAAGAAATATTTTCAGCTTTTGATTTTTATATACAAGAGCTTTCCAAGTTTCCAGGAAATTATGTTCTGTTTGAGGCTTCACTTAAGACACTAACAACATAGTAGTAGTTGAAGCTCTAAACTGGAAAATCTGCCATTGTTTTGATACCTGGCTGAGCAAGCTACTACACATCTTTGGGCTCAGTTTCTTTCTTTGTTACATTTTAACCCTTCAAGAGTGCATAAAAGTCTAGAGATCATTCATCCAGTTTACTAATCCTAATTTGTTTTCTTCCTGTCTCTGAATTGCTTTTATATTACCTTTTACTTACATGTTGCTTTTATTTATATATTGCCATTGTTTTGAATTTGTGTACATCATAGTTTAGTCTCTTGAACTGCATATAGGCAGCATAGTAATGTAAAGGAGAACACTTGCACCATCTCTGTTAAATACTAAACACACCTTAATATTGAAAAAGACAAAGTCTAGGACATTTCAATGCCCATTTTACTTGAAATATATGTAGATTTGATATGTTGGCTTTCTAGAGTACTTTCAGCTATGTTTTTTGTCTTTGGAAACCTATCTCCACTTCCTTTCTACTTGATTTTCTGCTATGAACCAGAAGTTAGCTTGCAGTAAATAGAGTATCCACTTATTCCATTAATCTTATGTAAGATCTTAAAAAGGGAATAATCTCTTTACTTGATCACACAAGCTTTTGAAAAATTCAGTTGCTTCAATGAAATAAACACATTTCAATGTTTTTGTTTTTGTTTTGTTTTGTTTTATTAATCTTCTAAAATTTGACAGAGAAAGTTATGTGGAGAAGTAATATACTCTTATACAAGTTAGGAAATTAGGAGTGGCTCATTCAGGCTGCATGTCAGGCTGATTGTTATTTTGGTTCAGATATCACAGAATCATACACAGAATGATAGAATGATAGAATCATAGAATTAATTGTAGAGTCACAGAACCGCTTGGACTGAAAGAATACTTAAAGATCACCTAGTTCCAACATCCTTGGCATGGTCATCGGCACCTTCCACTAGATCAGGCTGCCCAAAGGTCTATCCAACCTGGCCTTGGATACTTCCAAGAATGGGACATCCATAACTTCTGTGGGCAACCTGGTTCCAGTGCCCTACCACCATCAAAGGCAAAGAATTTCTTCCTTGCATCTAATCTAAATCCATTCTCCTGTAGTTTAATGCTGTTACCCCTTGTCCTGTCACTACATGCCCTTGTAAAAAGTGCCAAGAATGGATGGCTGCTGTAAGGTCTCCTTGAAGCCATCTCTTCTCTGTGGTGAGCAACATCAACTCTTTCAGCCACTCTTCATAGAAGAAGTGCTCCAGACATTTAATCATCCTTGTGGTCCTTCTCTGGACTTGCTGCAACAGGTCAACATTCTTCTTATGTTGGAGATTCCAGAGCTGAACACAATATTGCAAGTAGGATCTCACAAGAGTAGAGTAGAGGGAAGAATCATCTCCCATTGACCTGGCAGTGCTAAGTCCTTTGTGGAGTGGCCCAGGACATGATTAGCTTTCTGGGCTGGACGGGCACATTATCAGGTCATACTGAGCTTCTTATCAACCAACATTTCCAAGTCCTTCTCCTCAAGGCTCTTCTCAATCTGTCCTCTGCTTAGCCTGTTTTTTTTTTTGTTTGTTTTCTTGAGAATGCCCTGATCTGAGTGCAGGACACATTCAGCCTGGCCTTGAATGCCTCCAGGGATGGGGCATCCACAACCTCATTGGGCAACCTGTTCCAGTGCTTCACCACCCTCTGTGTGAAAAACTTCCTCCTAATATCTAACCTAAACCTCCTCCTTCTCAGTTTAAAATCATTCCCTCCTTGACCTATCACTCATAAGCAGCCGTTCCCCTTCTTGTTTAAATGCTCCCTTCAAGTACTGGAACGTCGCAATGAGGTCTCCACATCTACCTATGTAAAAAGAGTCTCACTCCTGTTTATAAAATTTTCAATACTGGAAAGTTGCAACGCGGTTTCCCTGGACCTTTCTCTTCTCCAGACTAAACAAGCCAAGCTCCCTCATCTTGTCTTCATAGCAGAGGTGCTCCAGTCATCTTTCTGGCCTCCTCTGGGCCCTCTCCAAAAGCTCCATATCTTTCAACTGTTGTGAGCCAAAGAGATGGATGCAGTAGTTCAGATGTGGCCTCACAAGGACACTCACATCCATTGGCCTACTGGCCACCCTTCTTTTGGTGCAGCCCAAAATACTATTGGTCTTTCGGGCTGTTAGAACACACTAGCGGCTCGTGTTAACTTCTTCATCTTCCAGGCCCCTAATTCCATCTCTGCATGGATTCTCTCAAGGAGTTCTTCTCTCAGTCCGTATACATATCTAGGATTGCCCTGGGCCATGGCCTGTTACATTCTCAGAAGCTGTTTCTGAAGTTATGAATGGTGAAAGAGTTAGTTGCAAAGGCTTTTGTGTGCTTCAGCATTCTTTCCCTAAAAGATGCTTGTTTTCACTCTTATTGGCAAATATGTATTTGTTCACAAGATTTAGAAATTACAATATCCATCTCACATGTTTTATCTTCTAATTTTTCATGTTGTTTGGAGCTTTAAAATTGTCAGTAGCTTAATGGCCAAGCTGTGGCCCTTTTCTTAACTACTGCTTATTTAACTGAAGTCTCTAAGTGCTAGTCTCTTGCCAGTTATATTCAGAAGATGATATTCAGAAAAAGAAAGCCATGTTTGAATGTCGAATTAGAAGGTGTATAACTAAATCCTTGATTGACTGAAGATTATGGTTAGACATTCCGGAAAAGATGTTTACTTTATTTACAGAGCTAGTATATGGGAGAGGTTGTGTAGTTGCTGGTTTGGCGTTATGTATGCTTCTTGGCACAGGGCAGTTGACATAGCTCTGACAGTTCAGTAGCCGTGCAACTTGTCAGTGTCTTGTCTGATACATATTACCTAAACATGAATTTCTCTTCTCTAAAGAGACTGGATGGTTGTTTTTTGTTTGTTTGTTTGTTTGTTTTTGTTTCTACATTTCACCTTTGTTCTTTATTTTTAAAACAAAACAAAACAAAACAAACTAAGAAAAAAACGGGAATAAATTTTTAAGCATTGTTTTCCTCTTTCAGGTGTTTTATCTTGAACCCATAGATGACAGAGTTTGAGCAACCATTTTTCAAATGAGAAATTTTCTTACTTACTCCTAACAATTTTAAAGTGGCTTCTCCACGCGTATCTTTGTTATTTTAATAACTTTCTCTTCCTTCTTTTTTAAAGTATAGAATACTTCAAGGCAATTCCAGGTTTGAGGAAGAAGACCAGAATTATCTCCTGCCTAAGAGGAAAAAAGCCAGCATTTTTAAACCATGCAAAATTCATTGCTCTAATTTTAGTGACTATGCTCATCCACACCTGCTACCAATAGCAGTGGGGATCAGATTGTTTCTCAGGCAAGATTCAATTTTTCTGCATTTTAATGTGGCATATTACCTAACTGAAAATTCTTAGAGAGAGGAATTCCAAAACAAGATTCTTACCTGTGCTGCTGCTTTAGTTTCAAGAGTAAAAGGGTGAAAGTACCCATCATTTGCCCTTTTGATGGCAGTGTCAAGAAATGAATGGCTTTTATGCCATTAGTTCTCTGCAAACAGTCATATATTGTATATTCATTTATAGGCATTCAGTCTCCCCCCATAGCATCTTCCACTAATGATCTTTTTTGTCTGCCAAGGCTATCACAAAAGTCAGGTTAAAACAAAGGAAAGAACTGGGGAAAAAAGTCTAGGTATTTACATGTTGCCGGGATTTCAGTCTTCTGCATTCAGCTATTTCTGGCCTGTTTATAGCTGTCACTTTTTTTCTTTTCTAAGCTGTAAGAACTTGCAAAGAAACATGAAAAAGTTGTAATAATGACTGTATTATTTAGGCAAAAAGGATGGCTATTTTTTCCCATACATGCAGAAGACATTATAACAGGAAAAGTTCTGAGTTTTCTTTCAGCTTAGCCCAGCCTTTTGGCCTGATAATGGCTTTGCAGTTTCTGATGTCTGCACAAAACTCCTGGATGTAAACGCTAAAATGAATCTGTATTTTGTTTGGAGTGTACTGAAACCTAGCTCCCCTCTGTTCAGAAAGTTGGTTTCTTATGGCAGCTACTTTTGAGCTCAACAGCTGTTTGAGCTTTTTGTCTAATTTTGTCTTATACTCTCCATCTCATATTATGTGAATAGCAAATCTGAATTTTGTTTTGTTCATAAGTACCATTATTCTGAGATTAGAAAAGTAGCATGATGTTATTCCAGCACACAAAAATGAGTGGGATGTAGAACTCACAAGTGTAATAGCCAAATGCTTATATTGCTGTCATGCCAGGTAACAACATTTTTGTGGCAAAGAATGGCAAGGAGGTGGGTATGTTTACTGTGTGAAGGAATCTGCATTTACATTATTAGAAGTTCTCTCCCCAGCCCTGAGCTATCTGTTTTCCACTTTATGGTCCAAGAGAGATTGGCAACACTGCAGAGACATTTTATTCTATTATTTCAGCAGAAACAATACCTGTTATTACTCCAAAGGAGACTAACTGTCTAATGTGAATAGTGTGCTTCATCAGCAGGACACACCTGCCTTTGCCAAGGCAAAGCATATGATAATTTGGGGGTTTACAAAAAGAAAAAGAAAAAAAAAGAAGAGGAATTTGAAAGAGCTATTTGAAGACATGCTGTGAATATCACAAAGCTGTCTGTTCGTGTATCTCCTTAGCACACCTAAAATCCTGAGGTGCGTGGAGTGACACAGGAGGATTAAAGCTACGTGAAGATGACAGGATGTCCACTGGCAGGGCTGTTTTGAGAATCTCCACCAAAACCGAAACACGGTTTTCGCTGAAGACACTGACAAGTCTTCCAGTTGTCATGAAGATCTGGGAAAGTGTGAGGCTGCAGGCCTCTTAAGTAGTCTCCACTGTCATTCCGCTGGCACTGTGTGAGTCTTATTGTGACTCTTCCCCCACTGAGAAGCAGGCTGGAATGCCATGTAGACTGAGCAGTTTCAGCAGTGGTTTGGGAGTCTCTAAAATATTAGATCAGTAGGTGAAGTCTATCCCTTGATAGCACAGATGACGTAACTGCCTGAAGCACCAGAAAGCCCATGCTGAATCTCTGTTAGTAGCATGCAACTAGATCATTTATCCAGCCCAATAGAGACAAGGCTCCTCAACAAAGGAAGTCTGAATATGAAGATTGTGCACCCAACAGAAAAGAAGTCTGAGCGTCAGTATCAAGCATGCCATGAGATCATGCAAGAGCTGACAAAGGATGACAGTCAAACATGATGGGCCACAAGAGCCAATTAAGTGCTTTTAGATTTTAGTGCTTCATAGTCTGGGAGTCCACTGATAGTGGGTCCAGAACACAGACTTCACAGAATTTGCTTTTCATTTCTTAAGAACTCATTCTGATGCTTAGAGATACTTAAGAACACTTAAGGAGAATTCCCTTAATTAGTTTAGATTTATAATGGCCTTCACAATCATCTTCTGCTGTAGTATTCTCACTCTCTTTCACAAAACCTGGCAAATATTTCCCTTGGAAATGCTAAATATACTATCCATTCAGATTATATGTGTTAGTCTTTTATAGAAAATCAAGTATTTCACTTTACTGCGATAAAGCACTACTACTTAGAATAAACCAGGGTTTTTTGTTCTCCTCCTCACTGACAGCATGGGCACACATAAATTCATTCTTACTTTGGCAAATGAACCCACTTCAACAAAAACACAGAGAAATCTGAGTGAGATGGATCAGGGAAGACAAATAATCACAAAATACTTTTCTTATGTGACAGGTTTTCTCTTGTCATCTGTCTATAAACTCTTTGATCTTAACTCTGTTTAAACATTGCTTTTTGCAGAATGACAGACTCTGGATTTCTATACCATCAGAGAACAAACTAGATACGGCTTTGTTTCCAAGTTTGAGAGCTCTCTTATGTTGGCCCAAACAGTAAATTGGTTGTTTATATACGACCAAATCTGCAAAAATTCAATCTTTTTTTACGTAGGAAAATTACTTATAATGAAATTTGCCTATAAGGATAGGAGTTGCCTTGTTCACACATCCAAGATTTTAATATATCTATAAATCCTCATTTAGAAGTTCCAGCTTTTAAATGGATTTAATTACTTCTTTTTAAATCATGGGTGGTTTCAAAATGAGGTTACATTTGTTCTTTTCCCTGAGGGAATCTGCGAAATAGGCATTTCCCTTGAGATCTTTCTGCTGTTAGGTGTCTGCTACCTGTGTGCTTTTAGGGCTATGGTTGAATCACTAAATTCAGTGGCTCATGCATTGTGTTAAACATGCTGGTGGGGTGATGTTCCATTAAGGTCACATCTAGGTTTAAAAATAGTAATAGCAGAGAGCTGTGACTGGCCTGAAATGCTAGGCTGATGGGGTAGATACCAGACAGGATTGCAGATCATTCCGCCAAATTACTGAGTTGGCCAGCCACATGCTTATTGTGCAGGATGGTAGATCTCAGTCAGAAAAGTAAGGTATTATTTTTAAAAAACTTGGCTACAGATCAGTGATCAGAGTTTGTTTATGCTGCCTGAACAGTTGTAAGTTGTACTTGGCTCATGTGCCAAACAAGTACATTGATTGCACATGTCACTGGGCCTATTTGTACAAGCACAGTTACGAATTGCCTTGCCACTGTGAACCTCATCCTGCAGTCTTCAGTTATAGTTGCTGTCTGTGCTATGATGGCAACAAAACTGTCTGTGACATAGGAGGATCCAGCCTGGGCCTTGATGCTGTACAACAGCATGCCTGTCACTTAATGGCATCAAGTACAGAGGCAAGCTGTACTAGGTAAATAGTGAGGGTAGGAACTGTCAGCACAACGTATAGGTGGACCAAAAGGCAGGAAAATCTGCAACAGGGGCTGAGAATCCCTATATCACAGACACCAGTCTGGTTCCAGCTTGCCATACAGCCTGGAGCTTGTTCTCTCCACAATAATTTAAAGAGTACAACAGCTCTTCACTCTGATTGTAAAATGGTGTTTTGGACCCAGCTGAAACAGTGGCTCAAATCCAAAACTTTTTTCAGCTGAGCAGTGACAATCTACACAATTCTTAGATTGAGCCCCACATTAGTATGGATATGAAGGGCAACTTTGTTTTTCTCAGATTCTCAGAACTACTTCTGTTTGAACTGCAGACATGCCCTTTGAAAAACAGAGAGATTTATTTATAATTGGCTAGATTTGCAAGCTTGCTTTATTACATTATTTCCTGCCTAGGGTTTCTTAATACTGAATAGAAATGATTATGAAAACTTCTTACTTCAGGGCATTTCCAGGCTAGCAGGGCTGAAGCAGAACCTGTCATTGCTGGTCCAGTTTTATTTCTGGAAAAATCTGCTGAACTGAGGCAAAGTTCAAGTCCAGAAGGGGAACACATACACGCATAACATTCATGCATGCACTTCGTGAATTTGTTCCAATCTCTCTGTCATTGGACTTTCAGCTGAAAGCCTTTAAACTGTACATAAGCAGTTCTGTTAACTTGATAACTTTTTTTTCTGTAACTTTTTTTTTTCTGTAAAACAAGTCCTGTAAAAATTAATTTATTTATGTACCCAGGAGTCAGGAATATCCTTGCTTTTTTATTTTGCCAACTTACTGGCTGTCAGCAGAGTAAAACTGGGAATGGGGGAGAATCAAAGTCAGCATGTAGTGTGGGACTTCAGCATAAAATGTAATATGGAATCTTTACCTCTGAGCTGAGCTGTGGTACCTTATGCCAGAAAACAATACAGGCTCAGCCAGCTGAGGATTAGCTGTTATTATTCTGGCTTTTTGTTGCTAACTTTTTTATGTAAACCCATAAGGAGAATAGAAATCAGCTCACTTGAGAATATACACTGTCATAGGATGAGATGATCAAGAACTGGTCAGGGAGCTGTTGCCATCCTGTAATTTCCTCACTCTAGTATTGACATCCTTCACACACCATGAAAAGCCTGAGATCTCCAGAGCTCTGCTTCATCAGCTTCACTGCTGTTTGGGCATTTAACCACAGCTTAATGGGAGCACCTTTAGAAGTACGTAAAAGCTTCATCCAAAGTCTTTTGGACTTATAGGTGTATTTACTTGATTTTAATAGGGTTTGGGTTAGGCTGTCAGGGAACTGAACGGAGCTGCTTCTGACATTTTGTGCAGTAACAATCTGCTGTTCAAGCCTCTGACCACACTTTGACTATCTGAAACTCCAAAGATTTCAGTGTGGAAAGTCTGTGCTTCATTACTCTGCTTAAAGTGGAAGAAGAGTAAAGTGTAATAAAAATGAGTATGAAAACTGCTTACTTCAGAACATTTCTAGACACAATGGGTTGTAGTAATCCATTTTTGTTCCTGATGGGGGCTTTCTTCCCAGCACTTTATGGATCGAAAAATGTTTCATTTCCCTAAACGCCCCAGGATATATTAAGATTAAGACTAGAATGCACTGGAAAAGGAAGTTTCCATCCCACTGAAACTTCAAAATTTCAACATTGGTTCCAGTTTCAAACTCAGATGAGAATTTGACATTTCAAAGCTTTTCAGGGAGTAAAATATTCCTCAGACTTTTGATTCACAAATGTCAGGATTTATTTCAATCTGTGTCCATGAAGTCATTGATCTGAGCTGTAGACTGAAGGCACAATATCCCTATTTGCTTCTTTGCCTACTAACCCAGCAGTATCTTCCTGGAGCTTCTTTTCATGATGAGGCTTCAACAACTCCTAGTCAAATTTATTAATAGGTCAGTGGTCTGCAAGAAATGTAGGCTTTTCTAGCTCTGCTGCTTAAGTTAACCTACTTTTTCTGACAGGAGGATCTCACCCAGTGTGCTGTATCTTGAGCATCATCCATTCCAAAACCTATTTTCTATGTTTTGTTCATACCGTAAGAAGATGTTGCAAGAAACAGCTCTGCCTTCCTTGCTGATTCAGTGTTCATAGAGACATGTTGTTATTCCCGTCATAAATAGTACTTTAACTTTTCTCTGTCTCACTTTATTTTCATAAGAATGCAGCCTATATACTACTTTCTTGTAAGAGCTACTAGGAAGCAATATAAGAGATTTGAAGTAATGTTTTTGATTCTGAAGCATCTAGGAATCCATTGCAAATATTACTAAGCCTTTTGCTGGGTGTAATCCTCTCCAAATGACTGAAAAAGGATTTGCCTTAATAGTCAATGGAAAAAAAAAAAAAAAAAAAAAAGCCATGAGTGGGGAAGTTTTAAAGTTGGATTTTTAATATTTTTTTATTTCAGGCATTAGTTCAGCTAATCACTCATAAAGATTTTTTTACGAAAATACAATACATATTTCCAGAGCTCTGGATATCTACTAGGATAGATAATCCAATGGTGCTAACTAAAAATCTGCCCATAAACCCTAGGGCAGAAGTAAATTTATTTCATTTTATCAAAGTTTCTGAAAGTATACAGTTATTTGAGAGATTTTACAATGCACAGGAAGACGCTCATATTCTGTACATACTGTTTAAATTTTGATATTCACAAGAAATCTCCATTTTGTTTAATGCTTGCATTTGAAATACAATATTTTCCATAAAATAAGGATTTTTATGCCTTGAAGAGTGGATATTTGTTTCAAAAAGAACAGTGAACCTCAGTATAACTTTGTTTAACATCTGAGATTTTCCTAGTGGTTAAATCTACTGGTTGTGACCTAGCCTAAAATAGCTCGATTTATGAATAAACTTTAATCCAAGCACAGACCATGGTAATGTGTGAGTTGATGATTCAGAAAGCTAAAAAGCCTTTAATGTTGTAAAGGCTCACACCTGAGTTTCATGTCCAGCTCTTTTTACATCCAGGCAATTCACATGTTCTTTTCAAAATGGGTGAGAGCACGTAGATTTGGACATCATTCTGGACTGAATCACTGAATGAATATAAACTGTATTATGGACAGGTATGGAAAGGAATTTTGGCCTTTCTGCTGATATCTGTTGTCTTCAGGAGAACTCTTCTCACTCAAAGTGCTAGTGAACTAGTAATGCACTTGAAGGAAAGTCATCTGAGTTGGTGGCTTAGTGTCAGACTGTTTACAGGCCACACAAATAATATTTTCTTTACAGAAACATTCATGAAAATAAAGCAAATCATTCTCTCTATGAAAAAGATGATTCACTTCTTGTATGAAAAGTAAATCTTACATTATATCCCTGATGGATTACATATATACCTGTAACTGGAAGATTTGAATGGAGTAGTCACAGTCAAGATAATCTTAACTTTGGTTCAGCTACCTCAGCATAATGTACCACAGTGGTTTTAATATGGTAAAGTATCTCCTGCAGTCTTGATGTGAACAGTTTTTTAGAGAAATGTATCATTTTTGCATGACTATTATTCCCTTAGCCTAGATTAATTCCTCTGGAGACCTTATAACTTAAGGTAGAAGAACGGGACTGCTGACCCAGTCTAAAATGAGTAAAATTGGGAAAAGTCAAACCTACAGTGTTTGAAATTCAATTAAATATGATATCAATGTGATAGATAACCGAAAATGTTATTGTATCACTAGTAAATAATAGTGATGTTAGAAATGGGAATAGAATTTGCTAAAAGGAAATACCAAGTATAATTTAAGCCTACATTTTACAGGAAAATGCAGAGGAGTTGTCAAAACCACAAGTACAGTGGGCTGTAGCAGTGATCTCCAATTGTGCTCTCACAGATTTGCACAAATAAGAGAAGTTAGTCTGAATGAATACGCAAGTTACACATGCAGATTTTAAGAGCCTGGAGATTAAGTACCCCATATGCTCATAAGTGTTTCTAAGACTCAGCTCTCTGATTTTAACTGAAGTTCACAGATGCAGGAAATTTTAAAGTTGAAATATTTACTTTATTTTAAATTCCCTGTGTATATATATTCTCTCTGGTTAAGAGTTTTAGCACAAACTTCTTAGAAGCAGAATTTATATGATTATTTTTTCATTGCTTACTTTGCAATGAAATGCCAGAATGCTAGCAGGCTTTTTATTTTCTGATATGTATAAAGATAATTATAAACTGTATGAACTTGCTTAATTTCTTGCATTTCATCTATTTATGTGTAAAATTTATAACTTGCATCAAACAGAACAGAATTCAAACAAGAAACTTATATTAGTAATATGCAAAATAAGTTTATATCCCATTTATTTAGTTTCAAATGTATTTAATCATAAAGTTATATTTCATTCACCTAGGGACTATATGAATTTGGGAAATTAGAGGCCTAGATTATCTATTCAAGTTTTAGAATTTTGAACAAAACAATTTACACGTAAATGTAAAACCAGTTTCAGCGTCTGATTCTGAGTTCTTTTGTTTTAAACATTCGTTCTTCTTTAATCAGTTCTTAAACAAAGTCTGAATGCAGGCTTGGACTGTGTGGAATGGGATTATTATCAAACATAATTAAAACCACATGGTCTTTCCAACTGTATAGCAGGTAAAATTTCTCTGAGATCTCAGACATGGTACTATCATTAATCTTTGTTGCTCTGTGTTGCTCATTTGTTTTATACATCTGCTCTCCGAGTCTCTGTCTTCTTACCTACTTCAGAGATATTTCTCTTTGAAACTGGAAGCATATTTTCTGGTGGACGCTGACCGCGAACTGTTGACAATGCAAGTAAAAAAAAAAAAAACAAAACAACCAACAATACTGCTTTCTTTCTCTGTACTGCAAAAGCTATTGAGTACTAACCTGCTCACTATCTTATGTCTGAAACTTCCAGCCAGATTTGCTCAGCCTCTTTCATTGCTAATGTACCCTATGGCTCTCTAAGGATTCTGAGAGAGAAACTTGGTGGTAATTAGTAGCAGAGATGGATCAAGCAGTCAGTAAGTAGATGCCTATTTTGAACTGCACGTCTTTCTATCTTGCCAGATCGTTGGCTGTGACCGCCAGCTGGGAAGCACTGTCAAGGAAGATAACTGTGGCGTCTGCAATGGTGATGGGTCCACCTGCCGGCTGGTTCGAGGCCAGTATAAGTCCCAGCTCTCAGCAAATAAAAGTAAGCTGTCCCTTCTGGTAAAGTGCCATCTTCACTTCTTACTAAAATATATATTTCTAGCATGTATCTTTCACTCTACTCTTCATCAGGCAGTTGAATGATCATGATTAGGCTAGATGTACTCATTATTTCTTCCCTGTTCAGGGAAGAATTAATGGTTGCTCACACTATAACTGAGGAAATTGATAGATTGTTGTGGAGAGCCATCACCAATGTATTCCCTGTTTCATTTCACTACCTTGGAATAAGCCAGAGAAAGAGAGAGCTGGTTCAGCACCCTGCTAAGGCTGTATTAGCTGGCTGAGTAGAGCCCAGTCCATGCTGTACTGAAGAGTATCTTATCCTGCCCACAGAGCAAAAAAGAAATACTGAACAAGGATGGTATTACCATCCACACACACACACATAGACACACACACGCACAAAATAAATAAATAAATAAATAAATAAATAAATAAAAATAAAAAAGGAAAGAAAGAAAAGGAAAGAAAAGGAAAGGAAAAGGA
>NW_024962272.1:5929253-5964796 GCF_019238085.1 Lagopus leucura
TCCCTTCCCTTCCCTTCCCTTCCCTTCCCTTCCCTTCCCTTCCCTTCTTCTACTGAAGAAGATTACTTTAGAACTGAATTACAGAAGTTGCTGAAGCTAAATAAATATTTATCAGATCACTTTTGCCATAGTTGTCAAAAACAGATGCAATTCTGGCTTTAAGTTCAGCATCAGTAGTAACAGGAAAATAAAAATAAAATAAAAAATACACTTTTACCAAGGGAATTGATAGGTTTATTTGGACCAAATTCAAGTTCAGGATCTAAAAGAAGAAATTTATCTCTCAGGATACCTGATTCATGTGCCTGACATAACATTTGCTTAGATCCCTTCATCTTTTTCACAGCTCCAGACCACTGTGCTCTCAGTTATATGGGACTCCTCCTTTCTTCCCTATATCTTTTCTGGAGGAAGCCAACTCCCCGCTAACGTACTTCACACCTTTTCTCCAGAGTGTTCCACATAGCAGCTCCACAATCTGCCTCCTGAGGAAATTACCCCTAAGCCCCCACTGCTTCTGTTTTGTGAAAACAGGAAGCACAATGATAAGCAGAAATCTCACTGAGCATTGCTTTTCACATAAAGTGGGCTAGGATTTCACATGCACAGCAACAACAAGATTAGGTGAAGTATAGTTCCAGTAGCACACAGAGGCAAAAGAGACATTGAAGGAAAATATGATATACAAGCTTGCATGACCCTTAAAATTCCTGATTTTACTGTAACATTGAGTTGTTAACTCTTGAGCACAGAGCTTATGACTGAGAGACCATTAAATAATAATAAAGTCCTGTTTTTAACAAAGGTTTGTAAGAAGGCAATTAACACATTTTCTGAAAAAGCAGAATTATTGTTTCTCCAATATTTCATTCTAATAAACATGATATATACAGCAAGGAGATGATATATTCATGTTTGTTGCTTTTTTTTCACCCCGGATTGGATTAAAGCCATTTATCTTACTTGGCACCATCTTGAATATCAGTGCCAAAGTGGCAGCAATAAAATAAACAGTAGAGTATCAGCATTTAGTAAATTCTGCCAGACTTGAATGCTTGTTTTCTCAAAAATAAAATTTGAAATCTGTATTAAATGAAAGATGTATGTTTTTGTTCATTACTGTGATAACAGCACAAACTGTGCTGAGGAGAGTTTAACCACGCTGCTTCGGAAGTCTTAGGAGGCACTTGATAAGTTGAGCAAAGATAACAGATCAGATTTTGAAAATGGAGTTTGATTAAATATTAAAATAAACTTCCCTGCTTCACCACCATGCACTTTTATGGATTATGTGATACAAATGTGAGTACAGTTCTTACGAACAGATAGTGAAAGAGGCGTTGTTCTTTTCACGTGTACCACCACCCCAAAAAATCTGTTAGTCATGCATGTTTTTTGTCCCAATTTGTAGTAATAGAAGGAGACAGAAAGGACAGGGAGAGGAGAAGAGACAGTCTAAATCAGCAGATTAGACCAGGTCAGTGTCCTCTGGGCATCCAGTCCAGTAGCCTAGCTTAGCATTTGGAGTCTTTTCTAACATCATGTCACACCTTCTCCTGTCTTTCCTCAGAATATTACAAAGGTTGCTAAATTTTAAGAAATGCTGGCCAAATCAGCTTTCACAACAGCATGTACTGAGCAGCTAGTTCGCTCTCAGTTTACAAAGCTACAAAGATCTCAAATACTCATAGGTACAAGATCTTGCTCTAAGACATGACAGTCTAATTGGCCTCTGTTTTTCAGGGGCTTTCTGTTAGTGAGGTAGAAAGAGAAGCAGAATTATAATAATTCTAGTCATTATCATAAAAGATGTGAAAGAGAAGGCATGTGTGAGCAGTTGGAGACTGCCATGGAACATGGGCAATGGGTCATGGAGAAGCTGTAGATTCCAGCTGGGAAAGCTGAAGGGAAGGACAGTTTTGTTGAATATCAAAATAAACTTATGCTTCCCTGCTTCACTACAACAACCTGTTAAGGACTTGGAAGGATCTTAAGTGGAGTCATGGTGAAATAGATAGCTATTTGTTACTTATGAAGTAGTTGTAAATGAGTTGAGAATAAAGAAAATCAACGCACTTGAGTTCCTCAAAGTAGAAGATTTTTAGTGATGTTTAAGAGCAGGATTCTGTTTCAGAAATTTGTAGAGGTTTTTTTTTTTAACTTATTTCAGACACTGTTTTCTGATGGTTTTTTTTTTAGGCTTCTATTTCACAATTTATTTGAAAACTGATGGGAATTTCTGTTTGTTTACTTCATGAATTTTTACCTTCCCCACAGTGGTTGATACAGTGGTTGCTATTCCCTATGGAAGCAGACATATTCGCCTCGTGCTGAAAGGACCCGGTCATTTATGTAAGTAGAAAAAGTGTGCATTTGTTTAAGAAAGCCTTGCAAACCCGCAGTGCTCTGTTTATAGTGTGGTGTCTGGTTTCCCTCTCTGAAATCAATGATTTCGACACAGGGGTGAGTCCTGCCCTCAGAAGCTCTCCCTGGACCCAGTTACATCACTGATGCATGCTAATTTCAGAGCAAAGCCTGGCCAACATTTCAGAATCCTTTTCTCCTTGATAATTTTTCCATCATTTCTGTTTGCTTATCCTTTGGCTGGCTCACTTGGTGCCAAGTTCCTTTGTTTAAAATTAATAAAATATATCCCACAGAGTGAAGAAATATTGAGGACAGTAAAGTATAAGCTTCCCTACAGCCGAGCTTAGCCATCAGCTGCTCATGACTTTAACACATGTTTCTGTTATGATAATCTCTTTCACTCCAGTAGATACACAGACACAGAGAAAATTACTGTGAGAAGATCAACAGCAGCATGCAGATGTCAGACCATGCACTTTAGGAGTGATGTTGCTCCAGAGAGTGAAGCCCCTTGACTGCTGCTAGCCCATCATTTGGTAGCTATAACACATTTTCCCTACTTTGCCTGACATGGAGCTGTGCATCGCAGAAGCCCCTCTGGGAGAAGAGTCTAAGTATTTGAGAGTGTGCAGGAAGAGCTGAAGGCAAATCCATTTCTTTCCTGGATAGAAACTCCCTGAAAAAGAAACTCTTACTTTCCAATGCAGTAGCTATTCACAAACTGCTCTTTTTTTTTCGTTGGCAGCAAACACAATAGTGTTAGTAAAAGGGATTTGCTGTAAGGAAAAAAAAAAAAAAAAGCCACAAACCAATGCCTTCAGACAGTACTGCGTAACATCTCAGAAGCACAAATTATTGTCAGGCAAATAGGACTGCCTTTCTCCTTTTCCAAAACTCAATAATGCCTTTTCTGCAGCAAGGACCAGTCAGAGCCCTATCTGCTTATCAGTGTAAATGCAATCATGAGAGTCAGCAAAATCACAAAATCATTCCCAGACTTCTTTTGCCCAAAGTACTTACACAGAGTGGAAAGATAAGGGGTGGTTTTTCTGTACTGCTCAGTGTACAGTGCTTGTGTTGAGAAAGCAATAAGAATGCCATAATCCTTTAATGATTGTTTAGATTTAAAGCTATGAATAATGATCAGCAAATTACAGTTTATAAATTAAGAAAAAATATGTAATGTTTTTCTTCAAAGATTTGCATGTACTTCAGTTTTAAGTAGCCCTCTGGGCACACCAGCACTCTTCCAGTATGGCTGTTATTACTATCCCAGTAAACGGTTTGCATTCTTATTTTCTCCCCTCTGTTTTTTCTTGGTATAGACATTCTCGTCCTAGGTAGAAAAAAATTCCTTTTTTTCTGCTTTTATTTTTTTTTCCCTTGTGAAATTGACCTGTAAGACAGCTTAGAGAGAGATGAGAATGCAGGACAGTCTAACCTAAAGCTGTCTACACTCAGGCCATATCACGTTTCAGGACAAATAAGATTTGAATCAGCAAGGTCTGCCTGAGTCATTGCTTAAGATTTAGATGAACTGCTCTCTGTAAACATGAATAAGTCCAGATACGTCTCTTTCTTGTTTCAGATGTCTCCATGAATCTTTCAGTTCAACCATCAAAGGATTTTATATATGTATGAGCTACAGTCTATTTGGGGATGGGAGTATTTTGCCCCATGAACTTTGGTTGTGGGAGAAGTCAACAGGAGGCCAATTACATATACACAAGTCTTAAAACCATCTTTATCCCTGGTGCATGCAGTCCTGTCCAGAAATAACTATAAAGCCAAGTGTGTCACAAAGCAAGAGACTAGTCTTCCTGAAAACCAAGGAATTCATTAATATGGAGCAAATTCTTACTGACTGCCTCAGCAACATCACTCTTGAGTTAATTCCCATGACCCATCCTGGAAACCAGCTTAATTACTGCTGTTATCTTCTTTTCCTTCTAATTGACAACTTAATACATGCTGATGAAACTATTTCTCCCATTTACACTCTCTCAAAATATTGTTCCATCACAGATTAATAGTATGGCCCCATCTAGAAAATTTTGTGTATAACTTCACAAATACATTTGAAAGGATTACAGCTTTTCATGACAAAATGCACCTTCACTTTGAATAATTATACAAAACAGCTTATTGGTGGACATGCTTTAGGGAGTACTCTGAACTTGATGGGGAGGTAAACTTGATGATGGACCAGGTCCACATTGTGATTGCTAATTTCCATTTCAGAAATGATTTATGTAATCGCTAACTTAAGAAGAAAATCTACATCATTACCCTACCATTTTTATTTATTTATTCTGTTCTCAGTTACTGTTGTTTCGAATTATAATGCTCTGGATTCTTGTTAATTTGTTTGCATTTGTCAGATTTGGAAACTAAGACTCTCCATGGTGTTAAGAGTGAAAACAACCTCAGCTCCACAGGTTCCTTCATTGTGGACAATTCCAGCATTGACTTCCAGAAGTTTCCAGACAAAGAGATACTGAAAATATCTGGGCCTCTCACTGCAGACTTCACTATCAAGGTGAGGGTCATCAACCAAATGTGCATCTTAAAGCAATATAAAATGACAAACGACACAAGATGTAGTAGAGAGATAAGAATTTTGTTTTGTTTTGTTTTGTTTTGTTTTGTTTAATTTTCCAGTAGATACTTCCCACAAAGCCAAATCCAGTTTGGTTATTGAATTCTGTTTGTAATTCTTCATAACTAATTATCTGATGAAAGCTTCATTGAACACTCTCAGAGAAGAGACCAAGATGAACTCACTGCAAGAAATGTCAGATTACTTTAGAGATTGTATGCAGTTTGCTTAGTTTATGACAAAAAGAAAGAAAGTCCATTATTTTTGTCCATAATTTGTGGGATTTATACCAGGGTAATTACATAAAAGACTATTAGAGAGTGGAGAATGGGATCCCCAACTTCCAAAGTAAATGGGGTGACTTTGATAGGAAAGTCATTGTGTCATTTCAGAGTTCTGCTTTGTGTTTCGTTGGTAATAAGAATCAAATTGTTTCCTCCCATTAGACCATTTCTATTCTTCCAGGTAATATAAAACACATTGCTGGAAGCAATGCACACATTCCGTAGGAAAACACATACAAAAATGAACAATTGGGAATTACAATAAAATAAATTCTTTTCCAGTAGGTCCAGAGAACCTGAAGGATTTCAGCTGTAAAACTGTAAAACCTATATCATGTCCAGGACTACATAGGTTTTTACCATGGGCCCCAGAGGTAGATGATATTTGCTTTAACCTAAAGATGATGGCAGCTAGCAGTTTGAACAGTAAACTGCAAAATTCAGTAGTTCATGGGATTTGGCTGAGCATAGAATTTATCATTTTGAGTGTGAGCAGAGCCCTGTGGACTGTCCTTTACCCCTCTTGGTATGATAGCAGCACAAAAATCAAGCAGAAATTATCAGGACTAGTTCTCAGAGAGAGCCTGACCTGAAGAATGCAATCTTTTTACTTCAATTCAGAATGAACATGCTTCAGTAAAACATATGCTGATCACCTCAAAATATCCAAAATACTGTACTACAGATTATACCCAGATATTGAAAAATAGTGATGTAAACAGTGCTGCTTACTTTTCATTACTTGCGCAGCTATGGATTAAGACTGCCTGCTTAGTTAAAGCATACCTGTTGCTGTGGACCAGAGGCACTGAAATGTTATCAGGGGGGCAGGACTGTGATTCTGGTGTTTACACTGTTCTCTTGTATGAGAGGGGGAAATAGCTTTATCCCTTGAAGCAAATCATTCTCTATCAAAACAAGGTAAAGTACTGAAAAATTAGATGAAAGGCTTTACTGTGGTACTAGCAGGATATTTTTGGTCTGAAGATCTACTTGCCTGAAAAACAGTTTTTATGTAAACAGATCTAGATGAATTTGTGGCTGGATCAGAGCTGTGATTTCAGTGTCGTTATCTGCAGAATCACTGTTGTTCATTCTTTTTTATTTAATCCGAATGTTCTCATCCAGTGAGGTCAAGTATACCTGGAAACAGCTCAAAAGTAGATCTGTAGTTTATTTGTAATGTAGAATGCTTTAAAATTGCAAGAAGATTCTTCATGCTGCTCTTGCAGGATCTGAATTGTATATCTGCTAAAATTCTTGACTATGTGTGCTATACACCTTACAGTCTTTTCACAGGAGGTTTAAATAGTAAAAACTATGAAGTTTTTACTAGAAGGTGTTTGTTGTTGTTGTTGTTGTTGTTTTTTCCATTAAAAATTATCGGTTTTCATAAAATGTTGGTGAAATGAAGTTCAGTTTCACTTGGAAGTCTTGCTGGCTGACAGTGTGGCCTAGAGAACAGAGTAGTAATATCACTTAGTGAGTCTTGCGTTTCTCTGTCAGAACTGCTATCAATCTGTGTTTTTACCAAGGTCACATATTCATGTGTCTGTCCTGAAAAGCTTCCTCTGTCTGTACAATCTGATTCAGACAGAAAATAGAGAATCATGGAGTCATCACTTCCTTTTACATATCTGCAGAGTGAATTAAAACTGTCAGATGGGGTCTACAGACGACAGTATAAATTACTGACTGATTATTTAAACAACCAGCACTGTGAATTTGAACCTCTTGAGGTAGAGGATTGCTCAAACAGGGATTGCCAGGGAAGAGTTAGGGTTGGCAAAGCACAGGCTGTTAGGGTTTGTGTTATGATCTACATCAAAGTAGTTAGTGTCCTAGCCCTATGTTGGTTAAGTGTTGGTTAAGGTCTTCCACCAAAAGAGGCTACCTGGCTATATTTTGTGCTGGTTCTAAGGATGTCTGCCTATTTCAGAGATAGTTTTGACTGTCTTAAGCAGAGCTACTGCTGAGACTAGGATTTTGCTGCTAGTTGTCCAACAAACCGTAGTTAAGATAAAGGTCAAAATTGGATGTGGAATTACAATGAACACTAGTCCCATCCATTTAACTCTTATTTCAGTTGTGGTCCAGACAAGCAGAAAGTACTGGTGAAAGAGGTTCATTTGATTAGAGTCTAGGTTAAGCAAACAAAAAACATATTGGGGCTTAGTTTAGACTTCCTGGGACCTGCAAGGGCATGTAGGAGATCACACAGGTACATGCCAGCTGGCAGATGCTTTTGGACTCCATGGCTAGGGCCAGGACTGGATTAAATAATATCTTTTGAACAAGGAGTGATTTACCTCGCTTAATGAAAGAAAAATGTTGAAGGAACTAGTCCTGCAAACACTGATAGATTAGGGTTAGGATGTCTCTTTTATGAGCTAAAATTCAGTCTTTGTGAACAGAAATAATGAGAGCTAAAAGCTTAATTGCGGCTAAGTTATATTATCTGTCTTCAGCGGAAAATGACCTAAGAACTTTGCTGAACCATGGGATAGCCCACTGGAATATGGTCATGTCATCATAAAACTATACTACTTCTTGTCACTTGCTAAGGTCATTTCTCTAGAGCGAAAACTGCAGGAAGTAACTCTTCAACAAGGCCTGCACAACTGGCTTTCATCAATCTGTGTTTCATTTCAGTACTTTTTTTTTTTGTAAAACCTATAGTGTAGTTTCCCAATTTCCAAAAATAATACAATTTTTGTAATAATTTCTAGGTCAGGCCCACACATAATGACAAGCCTAAAAGGCAACTTAAAGTTTATTTATCTTGACTAGATAACCCTTGTGATAAATTTAGAAAAGTTCTATATTTTTTCTCCTGTTACTGCAAATGTGGCAAAATGCATGGGAAACCATGTAGTAATCTTCCAAAAATTATGTATAATTTGTGTTTCACACTCACCTTTGTTTCTGATTCAATATAAATGATTTCATCTAATAGTTCTTTACGTGATTATTCTCCTAGTCTACACATTCCACTTAATCTGTATATTACGGAACTGCAGTACTAGGTCTAGTAAAAAGTGTGCTTCACTCGTGTTTCTGTTTCAGAGAAGGACTGGTTTCATCTTCTGAAAAGACAAGTTCTAGAAACAGATCAGAGTTACCCTCTATTTTGCAGATTCTCCCTCTTGGTCCTTATGTTGCATTTGTTTAGCTATTTTTATTAACTCAAATGAGACAGTCCTTCAGGAATCTTTTACAGAGAATTTGTCCTTTTTACAATGTCTAGTTTGTGTTTTAGTTTGTGCTTTAGTTCCGCAATGAATTCACTTCATCGTGTAAAATAAGGGACGTGTCTTATTTTAAATCTTAGTTGTAACTTTACTGACTCCATCTGTTTTCCCAGTCTATGAAACAGTAAATGATTATTGCCTTTCCCCTTTCTCTGTGACTCCTCTATTTGAGACCTATATCATATCATACTGTATCTCATTCCTAATCTGAAGTATCCTACCACAGTTAATTTCTCCTACTATCTATCCTGGTGCATACAATGGTTGTCCTTATTTTCCTAATCTGTCCTTTTTTCTATTTCCACTGTTATGTTTATATATTCATAACTTTTTAATGATATGCATAGAAATGGAACTGTTGTTTAAATATATAATTTTATTTTATGGAAGTATTAGTTTGCATCAAATCAATGTGCAGTTTGATAAAATATGAAAATAATTGTTTATTTAATTAAGTGATTTAAATGATAAATATTTATGCAACTATTTAGGAACATGCAGAATTCCAAATGTCTTCATTCAAAAATCTGAACTACTTTTTTTTCCACTTCTTAGAATCAATCTTCTATCATTATATTCCTCAACTACTACTAGTGAAACTTCATGACCAATGTCATGCTGAGCAATTACTGTTAAAATACTAGCAGTTCTTTCTCTCTCCAATGATTTTCAGCCAGGGGACATGAGAAAGACTGTACTACAATAAACTTTTTATGATCCCAGCAAGGAAAATAATGAAATATCAATATATTAATCTGTAAATCTATAAACATACATCATAAGCACATCATATATGTTGATTTGGAAGGTACTCCTCATCCTCATAGCCTCTACTTCATTAAAAAAGCATATGAGAAGCAAGTAACACTCCATTGGGCAACCATAGCTGGGAAAAGAACCTACAAATCAAAGAATGAGTTCTGCAGAGTAGGACCTTTGAAGTGTTCTCAAAGTTTCACTTTTTACTACTATGCATAATTTTTTTTTCAGTAGCAAACTTGTTCAATTCACTGTCATCTATTCATTCAGGAATCTGGCTAACAGTATATGTCCTAGCATGCATCTCTGTGGGACTCCACAGTTCTTCTGCCACTATAAAAGCAGGCTGAATGACCTTTCTCTTTTGCCCAGGAACCAGTCCATGGCAAGATCTAATTATTTCATGTGAATTTTCATTTGACAAGAACAAGAAAAGTCCTGTCTCAAAGGATTCCTTGGTGAAGTAGATTGAGAAGCTTGGACAGCATCACTCTTCTCAGAGACCTATCTTTGAGTTCTGCTTTTTTTTTAATTCCACCTATAAGCCTAGTACATAGGTAGAGATTACTGGTCTCAAGAAGCATCTTCTAAATCTTCTGTTAAGATTTTCTGTCTTGCTTTGGTTTAAACAATAGCTCTTTCATGAAAGTAAGCTAAATGCGTCATACATGATTTCCATTCTTGTATTCTTCAGAGGTTACATGGTACTACTGAGTGAATGCTTTTTGGATCTGGAGATTTGTTACCCTTAATCTTACATTTGTGTTTAAAATATTGCTGGTCTAAAATCTACCTTGACATTTTCATTTGACACAGTAGAGACAAATATTCATTTTCTATTGTTTTGTCAAGATGTATTGTGTGTTTTTTTCTGGTATCCTTTAAATTTTCAAAATTGTCAGTTTCAAAAATCAATGACTCTTAAGTAACATAATACTTTGATGCCATTTTTTAATCCTTTTTCATCATTATAAAAAAATATTTTTGTGGCAAATATTGCCTTTTAACTTTTTACTTTTCATTTTTGTGAACTATATATCTCAATAGGATTTTAAATTTTTACATTAATTTCTTAGATATTACCATGGTTAAATTATTGGTAATAAATATTCTGCAGTACAGACTAAGCATATTCAAGCTGCATTCTCTTATACGACTAATGTGATGTTAGTGGTGAAATGTTTTTTCCATGGGTGAGTAGGGTGTTAACAATAGTATCCACAAATTTAAGAGATGCAGCAGGGCAGGTTTTGGAATATTTGGCTTTGCTCTTGTTGTCTCCTCATTTCAGAAGCTTCTGCTTCTGTTGTCACTAGAGTAGTGAATTCTGTACAGATTATCATAGTTGATAGAAGTAGTAGCTAATTCAGTAACCTTTATAGCTGACAGCTATGCTAGCCAATTCATTGCATTGGCTTTTGTCTAGTTCTTCTTTTGGAAGGAATTCAGTTAAGATTTGAACCTTGAAAAAATTCTGTTTCTGTTTTCTGAGTATTACTTTAAAGGCTTTTTACAAATCATCGTATCAACCTAAAGGTGACCTTATCTACCTTAATCCTAGGTTGGGGCATGGTAAGCAAATTTGATTCAGAGATGTAGTCCATGGTAAATTGGAGACAATGTAATTTCACTGTGATTTTTCTATCTGGCCTAGAACCTGGGTGGAGAAGTGGCAGAGAAAGCTGTCTTCCACTTAGAAACAACACAGGGCTGTCATGATCAAGAGATATAAATCCAGAAATGTACAGTACATATGTTCCCTGGAGCAAAAAGTCGAGAGTCTTTTCAGCACTCCAAGGCAATTAAAAGTCTAATTCAGAGGAATCATGGTGCCGTCTTGTGTTATTGTGTTACACAATATGCTTGAAAAACTTCAGTATCTCTCCTTGTGTCTGTTATGTCATTTGAAACAAGCCTGTACAATTATTTTCCCTGACTCCTTTTTTGGCTTCAAGAACAAAATATGAACAGCAGCAAAATTCTTGCACATCCTCTTTTCTTTTCAATGTAAAGTGTCACTGCATGAGAACAGGAATATCAAAGCACGCTAAGCAGAGAAAGTATTATACTAAAGCTTTGGGTTTTCTGACCCAGCACAAAGCACAAAATTACATATGCCACAAAAGGACAGTTCTCCATGCTCTCATCCCCAGTTCCTTTGTATGTTATCTCAGAAGATTTCAACATTAAACTTGGCACTAATAAATCACACCCGAAGATTTGGGATTTGGCACTTGCAGAAAATATTTGTAATAATAATGTGGAAAAACCATTTGAAGTTTCCTAATAAGCATGTTGGCCTGGAGTTAGATCATAATACACTAGATCAAGTTTCATAAGACAAAGGACAATATGCAGTAATAACCCCTTCCCTGTCTCCTAGCTTAGGACACACACTAGGAATAAGGGATACATTTTGTCCCTCCCCAGTACAAGAATTTTGTTAAATGTGAAAATATTTCTGAGCACACTTATCATGAATTAACCCCACAATTAACATTGATAGTTTCTTGTTTATCCCTGCTGGTTATAAACCGCTGATTAAATTTGACAATCACCAAAGCAAACAACTATTGTGTTCTTCAGCAAATGTAGATAAATGGTTCAGGCACATGCTGCCAAAATCAAGCATGGAAGGGCTGGGTTTGGTGGCTGTTGGTGGTGGTTTTGCTTCTGGTTGCTTTTTTGTGGGTTTTTCTTTTTGTTTGTTTATTTGTTTTTTGTTTTGTTTTGTTTTGTTTTGTTTTTTTAAATCGTTTCTTTATGTGAATTGATTGAATTTAGAGGCTTCGAGAGAAAGTTAACATAATACAAAGATTAAATCAGGTATTGCAGTTATGGTCACAAGAGTGCTCAGAATCATTCAAAAACATTATGCTGCCTTTTTATTTCAGATCAGAAGTTTGTTGTTTTCATTAAATATTCTGTGGTTATCCCTCAAACCAGTACTGTTTTTTATCAGTTCCAAATATTGGCCGAGCAACATCTTAGACCTTTTGTGGTGCCATTCTAGATAATCTTTTACAAAATCCATTATAAAAAAACAGCTTACAAGCTATGATTTTTTGAAACTATCTTTACAAGAAAAAGTATATCTCTAGTTGCTAGTTGCAGTAATTTTAGACAGCTAATTTTTGATGGATAGACTGAGGACTGTGATTTAAACTAGCTCTTATAAGACTATTCTTGGTGTTACAGATTGAGGGATGTGCTGTTGTTCTGAGCACTCCCAAGTTCCCTGAAACCTGGAAATCGAGGATGCTTCCCAGTTGATTGCAATGCCTAAATGTAGGGCTGATTGCTCTACAATCTGAGTTCTGCTGATGTCTGCTATCAATATGTTTAGACAGGATTTTATTTGCAAGCAAAATTAATGCCATTTTCTCTGGATCAGTGACCCAGTGACATAAGGATTCAACACTCACTGTGATAGTAAGAGGACTTTTTCAGCACTGGCATTTCTCATATCTAGCAGTGTGTTGCAAATATGGCAAGGGTCAAAACTCCAGATCTGAGTATTTCAATGTGTGAAAGCTAGCCTTGTGCAGTAAAAATTTCTTAAAGCACATAGCTGTCAAATGTCACATTCAGTCTTGCAAAGCTTAGGCTGATGTTTTGCCTTGGATCAAGATCTTAGCTTTAGAAAACTGTCAAACAAAATTGAAAAAGACATTTTTGCTGCATGGAATAACCATTTATTGTTCCTGTTCTGCTTACAGTATTCCTTAAAAAAATAAATGATACTGTGCCTGCTTATTTCACTTGCTTGTTCTGTATCATTTTAGCTCATAGCTATGGTTTTTTGCAATTCTTTCCTGCCTATGTTGTTATCATGGCCATATGAGTGACTTCCACCTTAGACTGGAAAATATGGACTTCTGCCTTTTCTCTCTGTTGGAACTGACAGATACTTCTGCAGACACACCGGAATAGTCTGCAGGGAGATAAACTCTTTTGAATTCCTGATTTTTTCATGTGAACTCTTTTTCATCTCTTTCCTTTTATAGTAAGCTCTATGTGAGCTCTCAGTCTGTTCTTCATGATTCAGTGAAGACCCTATTGCTGAGTACATCTTCTCAGTTTAAGACTCACTGATGATCCTTAAAAAACAAAGGGTAAGAGCAGAATTCTCCCCAGTCAAGTCTTTTTCTGCACACTTAGATATGAGACCTCCCTGAATGGCTTCCAGCACAGCAGAACATTTTTCCCAGGAGTGCATGAGGCTTTCATGAGCCCAGAAAGACCCTTCTGAAGTGTGTGATTAATGCACTGTCCTCACACAGGGAATTAGATATCCTGTTTCTGACAGACAAACTTATTACGATATTAAGCCATGCAGAAGGCCTCCCATTTGCTGAAGAAGCTGTATTGCTACAGCTGTATTTTTTTTCCTGTTGGGAGTATACGTCACTGTTTACTCTAATTAGAAAAGGGCAGCCTTAGTCTCAGTGGGCCAGATCTCTTTCAGCCCTCAACATATTCTGCAGTATTTTCATCTTCTTCCCTCTCTTCAAATTTTACTTTGATTTGTAATCATATTTCTGTCCATCTACAGAAGAAAACAAAACAAACAACCAGATTATACTGTCAGATCAATTTGTCATATTTTTGCTTCTGTTTTTCAGTCTAGATTTTCATGATGTCTCTTTGTTTTTGGAAAGAAAGAAAAGTAAGGACAGATTGAAAGCAATGTTTCCTAAACAATGCAACTTGTTGAAAATGTAGAAAGAAGGCAGTACTGAAATACTTTTAAGTTCTCCTGAAAAGAAAAAAAGAGAAATCATAATGATAAAATACTACTGAGAGCAGGAGTTTGGTGTTAATATTTGGTTCACTTTTTATCTTTGCATCTTTTTCAGATTGCCTATGTTGGTGCTGCTGACAGTTCGGTCCAGTTTATCTTCTATCAGCCTATCATTCATCGATGGAGAGAAACTGATTTTTTCCCTTGTTCAGCATCCTGTGGAGGAGGTAAAAATTTACCACTGTATTCCAGAAATAGTCATATACATGTAATATCTGTTCCAGCTTCTGAACTAAGTCCTTTAAAATAGGCAAAATCTATGCATGAAAGTATTTACAGCTAAGGAAGGGAGAGATGTAATAACAATTGTAGTATTCTTTGCATTTTTTTGCATCGTTTGGACTCTGTACTTAATACATTTGAATATCCACATGATCACACTTCATGCTACAGCTGTCAGACATAAAGGATTTATGGGATTTGGACCCATCTGGAGTCACTGGATGTCTCCCTTCTTCATTTCTCACTATCACTAATCAGCAGCTTTACCCTTCTGAAATGAAACTGCATGTAAGATTCTCAATGTCCAATAAATCTCAGACTTTATTTTTTCTTTTTGTTTTAGATTTCTGATTTTGTACATGACCATAGCTGTTACCTTTGGTTTCTTACTGCACGTAATTTAGAGCAGGCAAGATCATGTTTGTTCAGTGTCTGCTACATCCTCCTAACATTTTGAGAACATCTTAAACACCTGAAGAACATGCCTCTTAATAAAATGGATGCAAGTTTTTGCATTACATTTAAGCACATCCTGTGACCAGTTAGGAGGAGATCTGAAACTACAGAAATCATCAGCATTAGTGACTATTTATCATTTGATCCAGCATTTTACCTATTTAACTTTTGAATATTTTATGATGTGTGAATTTTTGTAAATGAAGCTGTTGTTTTTAACCTTGTCTGCAAAATTGTAGCTGCTGTGTCCAAAATCATGCATATTTTCAGCTAGCCTTTTACAAAACCAAAACTTAGATGTACTTCAGGCAGAAACAAGAAAAACACATCACGTATTATTTCTTCCACTGTGCATTGCAGGTTATCAACTGACTTCTGCTGAATGTTTTGATCTGAGGAGCAATCGGGTAGTAGCAGATCAATACTGTCACTATTACCCTGAAAATATCAAGCCAAAGCCAAAACTTCAGGAGTGTAATCTGGATCCTTGTCCTGCAAGGTCAGTTGGTTCTAATCTTAAGAGTCCAGTTTAAAAATGTAAAGTTAAGAAAATATTTTGTTGCTAGTGTTGACTATGTCATTCAACCTTCTTCTTATCCTCAGGACCTGTTCTATAGAAAAAGATCTTAGTTAAGCACCTGCACATTACTAGAACTGGATTTGCAATTGGTTGTTTCTTCCCCACAGATTGCATTTTGCCTCATTAATCATAAAGTAAGAGGGAAAAAATTGACTATCATCAACACACATCTCTTAGGTCTTAGTGAAATGGGGTAAAAATGTTGTTGGAAAATGGTTGTCATCACAATTAGAGGAATCAGAGGTGTTCTTTTTTAAATTATTATTATTTATGTATATGATTTCTTCTTGATAAAAAATATACTTGCAGTCGTGGCAGCTTGTAAAAAACATAACATAGGGATTTGTTGCAACTTGGGCCTGTGCACAAGACCCTCTCCACTTCCATGCCAAACATTCTTCCTCAAAAGATTAATAGTAAAAATATCAAGACCATGGAGGCAGGTTTCCCATGTATAAGAAGAGGAACAAAACCACAAAAAGGACTGGTCTTTTGTTGCACTGACTCCCCTGAACTTCAGTAGAAATCAGTCTGTAACCACTCGCAAACCGCAAGCATTTATTTGTGTAATCTAAACCTCTTGGTCCTCTTGTGTAGCTTTGCTAAAAGACATTTGAGGGCTACTCAGCAAGCGCACATGAAGAGATGCCCATTTATTTATCTCCTTTCTCTCTAGAATAGTTCTGTGTCAAGTTTGATAAGGAGTTCACAATCAAATGTCACATGAAAATATGTTATAGCCCTTCAAATTACTGGAGGTTGCCATAAGAAAAAAAAAGTAGTCAGGAGAAGAAGAATGCTTTTAGAGTCTTCTGGGATGATGTGTCTACCCGACTGAGGGTAATTTCTTCCCATAACCAACTGTAACAGCTTCAGACTAGGTAAGCGTTATGACGTTATCAGAGCAGAACAGACCTGTCCAAACTCAAGATTTATTTTATCTCTTCTAACAAGCTTGCATTAAAGTTTGTTTTCATAACTATAGATAACACTCAGGTTTATCCATCACTACAGATATATTAAACCAAAATGTATGGCAGTTTATACTCCTTTTCTCTAGTAAATGCATTTTTAGTGGCAGCTCATGTTGCAACTAATCAAAAGCTACAATTGTTATCATACAGTTAGAAGTGAAAATCTCCTCAAATTAAGAAGTGAAAATACCAAATCTCAAAATTCAGTATTGTTTCATTTGTATTGCACATTCTTTAAATTACATATTTTATCATCTATTTCATTAGGAAGCCTTAGGTATATCACATAAAGAATGCAACTTTAATAGGGCTTGTGAAAAGCATTTGCTGTTGAGCATGTAGAGATAGCCTACTCACAATGCAACAAGACTATTTTTATTTAGCAGTGTTCTGCCCAGTTCAGTATTTAGTTTCACTTGTTCTAGTTCATTCCACCAAGTATACATATATATATATATATAATATAATATAATATATGTATATGTAAAAAAGATTTTTCTGGTTACTTAAATATATTAATAATTCCATTTAGAAACTTTACTGTAGAAAAGACCCTATATGTTTTCCTTGGTGGTTTTCTCAAATCAAAAATGGTGTCTTTGGATTTTTTTTAAGTAGATGTCAATAAGGTAAGTCTGATCAGGGAGACATATGTATGAGTTCCTCTGAAAACAGGGTTGCTGAAAGATGTGAATTAATATGAAATCTGTCTTTAAGATTCACCTTTCATGGTAGGTAGCAGTGAGAAAACAATTTTTTGTAGCTTTTTCTTTTCTTAAAGCCTAAGTTGCTTTGTTTTGTTTTGTTTTTTTTTTTTTTTAATACAACTCTGAGTCAAATACACTATTTGCCTCAGGAATTTGTACTAAGGATTTTTTCCATACTTTTCCCAATAAATTTAAATGATGTGTGTAAACACTAAGACAACTGCATAGAGGAAAAAAGAAAAAAATAACTTCTGGGCAGATTTCAGGAAGTGATTTTTGTTTTATATAAGACATACCAGGGCAAAGTTGTTGATATAAAGACCCTGAGGGGAAGGAAAGTCATTTAGAAGCCCAGCTCTGCCATTCCGGGGTACAGGCAGTAACAGGAAGCAATTGGCTTTTTGGAAATATCCTCACAGAATGCCAAATTGCAAAAGATTATTTTCAGAAGTGTCTTTGTAAAGAATTCAATAACCAACAATAGACAAAAAAAGAGAGGAAATCTGTGGTAACTTCTGGAATCTTGATGCTTTCTTACAGTCAAGAAGAGGGTAGGTAAGGCAGAACAACAGGACTTGGATTGTGGAGGAGGAGGCATCTCAGCACTTCAGAGCATTTGCTGTGTGTCAGCCATTCTGCCCTTCCAGTATAAAACAAGATCATAATTCTTTTTCCTGGCAAACCTAGTTCCAGTGAGGCATATCTGATTAGTGGTTGCTGACTCTTCTTATGGTGTGTCAGTGAATGCCTCAGAAAATGATTTTGGAAGACCACAGTGACACTGAATAAAACAACCAAGACAGAGAGGTTACATAAAAATTTTCAGCAAGGAATAGTCAGAAAGAGATAATAAAATGACTACTATGACTGTCACGTAAACTTCCAATTACTTGTCTCTTTAGGCTTAGAATGTGAAAACTTTTCACTTTATTGTGCTCATTATGAAAAATAGATAACATTGCTGGCATTATGACAAGTAAAAAAAAAAAAAGAAAAAAAAAGAAAAAATGTGGAAAATGAATCAATTTTTTTTTGGGGGGGGGAGGATGGAAATACAGTTTTTCACATAGAGGCAAAGCGGTGAGTGGAAGATTATTTCAATTTTATCAAGTCTATCCCCTTCGATGTGGCTGCATCCAATATTCTTATTTCAGGTGTTCACTTAATTGAAGTCTTTTAACTATCCAAAACTGCACACTCTTGAGGGTTTGGAAAAGTGTTTTTAGCTGTCATCAGTATCCTCCTGACTGATACATTCTAATGAAAGGAGAAATGATTTTTTTCTGCTCTTAGAGAAAGAAGTCTGTTCAGACTTGACTTAAATGGGTGCGCTAAAGACATACAGGACAAATCTGACGTGCTGTAAATTGAACATACCATTCCTTTTATAATTCAAAGGCATTCCTCTAAAAAGCAATTTTCACAAATGTGTTGAAGGTTTTTATGCCACTCATCACTGTGAGGTACTCTCTGGAGTAAAATCACTGCTGCTTCTAGATTTCATGTTCAGCTTTTAGGTTGCATTCCCAGGTGCATCGTTCTTTGTTTTTACTGATCTGTTCTATTGTTTACATCAAACCTATCTCTGAAACACATTAATATGGGCTTCTCTGAGTCACAAAAGCTCTCCTGATGTTTTTACCAGGACATTTCAATGCTGTATAAATATTTCCAAAGGCATCTTCAGCAAAGATTCTAACTCATGCAGCAGTTGTCTCACAAACTTCACAATAGCAAGCCTCTAGCATGTGTCTGTTTTGTCACTTTGCTGAAAACGCCAGCCCATTCTGCACAGGCAGTAATTCTAGAATCTTCTAGAACATTATCAGTAAGCTTACCCACAGAAATAACGGTAGAACTGGTGTGAAATTTTTGGAAAACTCTGAAGTTCAAGCAAGATTTTCAGTACTCAGAGATCTGAAAGAATTATCAAACATGCATGGTTTGTGGAGTTCTCCAGCAAAATTGCAAGCTTGTTTTCCTTCCCATCAGAGATTTTCTTTTCACATTTTCACTTAACTATTATACTTCAGTGATTCTGAAAACACATTGTAATGTGAACATAAATGCTGTTTCTTGGCAAACTTGTGCATCATAACTTTTATACACTTCATTCAAGAGAAACAGATGTGTGAGTGGTGAGTAAATATTTATGATTAAAAGGGCAATGCAGGGTATGCTCTTAATCAGCAGCAGAGCTCTCCTCACTTCATTACAAATTGTCACCTGAATCAGAAAATTGCTAAAAGCATGTTTTTTAGTTTGTTACTCTAAAGAGTTTGAAGTAGACAGCAATTAAGAAACAAGTAACACAACAGTGCAGTGTTCCTATTTTCACTAGATTATTTTTGGAAGATGAATGAAACTGGAGTGAATCCATTTGCCTTTTCCCCCATCACATCCTTATCTCTAAATTGGAGATATATGGATTTGGAGGGTGGGCTGTTTGGTAGATAAGGACTTGGTTGGAAGGTCACAGGCAGAGGGTAATGGTCAATGGCTCTGTATCCAGGTGGAGTCCAGAAGTGGATGACATTCCCCAGAGTCTTGGGACTTTTTAGTATCTTTATCAGTGACATAAATAATGGGATCAAGTGCACCATTAGCAAATTTGCTGATGACACCAAACAGGTTTTGCACTTGGGTAGAGGTAATCCCAGATATGTATACAGCCTGGGAGAAGGACTCCTTGAGAGTAGCTCTGCTGAGAAAGATTTACGGTTCTGGTAGATAAAAAATGTAAGCTAACAGTGTGAGTTTGTCAGTGCGCTTGTGGCCTGGAATGCCAATGGTACCCTGATTTGTATCAAAAGAGGAACGGCCAACAAACAAGGGAGATGACTGTCCCTCTCTGCTCTGCCCTTGGGAAACCTCACCTGGAATACTGTGTCTGGATCTGGTGCCCTCAGCAGAGGAAAGATGTGTAGGTTTTGGAGAGGTTTATATTAGATGTCAGGAGACACTTTTTAACTGACAAGGTGGTGACGTGCTAGAACAGGTTAACCAGAGAGATTATAGGTGTCCTATCACTGAAGGTATGGCCAACCCAGCCAATCTGGTCTAACAGTTGGCAACCCTGTCTGCAGCATTGGAACCTGTTTACTCTTGAGGTCCATTCCAATTCAAGTCATTCTATGATTCTATGCAGTGCTGGTGTGTCTTTTAAAAGGTGGGCAGAGCTTTATGATTTACACAGTAGCAGTCATATGTCTGCAATGATGAGAGAGGTTTGAGACAGTGACTCATTTATTGATTATTGACTTTGAGTGGGATATGTGAAAGATTTTAATTTTCACGTGAAATATCCCAGATACTCGAGATACTGGGCTTTTTGGCAGTATCTCTGTTTATTGCATGGATATAAGACCTTTGTCATAACAACATCCTTTCCCAAAGTCTGCCTCAGACAAGCAATCACTTTTGTAGATTTACATTTTTACTTAAGATCTTAATTTGTTGAAGAAGCTGAGAAGGGTTTCTGTCTTACAGAGTTCTCTGAACCTTGGTTTCCTCTGCTTACTGGATCTAGTCTCAATTTCCACAGCCAGTCATAGATTCTAAAGACAGACTTACCAGCTACAAACAGCAGTTCCATGGAGAGATGAGACATGAAGGTTTTGTCAAAACAGAGGGCGAAAAAAGCCTTTTGCAGTAGCATGGCTGAATTTGCATGTGCTACAGAAGTTAGATTGGCATTGGCAAAAAGTGTGCAGCCTGCAAATGAGAGAGCATAGTCAACAAACATCAGTCATCCTGCTTACAATTTATTTTTAACCAGTCAAAATGCTACAGAGGAACTACCTAAGCTGCAAGAGCTAAGGTAATGCATTTTGCATAAAAAATAAGGAAGAAGTTTAATAGGTGAAAAACAATTCAGAGCAGTAAGAAGGGAATCACTGTGTAAGTTTTCAGGAAGGCTAATTGGAAATCATGATACATGGAGAAGAAATGGCAGTACATATGACTCCAGACACAGATGTAGGTGAAGAATGAGCTGATAGCACTGGAAATGTTCTGGTAGTTGTAACCAGAATCAACTAAGTTCAAGTGTAGGTTAAAGACCATCTGCAGATACTCCTAATGCATAAAAAAGCAATTTTCAAGTCAAATAGGCAAAAACTAGAATTCTTGGGTAGGGCAAAAGGCATTTAAGTTAAGCTATAAAATGAGTTTGTCAGAACAGGCAGGAAGGGTGGGCCAGGAAATATCCATCAGAGCAAAGATATGAATAGCAGAGCAAATTCAGGAGGTAATTTATATTAAAGAAAGACAAAAGATAGGCAAAAAAAAACCTGTCAGGATTCATCAGATAACAAACCACAGGGAAAACCTTGTACTGTAATACGCATCAAAAAGAGGTATCTGTCCATCCAAGACGAAGTTATGGCAAATAGTCTGTTTTATTACATCCTTCATCCAGAAGAGAAGACAATTACAGCAAGTAGTAAGGTGGTCAGTAAAAGATATTTGCACTGGATAGTCCATTGTTAACATAACAAATTTCTGTACTTGCCTCAATCAGTCCTTATCCAAACCACCATAAAATATTAAGCAGAATTAAAAAGGTGAAAATTTTCAGAAGCACTACGGAAGTGATGCAACAGGACGTAAGTATTTTTCCCGCTTTGAAGTAATAACATCTATTTCAAGTTCTGTAAAGAGCTTAGACTTCAGTAGTCTGTGCTAGTGATAAGTAAACAATGTTTTCTAGAATTTCAAGTCTGTACACCATGAGGAAGTAATTTATTGCAAAGATGAAATATTGTGCTGAATTTTCTGTCTAAAGTGGAAAATTTCTGGAGGGTGGCACAAAAATATAGCTTCCTCAACAATATCTTGCATTGGTTGATTAATGAGAGTCTATTTGAAACATGTTTAGGTAGGGGACAGTTGCCTTCTACCAATCTTCAAAGATGCAAAAATTGTTAAAAACAGAATACATCGTAAATCTTCAAGTCCCATACTGATAGAGTGCAATATCAAAAACTAATAATAAAATCACTGATACCTAAAGGAATAAGCACAGTGGAATTCATACTGGTTGTGTATCTGAGTATTACAACATGCAGTACTTGCAAAAGTAAGTATTCAAAAACCAGCATTACCTGTACAAAGGTATTGCAGTAGATGCCATCAATCCTAGCTCTGAATAAAAGCTGTGATAATTTTAAAGACCAGCATATGGAAACCTTAACAGATACCATCTTTTTAAGGATCTGATTATCTTTTTCTCAGAGCAGACAGTGATCTTGTAGCAAAAGGTGACATTATCACTCTATTTTATTATTACTGAGCAGTGTGCCAAGTGGGAGCAGTATCACACACCACTCTAGGTGACAGGATTTGTAGAATTAAATTTGAGACTTTTTCACAAGCCTGTAATCTGTCTAGTGATAATCAGAGCTCTCATGGGGTTAATTGCTTGGTTGCTAAATCTTTGTCTTGCCATATATGATGAACTTTTTCATATCTCCCAAGTATTTCCTTTCACTTCATAAGTTATTGTACGAGTCCCCATTGGGAAAAAAAGTAGCAATTCCTGGCAACAGGGAGTGTGGTCAGCCCTTCTCAGCCCCCAGGCGTCTGCTAGCTTGGCAGATGCTGACCCAAGAGCTATGGACATGTGGAAAAGGGAGGTAGGAAGGACTGACTCGTAGTCCAAGAGAGTTATCAGGGAGCTACAGAACAGAGATGTTCAAGCCTGCCATTTATGCTAAAGGGTTAGCTTAAGTGAAGAAAGTATCTGTGGAGGAATACTTTCAAGGAAAGCTGCTGCAGGCATTTGTCCCAGAGGAAAGCCAAATATTTGCACGGATGGCAGACCTGGGTACAACACACCCACCTCTGGCATGTGCAGTTCCAGCTCCAGCTGAACATATGCCTTGGAAGAGCAATTGCACTGTCATTGCCTGTACTCAGAAGGAAAACAAAACAATCTGCAGAATATATGAAACAACTTGTAGGTCTGAGAGACATGAGAGGTTTCAGACATGAGAGACATAACAGTTCTTCAAAATTTCTTCATGCTCTCCTGCTCCTTCTGCAGCAAGTTTGTTCCGGGTGTTGTGTAAATTAATTCAGTTTGCTACTTCAGTGCCGGACAGAAATCTCAGTGCAGTAGAAAAATTATTAGTAGCTCTCTCTCTTAAGCTCATTAGTAGCTTATTTAGCACATTATCCTCTTTATGTTGCCCAAGTAATGTGCAGTGAACAAAGCCCATATCCTAGATCTTTTCCATATTTTTGTAGGATTATGATGTGTTGATAGGTTCATGGAATTTAAGCCACTCTGTCTACTTAAGTACAGATTCACCAAAATCATCTAGGAAGTACTTCTTCTATACTTCACTTAGGTCAGCTCTTTTTCTGTGAGCTATAAACACACATACGCACTCAACAAAACAGTACATAAGAGCAGCTTATGAAGATGCAGTTGCCATTAGTGGTGTAATGACCATATGCTGTTCTGCTGTGCCTTCAAATTGATATTTAAAACCATAAATGTAACCTTTACATATCAGTGTCAGGCACTTTGTCCTCACTCTGACCGTGGAGCTTACCTGGATCTGTAAGAGCCAATGTGTGAACTTTTGGCAGCCCCTCACGCGCACAAGGGCAGTGTCAATAATTCTGTGGAGCTTTATACCATTTACAGAAATGTACTTTATGAATGTAGAATTCTTTGAGTGTCAAGCCTTTCCAATGACAATATTAATTTAGTGCTTTGTAAATGTTATTTAGTCTTCATAACAGTGTTTGGATGTAGTACAGTTATTTCCATTGGAATGGCCTTGGATATTATGCATTCTAATACATGCAGGCCTGGCTTATGCATACAGACAATGTTTATTAGAAAGAAAATATTTCTCACTGCAATGAGAGAGAAATGTTTTGAAATCTGTTTCTTTCTTAGGTACTAGATGCTTTTATAGTATAATTATTTCATTTCTGAACTTCGTATATTAATCTTTTCTCCAACCACTCCTCAGCAAACTGGTGAGCTGGAAAGTGCAAAAGGCTTCAGAGTAGATCTTCTGCAGCAGTGATAGAGCAGTCAGGAAAACAGCAGATTCTCAAAAGTATGAACCAAAAGAGAAAGGAAAATAAAATGAAAAATAAAAAGAAAAAAGAAGAAAAAGAAAATGAGAAAAAATTGTTTCTTTCCATCTTTTTAAAATACATCTGTAGAATTTCTCAAACTTTTGCAAGCATTAACCAGTCAAATAATATCTGAAAAGTCTTGCTACCTGGCCATAGTATAAGTGACCTATTTGTCTTTTTCAAAGTTTCACAGGACCAAATCTGTCATCCTCTTTTTGTGGAGATTTTGTGGAGATAACAGTTTTCTCTAGATACAAATATGCAGATGCACATAAGGGACTCCTGTGACTGCAGAGATTGATAAACTGATAAGGATCCATCCAGGTCCCCATGACATGCTCACAAGGTTTCTGCACCTTTCGGTGCATTAGCTGGAAAATTCCAGCACACTGACCTAACACTGACTCTTCACTGTGAAAACACAATGGAATCCATCCTTCTGTCACGGTCAAATTGCACAAAAAAAAAAGCCCTTAGTATATCGAGTCTCCTCTGAGTATTTAGACCTATTTACAAGGAACTATTTTGAGAATGAAGAATACTTTCTCTCTTCCCCCTCCTTTTCTCCTTCCTCCTTACAGAAACCCAACATAACTATCATCTCTCTTCTGTATAATAGTCTCAAACACCACCCTCATTCTTTTCAGTGAGTCTCCTCTCTTTGTTACTTGGACAGGGACATGCTTTCTATTCTTTTACACCTAGTATTTACTGTTTGATGGTTCTGTCCACCTGCCCCCAAGTCCCCTATTGCACCCTGGCTTTCATAAACGTGATATATGAGGTACTCTAGGTTCATGTTTGACATTAATAGTCATGTGAGATAATTGGGAGAGGGTGAGCATAGAGAGTTACTCTGAGTCAGAATCTATCAAAATGGAAAAGTATGACATTCCAGGCCAGCAGTTCAGTGAAATCTTGTATCTGAGAATATGTCAAGTGATATCCATCTTGCAGATTACTGACATGATAACGGTTCTGATAATTGCTAGTTTTTATCTATATTACTGCCAAACTTGACAGTGCCAAAAAAAAAAAAAAAAAAAAAAAAAAAAAGCAAACAAACAGAAGCCCTGACAGGTTACTCTTCTCTCCAGCTCTTTCTGGCTTCAAGGAAAATCCAAATAAACAGACCAATTCTAAACATGAATAAAATTGGGTGGATTTAAGGTGGAGAAATAGAACTGAGGATCTAAATTATTGCATGAGGATACTTTCAGTTCCTAATCCCAGCTTCTATGAAAGCAGAAGTCTTATCTGAAGGGCAGAAACAACCATATAGTTACTAAAAATGGGCTTAATCTAGAGCTCTCTGAATTGCACAGAAGTTCAGTTATCTTCAGTACTTCAAATCTAAGTGTCATGTGAGAATTTTTTTTTCTTATAACAGATTATGACCTAGAAATTCAAGTAATATTCAAAAAATTCATTTGGATCGTTTTGTGATAGTAGGCTGGTTCTTAGTAAAGAATTAGTATATTTATAAAAACAGTAGTTATTCATGATTTATTATTTAATGACTTGGAAACTGTAGGATGAAAGCGTATGTTTTAAATGTGGTAGCAACCACTTTTTTTTTTGTTTTGTTTTGTTTTGGTTTGGTTTTTGTAATGTTGTGTAAAAAGTTGTATAATGTAATCATTTAGTATTTATTTCATTATGTATACCTTCTACTCAGAGGGTTGGCATTATTGTTCCTAACAGTGATGGATACAAGCAGATCATGCCCTATGACCTCTACCATCCCCTTCCACGGTATGTAAAACAATCAACCAGACGCTAGGATTAGCTAATACATTTATTGTTTTTTCCTCTTCTCTGCAATTCTGCTTTACTCTCAAAATGAGATAATGCCTGCTGTTTTCTTTTTCCTGTGAACTCCTGCAGATTAGCCTAAAAATGTTCCACTACTAACCTGTTGTTGTAAATTCTATTGCTGCAGAACTGAAACAATATTCTAACTGAAGCAGTAGTGTGGCTTTTTTAAGTGTGTGGTCCCTTTCTCTATCTTCCCACAGTATTCCCCCATCCCTTCATCTTTTTCTCTCACACTTTTCCCTTCCTTTACTCGTATCTGAACATGACTGCGCAATGAAATATCAGACCTTCTATCTCTCTGACGTTGCTGTTTCTTGCATGCTTATAAACTGTGAGATGTTGATTTCAGACAGTGTTGTGTCCTGATCCAGCAAACCTATGCTAAAGCCTTTCCCAGAGGCATTGATCTGTTGGCTCCTCTGGCAACTCAGAGACCAGGGACTTGAATAGAATCAAGGCCTAATGTATATTATTAATTATTTCACAATTAAAATATCTTTAATGTAAGACTTGAGATTTTAATGAAAATAATTACATGAGCAATTACTTTTAAAGCAGGTAATAAGGCTGCTGCTGGTAAAAATGCTTGGTAAATGAGGGATAATAACCAGGTGGTTTTGAAAAACTGCTGGGACATGCAGTAGTATTCAGTTAATTTTTTGTGTCCCATGATATCTATTATGCTACAGAAAAAAAACTCCACCATAACACTAGTCTCATCTTGGTGAGGAAATGGTCTCCCTCAAGTCACTGTGAGGATTTCCTTCATAATTGTACAAATGCGGTGTACTCACATTTGACATAGGGTCTATAGCAAATCATAAGCCTATCCAAAACTGACTGAACAGATAAGAAGGAGAGTAGCTTATTTGACAAACCAGCTGCCATTCATGTTAGCAATCTTTATGTGTGATGAGTCATTTGTAAGTGTATATAGGTTGCTCCGAAAGTATGCCTCCTAATTATTTCCATGGAAACAACAACAGGTGCAAATAGCACAATAACACTTTTTGATAGAGCAAGTTTTCAGCTACAAAACACAGTTTTTCAACATAACCACCACCAGAAGCACTGCATTTTCCTCAGTGATGAAAAATGCCTGCATGCTTCATTTGTAACAATGTGCACCAGTGGAGGTGACCCTTGTCACTGTTGCCACTGCTGAAATGCACAATCCACCACCTCACTGTGCTCATATCCTCTGCTTGACCTCCATAAACATTCACAAATGTCGGTGAATGTCATTGGGTGCCATTTTTTCTGCACGGAGGAATTCAGTGCCACAGCTTTGCTTCATATGCGCTTCCATGACAGATGCCACTGTGTCAGAGTGCCCCTCTGCTGCCATCTGTCAGCAGCAATAACAATAATAACATGTAACTGCTGGTGGGAAGGTTCAGCCTCTACTGCCATACCATCAACATCTACTTCTGGTGTGGCCCAGTGTATTAAAATAGAAGACGTTACTTTCAGAGCAGCCCTTGTATGTCCAATAAATGTACTTAATTTCCATAATTTTCAGATTATATTTTCTGTGCTCTGTGCTTGCCTGTTGGCAGCTAAATGCTTGGGGGTGCATACGTAAATTCATTATTACTACTCATGAGATGTACTCATAAAATTTAATCCTGCCTTTCATTCCTTTTTTTCTGGAAAACATTTTTCTGCATTTTTTATTAAAAAATAAACACGTAACTATGAACCTCAAAAATTAAGCCTCCATTGTTCAAGAATACAGAAGCTTGAATATTCATACAGCATATAAGACTAGCTTTGAGAGTGCTATATTTTATTTCCACTATGTTCAAAGGCTTTGCACACTGACAAAAACAAGCATGTATCAGAGGATGATTCAGCAGCACTCAACAGTGGAAGGATTGTATTTAAGGAAAAAGCATCCTGAGCTGGCAGCTGGGCAGAGGCTTTTTTGCGTCTGAAGAAAATCCAAGATGAAGGATCAAAATGCCCTGAGGTGTTTGACTTTCATTAACACTGAAAGTGATCAAAAGCCTGATACTGTTTCTCAAGCTTTTCTGTATTATGGGCTCACCCCACAACAGTTCCTTTACATCCACTGACCCGGCCACTCTTTTTTCAGCTTTTTTACCAGCAGCTCAGGCTGCAACTGCTGGCTGAGTCCTTTACCCCACCTTCCACTCAACATCTGGTCCTGTGAACCCACAAACAGGGCTCATGTCTCCCTCCCTCACTCCCAGAAGGAAGACACAGTGGCAGGTCTCTTCTCCAAGCCTCAGTGGCAGAAAAAACAGACACTGATTAGACCATAAGGTTGGCATGAGTCAGGGCCAGGGCAGAAGGACAAAATATTCCTCTCAACCCACATAGCTTAGGAAAAAATTAAAAAATAACATAAAAATCCCACAAAGGAAACAAAAACACGCACACAAAAAATGGCCCCAGTCACACTATCTGTCTGAGGCTGACACCTGATACTGGGGACAGAGGAGAGTAGCAAACATTAGGAGAAGTGGCACTTTAGGAGAAGTGAAAAGGAAATTTGGGAAAGTGTCTGCAAGATTTACCTACTGCTCTCTCTGCATTGGGTTTTATCATGAAAGAAAGGTACAGTTTTGTGGATACAGTGCTCACTTTGGTGCACTGCCACGTCCTCTCACAAATCCTCAGTCAGTACTGCCTGTTTTGTAACTTGAAAGGGTTTCACCTTTAAGAGCTGTGTGGCTGAGAACTCTTTTCTGTCTTACACACATATAAAACCCGAGGAACAAGCTGCTTGCCTAGATTAAGCATCTTTGTATTGCCAAGGTTGCCAGAGGCACCCAGCAGCCTTTCCCAACAACTGCAGAGAATTCTAGCCACAGCAACCCTATCCCAGGCTCAGGTTGGTGGCAAGAGTTTCTGCTGCTTACCAGTTTCAGTTTGAGCTCTCTTCAGTTATATTTGTGGTAGTTAGAAACCTTATCTGGAGAACTTGTCCCAAAAATCCACAGGTGTCACGTTTGAATTAAAAATGTCACAATACATATCTGTGACATATGGGGCTTATAGGGAGCACACCATGACATGGTGTAAATATCGTTCTACCACTTCTTTGTGTTCACACATAGAACTAGTTGATGGCTTTACCATTCATAAACAACTATCAACATGAGCCATTTCACACAGTGTCTTAGAGCAGCTCTAGCCATTATCCAAGTGCTGGTTGTGCATAAATATACTGAAGCTGATAGGAATAATATGGGCTGATACAACGAAAAATCAGAGGGAAAGATAGATTTATTTCATATTGTCTAACAGCTTTGGTGAACATGTAAGTTTAACTTAATGAGACTAATTACTTTGTTATGACTACAAGAAGAACATCACTTATAGCTATTGTAACAGAGGTCCTGGATCTTCTCTGTGACAGCAGCTTGAATAAAGGGAGGAAATACCAGTCTACATTTTATGCAAACAGAAATATATGCATATAAAACAATACATACATTACTGTGTATGCATCATTATAGGAGGTGGAAAAAAAACCCCTTATTCATGGCTTTTTTGGAGCATACACATTGCTGTATGGATTTGTCATTACAATGTTCAAATGGCACCTGTTGAGAAAAAGTGTCTGAATTCTTCCCCCTGCTTCAGGTCTAAGAAGACAAGGCTTATGTAATTTATCCATCCGTCTATTTATCCATCTATCAATATAGCTTCTTCTTCTCTTTGAAAGTTTCCTCCAATCTTATTTTTTTTCTCCATAGCTCAGTTTTTCACCTGAAAGAAGCACTGCTATTTTTTGCCTGTTCTAGCAAAAGTAACATAATAAGTTCAGAACAAACTGAACCTCTAGTAATTTGTAGTAATTTGTAACAAGGATTTCTCAGAATGTGTCATATTGTGAAAATATGATAATTGCATCAGCTAAATAAAAGAGATTGTAATAAAATTAGTAGTTACAGAGTTAATGTGGAAAGGAGGTTTTACATTTAAGTTGGTAAATTAAAGATTGCACCCATCAGAGTGCTTTGTTGATATCACCACTTACATGTAATTTTTTCTGAGGGCAATCTGAAGTACAAGAAAAACAACTGCAGGTAACAGTTTATGCATTTATGGGGCCAGTAATGGGGGCATCGGATTCCTTTTGTTGGCTCTTCTGTATCACATTCTGCTTTTTCCCAGATGGGAAAGTACACCCTGGACTGCCTGCTCCTCATCCTGCGGAGGGGGCATTCAAAGCCGCAGTGTCTCATGTGTGGAGGAAGACATTCAAGGGCATATTAGCCCCGTGGAAGAATGGAAATGCATGTACACTCCAAAGATGCCTCTTGTCCAACCTTGCAATATATTTGACTGCCCAAAGTGGCTTGCTCAGGAATGGTCACCGGTAATCTGTTTCACTTTGATGATTTTGTATTTTGTATACTGAAAACACATCTTCAGTGCAGAGAATAATAGTTCAGTGAGCTTGTTGAATTAGAAACTTTTATTATTTTCCTTTCTCTGTTTTAAATCACTCTATTTGTCTAAACACAAAGTAAATTTAAAGGCTGTGAATTTAAGATTTAACAGGGTTATGGAGAAAGATGGAAAAATAAATCAGATTTGAAATGTTGATTAGTGATCCTCTACTAAGAATAGACTGAGAACGTAAATGCACACAAAAAAAGCAGTAAGCTGATCATGATCAGGTAACAGCATCTTTTCAGCCAAAAATTGTGTGTCATAAATTTCTAATAATTTTCTGAAAATTTATAAACCCGTAAGTGACTGGGTTTTTATGCTTATTCTTTGTCCCTGACTCTCCTTTATTGTTTCATGCAAGAAAATTCCTGTTTTTTCTAATACTGAATTCAGGTTCTCACCACCCCAGTTTTTCTACGAGCGAGTTCTTAGAAGTTAAAATATTTTATCCACAGATGAGGTGTTCTTTATTGATTGCAAAGTGTTCAACAAGCTGCTATCTAAGAACAAAGTAATGCTGGTCCTATCCATAGACCTTCCCACTGGTTGCTGGGTTTGATCTTGACCCATCCAACCACTTTTGAAATAACCCTCATGGGGGAAAGAGTGATGTACCTTAGCAAAAATAAATGAAAAAAGACGTAAGAAAGTGTCTTTGGGAAGAAAGCCTGAATAATTTCCCATTATGTTTGATGCCATGTTCCAAAATAGCTGAGTGTCACCTCTCTTAACTCATAAGCTTCAGTACTTTGTCCAAGCAAAGCAGAGTGGCTCTAGATGAAGCTGACAGGGTGTTACTAAGCATATCCATTTTGGGATGGATGGCCACAAGCCAAGTAGTGCACACAAGCCAGTGCTGAGAATGTGCACAGCAAAAGAATTCCAGAGGCTATACTTCCAAGCCAAGTATATGTGCAGACCAAAAAGGCAAATATTTGTGTTGATTTTATGTATTATCCATAACTGCTAAATATTACGAATTTTACATGAACATGGTTAGTGTTTCTGCATCACCTTTGCCCTTGATGTACTTCTGTTGCACATTCTCTTTTTATGTATTATTCCTACTACATACCACAATCATCCTTTCATTTCTCCTCTTTTATTTTTCCAGTGCACTGTGACCTGTGGACAAGGGCTCAGATATCGTGTGGTCCTTTGTATTGATCACAGGGGGATGCATACAGGAGGCTGTAGCTCTAAAACAAAGCCACACATAAAGGAAGAATGCATCGTACCCACTCCTTGTTACAAACCCAAAGGTAATGAGAGAAAGATTCTTATGAATTTTTGTGTCTGTATGCTGACTAAATTACAGAAATTTCTGGACTACAGAAATGTAAGTGATCTTAATTTCCCTAAATTAGAGCCATAAACTCTACCACAAGAAAAGAATCAGTCCCTTTTGAAAAATGCATTGATATCTTGGTGAATATTAAGAGCATTTATTATGTGAAATAAGCGTGACCTGATGATAATCCAGGATGGAAAAGTGAAATTTAGAATTTTAATTTCTGTGCTCACTGCTTTATGACAGACAAACTTGTCAGTTTGCAAGGTACCAGTTTATCTGGAGCATGGGACTTCACTGTATCTGCCAGACACCAAAGTGGCAAGACTCAGATGCTGGCCCTCAGGAAAGCAAGGGGTATTTTGCACTGTGTTCTGCTGGAGCACATGAGCTCACTCAGTCTGCATCCCAGGATGAATAAAAGGCTCTGCTACCATGACTGAACTTCATCTGGAGCTGCAGCAGCCTTGCGCTCAGTTAACCAGCTGAATCTGTGAGGCTTTATCCATTTATCACGTTGAGAACCCATGTAAAGAAAGCTGCTGTCTGCCTGCAGCATGCAGTGTAAGCAAAATGCATTAAGATGCTGAAAACCAGATGATGCATACCACCCACAAGTGAGTTCTGCCTAGGGAATGTGCCTAGACAACTAGGGAGGTTTGCTTGCATCTGTCAAGACATCTCTTCCAAAGGGATTTGTCTAGTAATTCCACATGGCTGTTTCCTGGAGGTATGCTCTTGCAACTTGCTGTCATCTTTACCAATTCTTGTGCTGCCCTTTGTAATACATAACATCATTAAGGTCTGAATAGACATGACTCACTTTCTCCCATTTTCTCCCATGGGATGGAAAGCTCTTTATGAAACATGGTGTGTTGCTAGGATTTGATTTTAGTTTTCATCTTGGTTCTGTAATTTTTCCTCCACAATGCAAGAGGTAATATTTGAAGGCACATATACCTGAAAAGTAAATCATACTTTCTGAAAAGAGCTGGACCAGATGGTCTCCAGAGATCTCTTCTAATACACATTATTCTATTTATGTGATGGAAGTTTGTCCTTTTTTATGTCTCGAATTTAGCGTTATAAATTTAAATTTAAATTCAATTGTTGTAGTAAAGTACTTCAATTCTGTTGAATATTTTAATCTTAGTTTGCTTTTTCCTTCCATACCTGGAATAAAATAAAGCATGAAAACAATGTTCTTAGCTGATTGAAAAAGCAAAACAAAACATGTGGAATACTCTTTTTAACACTCTTTACAAAAGAAAACCAGAATGCAAATAATTGATGTAATTTATTTCTTTTTCTGTTATTCATGTACTGAGGCACTTTATCTTACAGCAATAATGCAAAAATACAGGATAACCCTAGATTAGATTAAGTACCAGATTAAGTACTAATTTTCAATTTTTATTGAGAATGTGCATTTATTTAATAAAACTTTCTGTAAAATGTAGGATCTAATGTTTTTATACTCTCCTATAAAAGTAGAGATTTTACTTTAATCTCTAAAATTAAAAGCTCTTCATTAGCTTATTTTAGGAGTGAATTTCACTCATTTTTTTTTGTCAAAGCATACTGTACAACGTCAGCATTTCTCATCCTCCAAATTATTTTACAGCATAAATGGCAATTAATTTTATCTCCTGCTGAATGCACATTTTTTAAAAACAAAAGTTATTTAAAAAGTCACATAGCAGACAACTGTACGTGAGAGCTTTTGCTTTTTACAAGCACTTGAATCTGAGGGAAAAAAAGCATAGAATATCTGGCTTTCCAAAACTCATAAAGTGGGCTACAGTGCATATAAATAGAACTATCTCCTACATATTTTGGATAACAAAAGTGGTAAAATATAGATTAAACTAAGAACAATGCTGGCAAATATTCATCTTCAAACGGTACTAGTAAATATATTAGAGTAAGAATTTGGCAAGATATTTCTGGAAGAGAGGCACAGTTATTAAACTGCTGTCCTTTTCTCAGTTAACATCTTGCTCCAAGAAAATTTGCTTGACAAAAGTTGCAGTAGCTGTGAAATCGAGTTGTTAATCATTTTTCCTCTGTGATAAAACTAACAGTTTGGAAATTTCATGTGCATGCATGAAAGGTTCCTTCTTATTCACGATGAAGTTATTGAAAAATTTTAAATATTCTGAATGACATTAATCTGTTCCTGTTGATGAGTATAAATCTACACATTACCTAAATCAAAAAGTTTAGGTGGTTTGTTAGTGGCCAATAAGCCTGGTCCTGGTTTTCTTCCATGTTCTCAGTTTCATTCTGCTGTATTTGTGTCTTTTTCTTTATCCTGACCCAAAATATTCGGTTAATATGCAGAGTTTGTTTTCAAATTACGGTGCCAAATTTGCTCTTACGTTATGCCCCTGTAGAGTTAAAACAGCTCCACTGCCTTCAGCTGAAATGCTCCACTTTGACATTGCATGAGAGCAGAATTTGGCTGAAAGAGTTGAACGGCCCTGCACTCCCCAGAACAGTGCAACTAATTATGTTGTGTTCATATCCTGGATAAGAGAAAAAACAGCCACACTGTTTTTCATTAGAAATGACAGAAAAAGTATCAAGCTCATTTTTTAAATCCATATAGCTGATGAACTGATAAAGTTGAAAAAGTATAGCTTGACCATTTAATTACAGTTTCTCTGTTTTTTGGGTATCACTCATCAAATCAGGATTTTCTTCCTTTTTGACATCTATCAAAAGGAGGATTAAGGCATCCTCTGAAATTCTAAAATTCAAGCATAAGCAAAAGGATATGTTTTGCCTTCAGAGCATCAATGGAGGTCATTATACTTCCCAGTCTCACTCTGAAGAATACTTGCTGAAGTGTTCAGTTTAGTAGACCAGTTGCATCATCTGTAAAGTAACTATCTGGTCATAAAACTAATCTTGTGACCTTTATAATCCAGCTGACAACTGCATAATAACAATTCCATAATTCTGTCCCTCTCCTCCTTTCTCTTCTTGAGCTCAACCTCAGCTCAAGAAGAGGCATGTGTATATTCCAAGCACCAAGTGAAAAAGCAAAGGCTGGCACACATGGGAGCATTGCTGCTGCATGGTTTCTGTTTTCATGTACTTGCATTTGTTCTGTAGAGAAACTTCCCGTGGAAGCAAAGTTGCCGTGGTACAAACAAGCTCAAGAGCTGGAAGAAGGAGCAGTGGTGTCTGAAGAACCTTCGTAAGTCTTAAAAAAATTTTCACAGCATGCACGTGTGAGATGAGATCTGAAGCCTGTGCTGAATTGACATGGTCTCTTGAAATTATATTTGGCTTTTATTAGAGGATAAAGGCCAAATCTAGCCCCATGGAAATCAAAGGACTTAAGGCTGTGTCATATTTAGGTGTGAAGAGGCAGAGTTTAAGAGGACAAATGCACACTGAATTTGAACAAACACATTTATGTTTTATGTAAGTTCATTTACAGTGATATTACAGTAAGATTCTGTCTGCCTGAATTAGTTTTACAATCCCCACTACCACTGTATCTCAGCGTTCAGCACCTTTATTTATTGTCACAATACTCCTGTGTAGTAACAGGTAAAATATAGGGCAGCCAATGAAGGAATCCTCCCCATTAATAGTGTAATATCAGTTACAGATGTGAATTAATTTTAACAGAAAATAAACTAGAACCCCACAGCTGTGGCTTGTATTGCTGTATTTCCACTTACCTTCTTTCATGGATTTTCCCCTCCTTGTTCTTCTAGACTCTGAACAGTCTTTTCCTAGCCACTTTTGCAAAAGTGATCTGTCAGTACCTTGTTTCCCTTTAGTATCTATCTCCCTGCTGTGGAACCTTTTGGATAGCGGATAGACCTATTTACATAGACTGAAAATCCCTCCCCCTCCCCCTTCCCTTCCCTTCCCTTCCC
>NW_024962272.1:5964806-6162681 GCF_019238085.1 Lagopus leucura
TTTCCCTTTCCCTTTCCCTTTCCCTTTCCCTTTCCCTTTCCCCTTCTCTTTACCTTTCCATTTCTCTTTCCCTTTCCCTCTTCCTTTTCTTTTTTCTTCTTTTCATTTTCTTTCCTTTTCCCTTTCCTTTGTCCTTTGTCCTTTTCATTTTTCCATTTCCTTTTCCTTTTCTTTTTCCTTTTCCTTTGAATTAAGGAGACATAAATTTAAAAATATATTGTTGGGAATTTTACCAAAAGGAATTATGTTGGTATGTGATCATACTTGGAAAAATTTGCAGCAGTTTTGTACAGTGACAAAATGTAGGTACATTTTGTATACAATGTTGGCAGTACTGTAGAAAAAGTATAGTGTTATATATATATATATATATATATACACACAGCTAAATGTCTCTTTAGATGTTAGTGATAAGGGATTTGTACAGAATAAGCATAGTCTACAAAGAAACATGTAGAGATTTTGGTTTATCATCGCAGTCATTTTTGATAAAATACTCTAGAAAAGCTTGTGAGTGTACTGTTTGTTGTACTAAAACAGGCCTTAAGGGCCTGAGAAGGAGCTTAAGATTCTTTAAATCTTCTAAGTTTTATGAGCTGCTATGACATCTATTTTCTTCACAGTTTCGCTGCTCGGCTGCAATAAAGAGTCTGTTCAGCTAAGATCTCCTTATCTTTTTACCCTATCTCTCACAACAGTTCAGTGATACCAGTGGGATACTAATGCAGTGAAGCACTGTTCAGATTAAGTTCATTCTGCCATAGGTCAACAATTTTTACATCTTTTTTTCTCCTTGCAAAACACAACTCTGGAATCATGACTAATCTTTATTTTCGGCTGATGAGAAATCAATATGACATTAAATTAAATTAAACTGTAAATTTTTATATTTGTTTATTAATAGCTAAAATAGAGGATAAAAAGTCAGGCTTTTTGTGCAAACTTTTCCAGCGCTATTCATGCCTTTGTTTGATTTGGAACAATTTCTGGTGATAAGGCATGAGCCAGAAAGGACAAATAAAAACTTAGATGGCTTATACTGCCAACCAATCCATGCAATCCCTGTAAATGCTAATAGTCGTATTCATATTCTGTCAGACAATCTAATCTGTTGACAATGACCTTGAGTGGTGAATTCCCCAGAAGATGTTTCAGTGCTTCACTATTAGTGGTGGTTTTCATTAATGTCTAACTTTAAACACACATTCTTTTCAGATCCTGGTTGTTAGATTGAAAAAATATGTATAATGACATGAAAACGAAAGAGATGGAACATTCAGAACTCACACAATCAACAAGTCAATTTCGATGCCAGTTTTACAATATCACTTGTCTGCTTTCAGCTGAATAGCAATTTCAAATACACCAGTTAGTTGAAAAGTAAGATGTGTTAGACGATAATATGTCCTTTGGTCTCTCTATCTGTAGCTGCAAAGATACCAAATAGTATCCTATGGCTCAACATGCTGATTGATACTGAGCTGTCAACCACTTATTTTGGCTAATGAATGGTCAGTCCACAATAGCACACTAATATAAAGGTCAGAACTAGTGAGAGTTTTTAGATGTCAGATTAAATCCATCTGGTGTATGACAGTGTGTGATGTTGCCAGCTCTTTTGCTGACTATGAATTTGAATAATTAGAACATGACCATCCACTTCTTACTGTTTGTCTTCCTAAGAATCCCACTTATTTGCAGTGTGTTACTTAGCTGTAAATATTTTAAGAAAATACACTGGGACTTGAGAAAAATATATATATATATCTGTTTCTGCTTTGCTGAGGAGCCTTCCCCTTCTAACTCAATAGAGTGGAGCTGGCTGAGCAGGGTTTGAGGGTGGGCATCGAGCTACGGGAGGCAGGGCAGCCTCAGGGAAAGGCAGATGGATGGGAGAGGGGGATGTGAATCAGGAGGCATCCAGGGAAGTGATAAACTCAGTGCTGAGACGGCAGTACTGTGTTCAGGAGAGTGTTTGCTGGAAGCTGAAGTACTGTTAGCTTCTCCAGAATAAATATGTCCCTGTGATTTTCCAGACTGCTCAGTAGCGATGTAACAGTGACTGATTTTCTGACTGCACACAGGCAGATGTTAGTAATGATTCTTTCTTCTACACTTCATCTAATGCCCTTTCTGAGCTTTCTTATGCCATCAAATCACTGCTCCCATTCTTCTCTACAGACAGGGTCATTCTTTGAAGCCAGCAGACTGCTTTTTGACCCCTGACACTGTTATCTTTTCTTCCTTATCATTTTTAGGGCAGAGAAAGCAGCTCCCACCTGTAAGAAACTTTGTTGTTCTTCTCAAAAAATTTTTGTTTATTTAAATTTAAAAGCCAAAGCTGAAAATCTTGTGTATTTTGAAGTCTCATATTTATGAATCTTGTATTGCTGTCTTGTGATTTTAGTGACTTTGTATTGTGTACATGTTTGCTAAGAAATTGCAAACTAGGAATTAAGAAGTTTTTATATATGAGCATAAATCTACTGGACTCTTTTCACTGTAAAATTCCACCTGTATTTTATGATCATTTTTTACTGTTAGGACAGCAGATATCTCATTTTTACTCCATCTGCATCTAATGCCTTCCACTGTTTATTTCTCCAGGATTTCCAAAGGAAGCAAGCCTTATAGTGTAATTTTGTCTGTATATGTCTGTCTGTCATTTGCCTTCCTCTTTCCTTAATAATGTCTGAATGTATTGCTATTAGCTGAATTGGACAGAAGTATAAATTTATCACAAAGAACTTTACACCTCTGTCACATTTGGTTAATGTTCACCAGGAAATTCAATGGTTGTATTTCCCACGTTTCACTGAATGATATGGCTGGGTATAAAAATTACACCTACCAGCTCTCCTGTTGAAGAAAAGGTTTCTAAAGGACTACAGTCCATTAGAAATACCAGAGAATCTATTTGGGCACTCAGCGTTCCAATCCAAACCCATGTTAAATTGGTCCTTATTTGTTCTGCTGCTCAAATAATTACTGACAAGTAGTTCAGACACTTGATGTCTAGAGGGAACAGTTAAGTTTGCGTTATCTAACCTGCAGCACCCCTAGACAGAGTCAATTAAGTATTATTTTTTGACAGAACTGCCAGGAAATACTCTAGACTGGTAAGAAAATATTGCAGTCTCCTCTAGGACAAAGATGCAAGGTGAGAAGTCCTTACGGCACTCTATGTATTGTTGCCTTATTGCTGTCCGTCTCTGAAGTGACTATTCAACAGTCTTTATCAAAGGGAGAAGTCAGAATATTTTTCAGCCTGACCTCTTGCACTGAAGCTGATTGCACCAGCACAGCATGACAGTGGAGTCAGAAAAAGCAGCAATCATGATTAAAAAAGCATGGGTTTCTCTATGAGTAATGAGATTGGTTTTATGGATGGTGGAGGAGTTGTTTAAAAGATTTCTTTCTCTAACTCTTGAAAAATGCTTTTGTATGTTAACACCATACCCAGCTTTTAACATATTGCCATAAATAACCATGGTGCTAGCCATAAAAAGAAGGGGATAAAAAGAGGGCAAACAATAATATCTGGATGCCAGATGGCACCATCATAGTGATGAGGCCAGTTCAGAAAGAAACAAAAGGAAATTCCTGACATGCATCAGTGGGGGGCAGAGCCCTCAGGAAAGTGGATTTGGTCAGAGAGGTCAGTGTGGCAGGGTCGCCCAATATCTCTTTTTTACTTTTCAGTAGGCATTTATGTTTCCAAAGATATGTAAGCTATCTCATTCTGTTTTCCCCACAAAATGGTTTCTGTAATTAGGTTTGTAGCAATTTCACAGGTCAAAATATAATTTTGAAACTGCTTACAAGTGGTTTACTCTAGGAATTAGATGTGTTACGATTACTGAATTGCTGAAACAGTAGTGGTGCTGCATTATTCTATATCAGTGTCATGTGGCAAAGAAAGAGGGAACTCTTTCCATGATAAGATTTAATTGCAAACAATGAAATTATCAATGCAGTCAGTCACAGGAAAGAGCAGCAATGTAGCAGCTAATATCAGGTAATGATTTCTTTCTATTCATAAAAAAAAATCCTTTAGAGACTTACGTCTGTATAGGATTTATGTCTAATATCTATAAGGGGTAGAATCAGTTATCTTCCCATAAGGGGAAAGACACTAGTGAATTTATGGAGAGCACCAACAGTACAGAGTGATCTGACATTATGCTGAAGGAGAAGATTGCACTTAAACTGAACTGAAGAGAAATGATGGGGGATAGACTGTAATCACTTAGAGTGCAATCTAACCTATGTAGGAGGTATTACTCTTACAGATGGAGCTTTTGGGGATTTTATTGACAGGTGATTGTGGCTCCTCTCTTTCACTCCTCTGAGCAACAGCATCAGCAACTACACAGTTTCTGCGTGTAAGCTATCTGCAGTATTAAATTGTTTCCCATAGAAAGGTGAATCCTCTTTGAGAAAAACAGGCTCATATTTCAGATCAAGACAATAAGTCTGGAAGTCTGAGCTCCGTTTCCAGTTCTAGCAGAGAAAATTTCTATACCTTTAAACAAGCCACTGAGTGCTGTTATTTCACCAGCTGTATTCTGGTTTTAGGAGTTTAAATAGATGGGTGTCTGTGCCTTCAAATACCCAGTCTTACTGATACTTACAGTTCTCAGAACCATTCAGCCTTTGGCTGAACAATGTATTTTAAAATGGATTATATCAGTCTCTATACTGTTTTTCATTTTTGTAAACAACTCCATCTCTGGAGGTGTTCAAGGCCAAGCTGGATGGGGCCCTGGTAGATAAGGAGGTTGGCAGCCCTGCATGTGGCAAGGGGGTTAGAGCTTGATGATCCTTGAGGACCCTTCCAGCCCAAAACATTCTGTCGTTCTATAATTCTATGAATATACACTGATTGCCTTCTCTGCCTCAGCCACTCTACAGAAGCTGGATTTTTAAATGCATTCCCTTTATATGTTTCAAGGAGAATTTTTTTGTAATTACTAAATAAACTGTAAACTGAAAAAAATCATTCTCCAGTGTAAGTATGAATAATAATATTTACAAATGCTAATAGTTTTGCAAAATTGAACTAGGAAAGTGGTATCTCCACAGTTTTCATACATCCATGAAATTCTGTGGGTAGCTGAAATAAACCTGTGTTTGTTGGTAAACTGTACGTGTGCTTCCCAGCCTGAAGGCTGGACTCCAGAGTATTTCACAGTTTGACCGGTATGTTTGCATTTAGTGCTTTATGTACAAACATTCATATGCTGGTTTAACGTACTAAAATTTACTTTAAAAGTATTTTCAGTGGCTGTAGTATACTACAAAAGCAGTGAACCCAAACCTGTGCTCTGCCACATCTATGTGACTCCTGCAGAAGTCCACTGATCTTGGTAGTATTATGTTTCTTTTCCTCCATTCCCAGAACTTGATGTAGGCCAATGTAGGCTATTGTGCATATGAAAAATCATGGAATTTTTCCATGGAAAAATGGAATAATCGATTCCTTTCTGCTAAAGTCAATCTTGTGCACATTGCTAACAAAAAGAAGAAAAACACTGAAAAATATAATGCCTCTTTTAAATACCAAACTATTTTGCCAACATGTTCCTAGAGAGGGAAGTGGTTTCTAGTCCATTACTGTAAATCAGTAGGTCAACAAAACAAGTATAGGTATTTGTTTGCAAAAAACATCCATTTTTAACTCCTAGTTTTCTTATCAGAGTTTTCCACCTTTCATCCATTCCGTTTCCTTTTCCAGCTTTGAGAGCAGTGCTGAGTACAGAGACGTCTGGGGGACGGCAGCTAGAGGTGTCCTTCAGCCATTGCACAGCTGGGTGCCACAGTGAAGGCAGCACTCCAGCAGCTGAGTAGTAGCAGAGATGATTAGGTTATTCAGAACCAAGCGAGCTTACAGAATCATATAAACATTAAGGTTGGAAAGAGCGCTAAGGTAATCTAGTCCAACCACCTGGTCATGACGTTCTGTTCTTCCACCTTTCACTTCATTTGGTAATATTCTCTAAAATGGGAGCAAAACACTCCTCCTTGAAATATTCTACAGAGCCCTCAGAAAATGAAAATGCTGCATTTTTCCATCAGGGAGGAAACCTTGTTGTACAGAGGACAGAAGTTCATTTTTCATGCTATAATAACATGCTAGTCATTGGGAAGTATGTTAAGAGCTATAAGATACACCAAGTAATCTCTTCAAGGCAAGAGTCATCATTTTATTTCTTATTTGTACTGCCATGAGCACAGACAGCTCTGGCTGACAGCTATCACTGTAACACTACAGCAAACAGTTATTGAGACTGTCTTGTTTATTATGCCTGTTATTACAAGGATCAGTACTAAAGCAGGATTTCATTAAACAATGTACAATGACATCTGAAGCACCTGCATCATTTTCTGTTTTCTAAAATTCTTGCTTTTCAGTAAACCTAATCCACCACTTCAGTTTTCAGAGAAGGATGCAGAAAAGCACAGTACTGTGCAGTGCAAGATACACCGTATGCAGAATGAATAACTTAAAGCCTATGGAATTGTCTGTTTATCATTCACATACTTTTTAAGTTCTGTGCTCACCATTTGGCAACATTTATCATTAATAACTACACAAAGATATCTGAAAACCTTCACAATTTCCTGGTTTGGGGGAAAATTCAGAACCAGTGTGTATTTATACTATACATTCATATCACATAAATGTTCATATCTAATGAGAACTATATGGAAGTTTGGGGTTTTGTGGTTTTTTTCCCCCTTCTTCTCTGCTTTCAAATCTTTTGCTTCTACTAGTTCCTCCTGTGCTTTAACAGCCAGCAGTAATATTTGAATTAAATTATCTTTCCAAATTTATTACTTAAAATACGTAAATTGGGCCTAGAAATCTGAACAAAATACACTGTCCTGAAGATACTCAAGTGCCCTCATTACAAGTTGCAGACAAGGGTAAAATAAGATAATGTGTGGTATTTGTAGATCAAGTCTCATTTTAAAAAGAATCCAGTCATCTCTATTGTTGTTCTTGCTTCTCTTTTGTTTCCTTTGTCTTTTGCTCCTGTGTTTGTATGGGTGATATGTGTAAGTCATGTAAATATTCTGAGTATGTAAAGTATCTCTCCCTTTCTAATCAAGTAATTTTAATGCCTGGCAAGCTATTATACCTTTCGGTTTGGAATACAACAGCTCTTCAACAAAGAAAATCTACACAACAATCCAAAATGCTAAAAAATGCAAGAAATGCAGCTTTTGAAGAAAATATCTGCAGTGTCTTAATCTGGTTAGGATTTTTTGCATCTTAGTTTGTCAGGTCAAGAAGCTGTACGTTTAAATTAATCAAACTAAGTTACAGCAGTAGTGTAGTCTTAGTCAAAATGGCACATGTGGCCTACCTGTGCTATTAAAAACTATAATCCTTTTAAAACTACAAATGGCCATCTTTGAAACAAAACCATCTTTACTTACCATTTGTAAGATAAAATGTCTTAGAGCATGGAAATGGAATAAAAAGCATCATTTGTTTCTCAGAGGTTTTAATCCAGAAATAAATCTTATAGTCTTTGCAATAACATTATAATATTATAGTAATATACACAATTTCCATTCTATTACTTCCTGTATATAGCTGAATAGTGCTAGCTAGTGAATATTAAGATGTTATGAATAACCACAAAAAAGTGGGTAGCAAAATACACAGTGTCTGCCCTAGGAGACCAAGCTGCTGCAGTCAGGGATCCTGCTAGATATATACTGAGAGGATACCACGGTTTTTGGTTTTTCACTCAGTAAAGTGAAGGTTCTGTTGTCAACTAGAGAGCAGTAGCTTTGGGGAAATAAAACTGCATACAAAAACTTTAAAAACTGCTGATCACAAAACTAAATTTCCGTTTTATCCCTATCAGGCTGTGCATGGCATTGTCAAGGTAAGAAATGAGATTTTCTGATAGCTGCAAGCAGGTCTACTCTCTAGAAGAAATGTGTGCACTGCCTTCTGCTCTGGATAAAATTGCCAAAGTTTGTTGTGGGCTATCTTAAAACCAAAATGAGAGGAATACTCTCAGTGGCACACGAGATTTTGATCAAAAATACATCCTGTAAATTCTGATTTATTTGATAAAGTTAGCTAATGCATTTATTTAGGTGTTGAACCACCTGGGTTCCTGTCAGGCAGTTGATCCTATTTGACCCTAATAAATATTCTGTTCATTAGAATAGCACTGATTTTTGAATGTAGAAAAGTGACCATGCAGAAAAAATGTAGAAATTATTTCACAGAGAATAACAGCGCATTCACACAAAAAAATAAGAACCCACAGAATTTGGTCTATTGTGCATAGTGTAAGATGGCTCTAAGTTGTTTGGTTCAAGTATGTATAGATATTCAGAAGACAAAATCTGGGATAAGTTCCTTATCAGAGGGATTACAGCCAGAGAAAATTGGGAAATAAAATCGAGGGCTTTTACCTTTTTATGGCTTTAAATTAAAACAGTTTCCACAGCATGGGAACAATGGTTGAAATTACTTTCCATAGAGTACTATGTAGTGTTTTTTAATAATGTAAGTGCAGAGTCAACTAAGGGAAAGAAGTTGAATCCTAAAAAAACCAGTAGCTAGTAGGATTAGGATGCACATCAGAAGTTTGCAGGATTAATTGCACTGGGAGTTTTTAGGATGAACATAGGGTATATGTTTTCTTCTGTGGATATAAAGTACTCCAGAATTTACTGAGAATCTTTCTACTGTTACTACTGAGTTGTTACCAACTCAACTCATATGCCATCGCTTTTACGTGTGTTTCATAATAGCACCATGATAAGGTGAAGTTACTTCATTGAATAGACTTTGTCTTGGACAGATTTATGCTACTTTTCCATGGCTGGCTGTGTCTGGACATTGATTAACTTGCACTCACTCTTCTCCTCACAGGTTTATTCCTGAGGCTTGGTCCTCCTGTAGTGTCACCTGTGGAGTGGGCAGCCAGGTGCGGCTTGTGAAATGTCAAGTGCTTCTGTCTTTCTCTCAGTCTGTGGCTGACTTGCCCATTGATGAATGTGAAGGTCCCAAACCTGTGTCTCAGAGAGCCTGTTACAGTGGTCCCTGCAATGGTGAAGCAGCTGAATATACCCCTGAAGAAACGGATCAGCTGTATGGTAGATTGCAGGAATTCGATGAGCTCTATGACTGGGAATATGAGGGCTTCACTGAGTGTTCAGAGTCTTGTGGAGGAGGTAAGTGCAGTGTTTTAGTGATGCGTGTGCTTTCCCTCTTCAAGCGTGTGTTTTGTTGTGAACACTGATGGACTTGCTGCTTTGCTACATCTATGTGGAAAGCTTGTCTGAAAACTGTAAAACTCTCTTTGCACAACATGTTTTATACTCAGGACTTTCAGGCTCCCCTTTCAGATCAACACTTAGAACAATTGGTGTACTCGTATCTCTGTTTTCCGGTATCATCTGGTCTCACAGAATGTGCTTACACAAAAACAGCTGAATGTTACAGTGGTCTCATGATACAGGCAGGAATCAAATGTCAGTTTTAGTTTTTATTTCTTGGCTTCTGCTTTGCAAGTATAAATATGTGGAAACAAATGGTACTACCATAGCAGATGCATTTGGTTACTGATATTTTAAGGGCTCAGCTGATTCTTGAACTCTTGTCATTAAGTGCCACTAGCTCTGATCCTCCTGCTAAAGATAACGTATGGTAAAAAGTACTAATGGTGTGATTGCCTGAAGCTAGCAGCTTGGCACTTGGAGCATCTCAAAGTTAATTAAGGTTGCAGGTTCTACATATTATAAAATACTAATACACAGTTCCCTGATATTCTTTTTTAATAATTGTTTTTTCTAGCTAGTTCTGAAAAATATGCTTCGTCCAGTTTTTTTGTTTGTTTGTTTGTTTAATTAAACCTAGATTTCTACAACTGCTGTCTTTTTACATGAGAAGTTTCTGGCTATTAAAAAAAAAAAAAAAAAAAAAAAGTTTACTGTAGGTAAATGCAGAATACATATTATAAAACTGGAAGCCACTTAGTGATTCATGAATGCTTAACAGATAGCTCTGTAATCACTTACAGACTTAAAGAAAACAACAGCAACAACAAAACAAATAGAAAATAATACAAAGGATTTCTGAATTTACTTTTATCTTGCTGATGGTAGCGTTAAGAGCAGTTCTCAAAGAGTTGTCATACAATTACCCCAATTGCTTTGATTCCTACATAGAAAATAATAGATGTTAATCTTTGCTAAGTGGTGATGAGCACTGACTATACAGTAGCACTTGTCATGAAATGAGTATACTAATGACATTAATGATTTGCCACATTTGCCTTGTGAGTACTGAAACATGAATAACTTCTAGGAATATTCTCTTGAATTTAAGTCATTTATTTGAACACAGTGATTATGTGCATATTTTTAAAATACATTTCACATAGGCTGAACTAACAGAGACATTTTTCTTTATAAACTCAATCTTTCAATTCTCAGCAAAAATTGGTAGCTTTTGTTTTTCTGATGTCAACTCCAAAATTTCCAGATTAGCAGATGCTAAGTCTGATACTTCTGTAGTGTAGGTGCAAGACAGGTCAAATTAATTTTATTGTTTTGGGAGTGTCAAGAGAAGAAATTGGATAGATGCAGAAGTAACCTTTCACCTCGTAGAGGTAGCAACCAAAAGGAATTAGTCATTTAGTCTGCTGTTAGTGGCTGCATATTCCAGGGCTGTCATCAAATATTATGTAACAATTGTTTTATTCTGGTAGATATAAACACAGAAAAATCTCAGTTGATGGTATTTTGAACGTGAACTTAAACTGCTTAGATTCATGTCCCACCCTTATACCCTTTTGTATTGCAATTTTCCATTCAGAACTGGTTTCTTATTTCAAGGAAAGCAATTTTGAAGAGGACAGCTCTTGTTCTAATAATGTTGTACAGTAAATAGTGCTTAGAACTCATTTACTTGAATGAGAAGCAAAATTTATGAAGTTCACACACTTATTTAATAAAGATAACAGAAGTTCTGACAGATAATAGACAGTCCATATAGTCTTTAAAGATTCAGTGATCCATTTGTTGATTTAAAGCTTGTAGCCAATCACTGCATTGACCAATCAAAAACAGAGGGACAAATGTAAAAATTATTTGGAGTGTGTTTTTTTCCTGCTGGAGCAAGCGAGAATATATTTAAGTCATTAGCCCGAACTGTTCAAGCCAGGAATCTCTGGCAATACCTAATCTAGACACTACAGATTATCTAAATTCAGGGGGAGCCTTTTTCTTCAATACCAAGGCTGACAAGATTATAGTTTATAATGGAATCTTTAAAATGTAAAAAGTTGCAAGAATCTCTGAAAGATAATGCTATTTAGCAGAGTAGAATGCCAGTATGAAAGACCAAAACTGTTGAAAATACAGTCAGAGGTCATGTATGTGGCAGGAATAACTATGGGTAATATAAGTTCTGGGCAAGTTGCATACTAAAAGCTGAAAACAGTATTATCAGAGCTTGGCTATGTGAGCTTGGTAATGCAAAGTCATCTGGTTTGGATGGAGAAATGGAAGAAAAGCTGAATTCAAGACCATCACTTTGGAATAGTCAGCTCTAAAACAGGCAAATGTGCTGAGATAATTTGATAAGTATTGGTCAGCAGCTCATTAGTAACACACTTCAGAGACGAGAAATTGAAGCTGTGGAAATACAATTTAAAAATTCTGATCTGAAAAAACAGAATCTTGTACATAAGAGGTAGTAAGTTAGCCTTATCTCTAGCAGACACAATGAAGTCACCAGTATGTGTAGGACTCAATGGTTTCTTTCCACGCAGGTAAAAAAAGTACTTTCCAAGGTTTCACTGTATCTGGACTAGCTGTTCTTTTCCTTTGTCTTTTTCAATTTGACCTTGCTGTGAGGCTGCACAGGTGATCACTGCAAAGCAGAAAGCAGTGACTTCAAAACAGTGTCATATCTGACTGAGCTGCAATACTTTGGTCCTGTTGAGTAATATGATATCACGGTTTGCATGATGTGCTGTGGCATTAGAAATGGCAAAAGGTGTGGACAGCTCTATTATATTATTCTCTTGGACTTTCTTCCTATTTTTTTTTCACCATTTTGACTTCAAAAGATTCTAAGATATTCTGAAAAACTTAATGTTGATTTTAAAAGAGATGGTGCATTTATGAGTTCAACTGATCTTTTCCTAAATCAGGAGATTGGGGTGAATGTAAAGAGCACATTTCCATCTTGCATGTGATCCAAAGCATCTTAATATGCCTATCTTACTCTCAGGAACAATAAGACAGAGTACCCGGTACGTGCAAGCGTACGTCTTCTGAGTTATAGCCTATTCACCAAATCTTCCAACTTCTCTCTCATTCCCCACAGCTACCTCTCTCATATCCCAGCTCTCAGATATACCAGGCAGTTTTGCATCTCCAGTGTAGTAGCTAGCCTGTGGAGGCAGAAAAGCAGCCAAGACCTGAAATTGCTTTGTTTTACATTTGCAATTAAGGTAATCTTACAGTTACTTGAAACATAGCATGGTAGTGTCAGGGCCTTCTTCACACCCTTGCCTACCATGCTGCACTCCCAAAGAACAGAGTAGTCACTGAAGTGCACTGGTCGTTTCTTTGTCCAGGCAAGATAAAGGGTGAATGAACCTATGGAGTTTTTACTGCTGTCAAGACATCCAATGAAGCTGAGAGCAAAAGCAACTAAGAGCTCAGCATCCCATGCAGAGTTCTGATTAGACCATCTCTACAGAGACTGGGAAACAAAATACAAAAGAAAGCAATGTGTGACTGTGTCTGGAAAATTGCAAAAGTAACAACAGAGAGGGAAAAATGAGCAGTGGGGCTCTCTCTCCCTTGGATGTCCTCTCTGTGCTGAGAGCTGGCTGTGACTGTGCATTACTGTGTGCAGGTGTCCAGGAGGCTGTGGTGACCTGCCTGAACAAGCAAACCAGGGAGACTGCAGATGAGACTCAGTGTGTAATAAGCCGCCGTCCTCCACAGCTGCTGAAAGCCTGTAGTCTGGACCCCTGCCCTCCAAGGTATGCTTCCTGTATCTTATCACCAGGTGTGTACGTTTGGGGAATGTAGGAGAAGTATGGTTATTGGTGGAGCTGGAAAACTAATCTGCAAAGTCTCCATGAAACTAAAGCACTCAAGAAGGTCCATCTGACTAGAATGCTTGGCTCTGGTCATTAATGAAAAACTGGAACGTGCAAGCACAATGAGTAGATAAGAGCCTGAGATGCTCTCTAGGTTTTAGTACTGCAGACTGGGATATCTGGGCTCAGCAGATCAGTTTAACTCCCTCAGGATTCTTTGTGGTGGGCATAAAGTGAGAAAAGGTGAGAAAGACTGAATAATGCAGTTCAGTCCCCTGTGGCCATGAAGGCTGTGTAATGTTGTTAGCCTAGGTGAGGATATCCAGGCTGGAGGCCTTCAGTTCTACTTGGACCTCGGATAGTGGATAGTTTTGAGAATTCCATGGAAGTAGCAAAAAAATTACCCAAGTGTGAGGTAACTGTAGTCTGGTATGTTGTCCAGAACCATTTAAACTATGCTGTTTAACAAAAAAAAAAAACAAAAAAAAAAAAAAAAAAAAAAAAACAAACACAACAGTAATTAAATAAGCTGTGACCCCAAACCAAATGGCCTTTCAGTCTGGAGGCATGGACTGCCTCACACATGCTCTTTCTCAGATTACAGGGGCTTGCAGCCTCTTCAGGCCTTAGAATTATTAACTGGGAAGTGCAAAGCAGCGGTGAAAACAAAGGGCAAATTTCAGACTGCTTGCATATTCAGGTCCTGCTGCCAGATATTTTATGGATTAGCTTAACTTTACTCAGAGTCAAAAAAAATGTTTAGGGACATTTCTGCAACTTCCACTTTCACAGAAGAATTTCACAACTTGTTCCTTCCAGATCTCAGATTGCTTCCACAATCCTTACCCTAAAAATAGCAATTCTTTGTCTGCAAAGATCCACATCTGTACCTTCTACAACAGAAAATAGCTGTCATGAGGTTCCCCTGGTTTATTTAAGTAGAACGAGGGCTGTCGGATCTTGAAAATATGCTGCATACATATTGTCTTTATTCCCAGCTGCACACAGGTGCATTTACTCTCTTGTGGTAGTGTGACAGATTTGAAAGAGACTTATTTATAACTTTGGACTGTTTAAAACAGTCAGTGTTGTCCAGGTGATATTTTTTTCTTAGACTACATATTGGTGGCTGTATGTATTCTTTTTATGAAAACAGGTTATTTCAAAGTGTATCATTATGTGGACTAGTAGACTTTGCTACACAGAGACTGCTGAATCAAATATGGCCAGCATCCAAGAATGATAAGAGACAAAAATAATTGTTTAATTGGGTGGAAAGTATTTGAATACAGTACAAGTGTAGACACATATTTTGATATAATTCACAAAACCATTACAAAAGTTACTTAGCAGGATACAGCAACCCTGAGTTGGTTAAATTGTCTGTGTTGCTGGTGCTAAAACATAAGCAAAAAGTATCTTTGTAGTTGTAAATCTGTAACTGACAGGCAGCAATGTCAATTGAATGAGAGTGCATGGTGACAGAATGACCATCCATCTGTTCTGGCTTGGAAAATAAATATGTACTGTTTAAAAAAGAAGAGAAAAAAGATACATTGACATAGGCTAGTACTTTGGTGATTTCTGTTACAAAAGTCTTTTGAGAATTTTGATGAGTGTTTGCTGAATTATTCTGAGTGTTACTCCATACCATTGTGATAATCATGCTACTGGCATAGAGGGAGTTTAAAACTGCCTTGGATATGTGGTTTACCTCTCCAACTACAAGGTGATTGTGATGAGGATCATGACATGGAGCAATAGCTAAAGCAGGATGAGGAATAAAGGGGGCATAGATTAAGAAGCTTTCAGTTACGCCTAGGGTTGCAACTGAGAAAAGGAGAAAAAGCTCCATTTCTAGTATATGCAAATCCTGTCCTGCAGACCCCTAAGTCTGAAAGAAATTGCCTGTCTGCAGGCAGCAAATCAGCATGTGATCTCCAAAATGGTTCTTCTGGTAAGAGCTAAAAAGTAAGATTGCAGACCACAGGCAGTGTGACTAATAGAAAGGGAGGCAAGAAGAAAGGTTGCTGTGTTTCCATGTAGCTCCTGGCAAGTCTGCAACCTTCTCAAGTTCTATATATACTAATAGCACTGCATTAAATGCAATTGCATATTAATACTCATTAAGCCAATAGCATTTAGTATATAAAAATTATTGCTTTATAGCTATTAATTAAAATAATCTTAGGGTTTCTAAAGAGACGAAGTGAAAAGAAAACGGATTTTAGGATTTTCCTCTTTGTTTAAATCATAAGAAGGTGCTTCAGGATCCTAATTCAGGAAAACCTGATCTGGGAATCAGGCAGAAATTTAGGCTAAAATCCTGTTCTTATGAATGTTGATGAAGGTACTGCTATTGACTGACAAGTCCATATCTTGAGATGTAGCTTAGATCCCTGTCACAGAAATTCCCAAAATGTGATCTGTGAACCACTGATACTTCACAGAGCTTTTGCTGATGGCTTATAGAAAGAGATGGCAGGTCTCAGAGTGTTGGCTCTTCCTTCTGTTTTCCAGCTGCTAAACTACATTAACTAAAATATAAGCTAAAAATATATAAAAAAAACCACTTTCCTAAAATGGCTGCGATATGTAAGTGACTGTTGGGGCATGCAGTTGTTGCATGTAGGGGAGGCAGTGTGCTGAAAAGGCAACTGTTGTGGTGAAGAATGCCATAGAAGACAAGGCGCAGTTGTCCATACCATAAGAAAAAGCTCAGAAATCTTGCTCAAGGGAACAAAAATTCCTTCCTAGTTTATTTAGAGAAAGTGGCACTTCTGAACCAGAACAACAGGACGTACTGAACCAGAACATTAAATTCTGTGGCTAGAATTTAATACAGTTCAAGACTTCATTTAGTTTAAAAGCGAGAACATTAAAAACTGGATCCCCCAAGCTTAAAATTGCTTCAGTTGGAAATATTTTTGCTTATATGGGGTATTCTTCATATCCTCTCAAAGATTTAGCTCTGTAAGCCTTTCCTGGTCAACAATTCCTTGTGTTAGTTTAATGTACATAAGCAAAAGCATTGAACAACAGAAACTAATCATACTTTCTTAAGTATAAGAATGTTCATACCTCAAGACAGATAACATATGAGTAACCAGTGAAGAGTAATGATTTCTTTTTCATTGTTTTTATCATTCTTTTTTGGACACTTAGGATGAATTATGCTAAACAGATCTTCACTGTTACTGTTCTTTTTTTGCTCCACACTGAGAACAAAAGTGTGTAGACTGAAAGACTTGAATACTCACTTAATGTTTCACTTTGATAACATTCTGTGGTATCCTTGTCTTCTTTAATTCCTAATTGTTCTAGACTCTCCTGGAACAAAATATGCTAAAAAACTACAATATATTGACAATATTTTGCATTTATAAAAACTGAAACATGAGTGCAGGTTTAGCACCTGAGATATTATACACTTTATAATTTCCATTGAAATTCTGGCTTAGTATCTTAACACATTTCTGTTCTGACTGAACAGAGACAGAAAAACTAAACTGCAGAAGTCTGTGATCAGATATTTACAGCTATATATAGTCAGCAAAGTCTCATGCCCTATATTTTTTTAGAAGTTTTCCTAAACTGGGATGAGTTTCATACAAAAATTGGAAGACTTCATTTATATACAAACCCGAAAGTAGCTGAACTTCCTGTGGTTTCAGACTTTACTGAGAGGTTTTTGTGTTTTGCTTCATGAACAATGGCAGAAAACGATGGGTCTCTTTTCTCCTGGAAAACACTGAAGCAGAATGTCCCATTCCATACTGAACAGAAAAATAGTGAAGCACCTTGAAGCTGATTCCTAAGTTAATAGCTGAACACAGTAAGCATAAAATTCCACCTTAATTAATTGGTATAGGCTTGTTTGATATTGCTAAAAATATATACATAGTCTGATTCAATGTATTAGGAGATTCAGAGTGATTTCTCCCAGAAGGAGAGGAAATAAGACATTTTAATTCAGTCATTCAAAGAATCACAGAGTGGTTTAGGTTAGAAGGGGCCTTAAAGATTATCTAATTCCAACCCAACTTACATGGGCAGGGTTTCCCCTCACACCATCAGGCTGCCCAAGGCCCCCTCCAACCTGGCCTTGAACACTTGCAGGGATGGGGCATCCAAAGCTTCTGTGGACAAACAGTTCCTCCGTGCCCTCTGAGTCACTTAATTTGTGTCATTCAAGGTATACCACTTTCAGAATTATATAGTAATACTTAGGCAGAGCACAGTCTTTCTAGGATTTAATGCAGAATAAATATTCAAGGTCTAGAAGTTTCTTCTTTCAGCTCTAAAATGAAAGGGTAGGTCCATCAATTTTGCTAATTGATATATTAGCATTCTAAATCACTCCGAAAAGAACCAGAAAAACTCTGTTGCAATGTTAGTTTTACTGTTTTCAACAATAAATTGACTCAAGTCCAAAGAGTGACTTTTCTTCAGCATCCACAACCCAAAATTCAGAGGTGGTCATCATCTAATCAGATATAATTGCTCTTATTTATAACAGCATCAATATGAGCAGCTCTGGGTGAGCCAAATGACCTACCAAAGGGGGGAATGAGAATGCTGTAATTGTGTTATTAATTATAACTGCTCAATAACTTGGTCAATGCATGTTGAAAGGATTTAGTAAACATGTATGGAGGAGTGAAGAGAGAAGCTAAGCAATGAAAGCCAGATGGTTGAAAATGGAGGAAATTCCAGGCAATTTCTAAAGCTTTGTTCTTGCATATTTTCAAAACTGAACTTATATTCCTTTGGAACAAAGAACAGCTGAATGCTAAAGAACTGATAAATAGAAGAAAAAGCAGATGGTTCTAGGAGGAATAGCACAATATTTCACCCCAGCACACTCCCTCTACTTCTTCAAGTCTCTGTATTTAGCCAGGCAACTCAAATACATCTGAGTGGTCCTAATATCTGATTGAAGGGTTAAAATATGTGAGGCTGGGCTTCAGCTCATTGCACGGTATTTTAGTTTTCTTTTCTTTTTTTTCCCTTTGCATCTGCTTGTTTTGTTTTTGTTTAATAAATTACCAGTTATTATTTGAATGTTTCTTCGAAGAATGCAGTATTTCCCATCTGTCTTGTTCTATTTCTCAGATGAAATCAAACTACAAAGGAGAAAAAAATCAACATGTTTTTCTGTTCATTTGGAGATGGGAGGCATTAGGTTGCTGGTAGGTCAAACGTGGTGCAAGATATGCTCCCATCCAAAATATGAAATTAATTCAATATGTGTGGAAGGGATGAAGTTTTCTCTAATCCCTTGGAGGTGACCTCTGTGTGTGGTAGCATGTCACATGCGTATGTGTTTTGCATCACTTTGCATCAAATATTATAGCATCTCTGTCTAGTTCATGAAAAAGATTAAAAGATTTCCAAGTCATTAGGTTAACGGATACTGCAGTATAGCCTTACTGGCAGGAGATACCAATCCCTCTTTTGTTGGAGTCTTTTCTCAGAGGTGTAAGTTAAACTCGGCATTAGCGAGGCAGTGGTAGTGTTACTGTCTTTCTTCTTGCCACTAAGAAATTTTCAATCTTTCACAGACTCCTGACTTTTTTTTCCAGTGAGGTGTATTTGAGTCTATTTTGAACTGAAGTGTATTGAGAATGCATTTTATAGCCTCTTGAAAAGTAGTCCAGAGAACCCCCTGGGATCTGCAGTCTGCAACTTGAACCATTGACACAGTAGGTTGGAGGATCAGACATAAGTAATACGCTGCTGAACATGACAGGTAAACCTTTATTTGAAGCCCTAATGTCAAGAAGCAGCTTAAATGGAAGTTAGTTAGAGAATCATAATTGCACTGTTAAGGCTTGCTTTGCTAAAGCCAATGCAGTACAAAGACATCTAAACATGCTGCTGTTCTGAGATCACATTCTGTGATGCTGTGCCTGCATCATCTGCACACCTACTCTGCACTACTGTGGTAGCTCCCGAGACATAAAACGTATTAATATGACCTAAAAACATTTGTGTTTTCCCTACTTTTATTTTTTTTTAATTTTTTTTTTTTTTAACTCTTCCTTTTGTACACTCTGTAGTTGTTAAGAGATCGTCCAAGATGTTCTTGATGGGCCACCATTCTCTGCACTGTCTGGATGCATTGGCTGTGGTGGAGCAATAACTGCATGTTCCTTGATGTCTCTCACTCAGCAGTTGCAGTGAAGTCCCCAACTGGGCCCACAGGGAGTTCCTCTTTTCAGCACCTCCTCAGCACATTTAAACATGAAGAATGAAGGAACTTACCAGTTGTTAGGATCAGCAGAATCACTCTGGAGTCTCCACCACAATTTTTTCTCAAATTCAGTTCATTCATTAGATAGGGCTTCATTCATAGGTATTTTCCTCCATTTTAGCTTATAAAATATTAGACTGCAACTTTAAATATTTAGTTACTTATCATGTTTATTTCTTACACTGAAGAGCTTTGAGACCAATTTATCAATTTCTGTTTTAAGTTTATTTTCTTCATAAAGTTGAAGAGCAGCAGTAAACAGATTTTTCTTTGACTATGAGAATAAAGTAAAATTCTTTTAAGAACTAAGGAGCAGTGACCCATGATGGTATTATCTGACCCTCTGTAGTTTGTGAGCCAGATATTTCCAGCAATGAGTTCTTGTACCAAGCTAAAATAAAGCACAGTATAACTGATCACACTATTTACAACTATTCTTGGATGCACACATGCAAATACATATGCACCCACATTCTCACCCTCATGCACTTATGCTGTATGTTCAAGTAAAACTGGGTGATATTAATCCTCAGCAAGTTTGCAGATGACACTAAGCTGGGTGGTGCAGTTGATAGAACAGAAGGAAGGAATGCCACTGAGAGGGACCTTGACAAACTCTAAAGCTATGCCCATGTGAACTTAATTAGGTTCAACAAGGCCAAGTGCGAGGTGTTTCCCTTGGGTCGGGGTAATTTCAGATGCATGTACAGACAGAGAGAACTTGAGAGTAGGCCTGCTGAGAAAGATTTAGGGTCCTGGTAGATGAAAAACTTAATGTGTGCTTGCAGTGTGGACTTGCAGCCCAGACTTCCAATGGTATCCTGAGCTGCATCAAAAGAGGGAAGGCTAACAAAGCAAGGAAGATGACTGTCCCTCTCTGCTCTGCCCTTGTGAGGCCTCATCTGGAGTACTGTGCGAAGTCCAGGGCCCTCAGCAGAGGAAAGATATGTAACTTTTGGAGAGATAATCCAGAGGAGGACTAGGAAGATGATGAGATGGCTGGAGCTGGGCTTGTGGGTTCAGTCTGGAGAAGTCTGTGGGGAGACATCATTATGGCCTTCCAATTTTTGAAAGGGATTATACATTTGAAGATTATAAACAGGAGGGAAATCAACTTTTTACATGGGTGGATAGTGATAGGACAAGAGGAATGGTTTTAAACTAAAGGAGGGAAAATTTTAATGGAGGGAAAATTTAAATTAGACATTAGGGAAATTTTTCACTGACAGGGTGGTGAGGTACTTGCACAGGTTGCCTGGAGATGTTGTGGATGTCCATCCCTGAAAGTTTTCAAGGCCAGGTTCAAGGGGGCTCTGGGCAGTCTGCTCCAATGCTGGACCAACTGGCTGGCAGTCCTGCCTACAGCAGGGGGGTTGGAACTTGCTGATACTGGAGGTCCCTTACAAGTCAAGCCATTCTATGATTCAGTGAATGACAAATCACACTTCTTACTCAGTGTCCTACGTAGCTTCAATTTTTTCAGCACAAAGCTCCTGGTGATAGGTTTGCCAAGTTGGTACATTGTTGAGTTGAAGCACAATTTGATGATGGCCTTCCACAGGCTTTTTATATTCTGCTTTGTGATAAGATGAGCTCTAAGGGACCGAGTTCCACAAAGGACTATTTCCCCTCTTTTTTATTCCTGGAATTGTTAGTTTTCTGGTTGTAGTCACCTAAATGCAGACCACTTCTTCCCACCTTTCTCTTTAGCGCAAATTATAATTTAGATATTTGCTGCCACTTGATATTTCTCAATATATTAATTAAATGTGCTCTCATTTCTGCATTTCAGATATTTATTTCTAATTTTTAGTTTGTTCTGTAAATGTATTCTCAGTGTTACTAAGAGTATTAATTCACTGTCTCAACTGCAGAATTTCGCTCACAAGAGTAAGTTTTTCCCAAGAGTGAAGATAAAGGGCAGGTCTTTAACTCTTGAACCAAATACGTAGATAAGTCAAATGTTCTGAGAGATAATAGTCAGGATTAATTTCTTCACTGTAGCATTATCTTGCAAAATTAGCCACAAGGTCTTATAGATAGATTATTTTTACTGTGCAACATCACTTCCTTTAGAAAAGGAAGAAATGAAGAGAAATGAATTTACATACTGTATCAGTTTCTGAGGAATGCACAACACTTTTTAACCAATAAATATTTAATGACGAAAAGATCAGTTGTATAAAATAAGGATTAAATGGCCTTATCTCTTGAAAATGAACTATACAATTCTGTGTGATAGTGATACATCAGCAAATATTCAGACTTGAAATAAACAAAGGAACCATTTTCATTTAACGTTCAATTTGGAGTGAATTAAATACTTTTAGAAGAAGTGAGACTGATTAAAGAAAATGTTGTTTCTCCCAGCTAGGTCTGTCAAATGCAATAGCAGAGCAAGCTGTCCTATCGTGTTCTTGAAAATCTTTATCTTCAGTTAAGTGATCCTAATTCCTGTTAACTTCCTGACCTCTCTGCTATCACTGATGGTCTCAGCAATGGAATAGAGTATGTGTGATGTACATTTATCTATTAGAAACACACCCTTAGCAATTAGGATGCATTAGAATGCACCTTCAGCGGATTTGCTGCTAATATGAAACTGGGAGGAGTGGCTGAAGCACCAGAAGACTATGTTGTCTTTAACAAAGGCTGGACAGGCTTGAGAGTTGGGCAGAGAGAAAACTAATGAGGTTTGACAAGGGCAAATGTAGACTCCTACACCTGGGAAGTAGTAACTGGCTATAGGTTAGGGTCTGACCTGCTAGGAACCAGGTCTGCAAAGAAGAATCTGGATGTTCTGGTGGACAACAGGTTGGCCATGAGCTAGCAGTGTGTCCCAGTGGCCAAGAAGGCCAATGGGATCCTGGGGCGCATTAAAAAGAGTGTGGCCAGCAGGATGAGGGAGATAATCCTTCCCATCTACTCCTCTATGGTGAGGCCACATCCGGAGTATTGGGTCCTGTTCTGTTCTCCCTAGCACAAGGAAAACAGCAGTCTCCTAGAGAGAGTCCAGAGGAGGGCTGGAAAGATGAGAAACTCTAATGAGTATCTCCCTTATGAGGAAAGCTGAGAGACCTGGGACAGTTTGGCCTGCAGAAGAGAAGACTGAGAGGGGATCTTATCAACACTCAGGAAGATCTGAAGAGTGGATGTCGAGACAGTGGGTCAGGATCTTTTTGGTAGTGCCCAGTGGCAGGATAAGGGGCAAGTGGCACAAACTGAAACATGGGGAGTTCCATTTCAACTTGTATTGTGAGGCTGACAGAGCACTGGAACGGGCTGGCCAGAGAGGTTCTGTGATCTCCTTCCCTGGAGATATTCAGAACCTCCCTGGATGCTTTCCTGCACGATGTAGTATAGGGAACATGTTTGAGCAGGGGTTGGACTAGGTGATCTCCAGAGGTCCTTTCCAATGGCTACAATTCTGTGATTCTGTGTCTTGGCTTCAGACTTGCAAAGTCTTAACAATACTTTGTGTTCTCTTTGGTTTAATCCCTGTTATCTGCTAAGGCCCTAGCTGTGTAACAGGGATGATCTCTTTGGCTTCATCTACTGCCTAGAACAATGGGACGGGAGCCTCTAGCCATTAGTGCATTACAAACAATAACAGTGACAGTGTACTGTTTCCTTCGTTCTGAAAGAATTATTCACCTGTGTGGAAAGAGGTTTGTGCTTATTGAACTTGCAGAACCTGCCTGAATACAGATGTTCCTCAGTGAACGACGACAGGGTGGCAGCTGTGTATTCACATGCAACAGACTAAGTCAATCACATGCCACGTCAATAATGGCTTCTCGTCACATCTCAACTTGTGTATCCTACATTGGACAGCAAGAACTCTAATTGAAGCACATTATTTATCCCTTTCTTCACTGCTTTTATCTGGAGCTCTGTCTGTGGTAAAGCTTCCATACAAAAGTATAAAAAGCTTTCTTGAGACTCTCTTAGATTTTTTTGGGGTTAAGTAAGTATACTCAGTGTCAGCTCTTAAATACTATCTAGAAAATGAGCTTAAACTTTGGGCAGCAGAGAGAGTTAGTGTTAATCCTGGATGGGAAGAATTGTTTCCTGTGCGGCTATAGGATTGCGATGAGGACTTCAAGGTCAGTTTCTGGCTTTATAGTCATTCTAGTTTTAAAGAAAGGGGTCTAAAAGGTAAGAATTTAACGATAGCTTATTTTTCATTCAGCTGTTAAATCACTTACTGTAAAATCGGATTCCTCCTTTGAAGTGAAGTGTGAGATTGAAAACCTCCACCTGGACATTAAAACATGGATCTATGTCTCTAGGAAGTAATTTGCTCACTTTCATGACTCAGTCTGTAATTAGAGAAAACATTACAAATGCATGCAAATTATGCACATATCTCAGAGGAAGTGTGAGATTTAACTAATATTTGAAAAAGGAAGTGCTTGATTCAGTTAATAAATAACTGAAGGAAATAAAGGAAATTAAAATTAAAAGGCAAAGTATTTTTTAATTAGCAGCAGCAACAGAAAAATAAAGTCACAGAATTATAGAATTGCTCAGGTTGGAATAGACCTTAAAGATCAGCAAGTCCAACCACGACCTAACCATACTACCCTAACTCTAACAACCAACTGCTAAATCGTGTCCCTGAGCACCACATCCAAATGGTTTTTAAATACATCCAGGGATGGTGACTCAACCACTTCCCTAGGGAGCCCATTCCAGTGCTTAACAACACCTTCTGTAAATAAGTGACACTTAGTTGTTGTTCAGGGCTAGTGTGACAAAATCCTGTAGTTTTATTTTCAGTATTTCTAGTACAATAAGGGATCAGAACTGTTCTGTGCAACAGGCAGGGAAAGATTCAAAGAATCTCTGTGTTCAGAGAAGAGAAAGATGTTTTTCTTCAAGAGGACACTTTCCACTTGCAAGTGAAAGTAATCCATTAGAAGAGGAGCCCATGCAGTCAACACACGTAAGCAGATCAAAGGCCCAATGAAAGTGCTCTGGGAGACGACAGAAGTGGCCTGCATTCACTCTGTAGACTTATCTGTATTAATGAATATTGCAGCTCATTATAGCTGAAATTGGGTGGGAGCCAGTATTTGTATAACAGAGCCAAATGGAGGAAAATAGAGGAGTAACTCAGAGGTCAATGAAGAGTAGAGAATGGAGTATGCAACAATACTGCAAATGGCAATTTTGGTTGCATTAGTAATTTTCTGATATACTTCAAGTAACAGATACATATTCTTAACAGTGAACAACTCTTGCTATCTCTTGAGCTGAAGGAGAGACTGTCTGCCATTAGATCAGGTCAACAAAGAAGATTGGTGGTTTTACACCAGTACTCTGAGCAGTGGAAGGCTGTTCTGTGGGAGGTTGAACAGTGGGAAGCTGTCCAGTGGGACTTTGGAGGGACTACAGCAGACACAGAATGTGTGAAATGTGTGAACCATAGAGGAACATGAAAGATAATTTCAAGTAAGTGAATTAATTCAGCAGAGCGCTGAGAGATTAGCAGACGTACTGAGTATAGAAAAGTATCTTACAAGAGAATTTCACTTTGTGTGGTAATTGAAACACTGAGATAAATGACAGCAGTGGCCATCTTTGATACAGCTACATTGACCAGATCAGGCCTGATAGACAAATGAGTTGGGTTTTGGCTCATATTTAGATTTGGGCTCGTGCTCAGAGCAGTGACTTCTTACAGGAAGGTTGATCAGTGTTTAATGTAAAATACATCAGATCTGTCCTCTGTAATCCCTTTGAAAAATGAAGACAGGAAACTGTTGTAGAGCAGAATATATAATAAAAAGGGGGAAGTCCGGTTAAGAAGTAATACAGGAAGATCTGAGGAATGGGACAGAAATTGCACACATAAATTGCACTCATAATGGCAGACTATGAATAAGTAGTATAGGAAGGAACACACATTTTCAGAACCACAGTGGAGTGCGGTATAATATCCCTTGCCCTTCACCAAAGTAATGCAAAATAATATGCATTTTCATGAATAAATTCTACCCTCAGTCTACAAAGCACTCTCACTCTCTGCTTTCTGTTGTGAAGAAGCAGGGGGAGAGGTTAATACTCTGCTGCCCAGGCCAGAGTTGCTTTGTGCCCAATCTTCTGTGGCTCTGTTCTCCATGGTCCTGCATTTTGGTCACAACAAACCCAGGCAACCCTACAGTCTTGGGAAGGAGTGGTTGGAAAGCTGCCTGATGGAAAGGGACCTTGGAGTACTGCTGGACAGTGAGTTGAATATGAGCCAGCAGTGTGCTCAGGTGGCCAAGAAGGCCAATGGCATCCTGGCTTGTATCAGGAATGGTGTGGTGAGTAGGACTAGGGAAGTCATCCTGCCCCTGTACTCAGCCTCACCTCGAGTACTGTGTTCAGTGTTGGGCACCTCAGTACAGAAAGGACATTGAGGTGCTGGAGCAGGTCCAGAGAAGGGCAACAAGACTTATGAAAGACTTGGAGAATGTGCCCTACAAGGAGAGACTGAAAGAAATGGATCTGTTTAGACTGGGGAAAAGAAGGCTTGGAACCTGCTGATCCTTGAGGTCCCTTCCAACCGAAGCCATTCTATGATTCTGTGATTTTTGACTGGGCAAACAGCAAGAATGAAGATTTTTCCTGACGTCTATACCTTAACAGCAACCACAGTCAGTTCGCAGAGGTTCCAATTCTACTTGCATGACCTTTTTTTTTTGGAACTTATTCGCCTTTTGAAGTATAGGATTATATTCTGTTTGAATTTTAATTCTGACATTGGGAACTGCATGCAGAATATCATGTTATTATTCTTTTTTGTATGCCATATTCATTGGAAGAATTAGTTCAGTAGAACAAACGAAAAACCCCAAACCCACCAAAAACAAACAAAAAACAATAACAGCAACAAGAACAATGACTAGAACAGAAGAGCATGCAAATAATGACTGTGTGAAATGAAAGATGAATTATTTGAGCTCCCATTTCATACCACTCTGCATCTCATAACACTCTACAAATAAAACTAACACTCTACAAATAAAACTTATTACATAAAGACTATTTAAAAATGGGTTATTATCTTCTACCATACAAGTAGATCTAGAAGTACTGGTACTAATACTGTCTTACCCAGTTTACAAGGTAGTGCAATCACCTTTAGCTATTATAAAATAATCCTACAACCCTGTAACTCTATTCTGTAGGGTCATAGCTGATCTTTTCTGTATTTTTCTAGGGCTGCGTAGTTTTGCCAACCATGTGCAACACCTGTGAGTTCGGTTATTTCAATATCTCTGTGTTACTTGGCACATCCCTACTCTACTTTCTATTCTTTGCTTTGTATCTGTGAAACTCCATAAAAGTCAAGGTAAGAGGGAATTTGACCCCACGTTCCCTGAGCACAAGGACTGTCCTATTAAGACCAGTTGCAAGGGGTTGTGAACAAACTGATATAAATGATAGGGCAACAAGTGTAACCCACAGCAGAAAACTAAAACATTATGAAAACAAAAAATCCTTTCTCTTTATTGAAACAAAGCATTTCTTCCTAGAAAAGGAAACACTCTCTTCTACAGAAACTAAGATCTCCAAAGAGTGTACGCAGACTACTAGCCACTGAGATGTGAACTGCCAACAGAAACGTGCTCTTATACCAACTCATTAGCAAACAATGTGTTGCTGGAGGCAACATCTATTACCATCACTTGAATACATGAAACTTTGGCAACTACCCATGTATGAAAATAGATTCTGAAATAAGAAAATGCTTTCCTTTCAGCACCTACTCGAATATCTTAGTTTAGATTGTGCTGAAACTAAAGGGTAGCTGATATCCACATTAATTCTGACTGACAATTTTATGGGAAAATCTGGGAAGACCTCTCCTCCAAGATCATTCATATGGAGAACATATTCTAGATTAGCCAAATTGGCTGCCAGATGTCTGGAAAAGTGGCCATGGAAACTTCTAGCTTGGTATGCAGGGTTTGTTCATTGTTAAAAGGGTTAAACACTTTTTTGTGCTAAAAGCACAATAGTGCTGTGGCACTTAAGGAAGAGAGGGTAAGTTTCACTACCAAGGCTGTTTTTGAGACCAGAGTGTCATTATTGCATAACGCTAATGCTCAGAGCACATCCTGTCATACAATAAAATCAGACAATGTAATCAGCAGATGGAGCACAGAAGGGGAATAATGTGGCTTTTTGGTCCATTTGCATTATCATCTAGTAAGGAAGAAGTTATTTCTTACCTACCAACTTCTCCATTTGTTCAAATTTATTAAAAAAAAAATCCATGTTAGTTATGTGACAGTAGGTTATTAGGTGTTTTTCCCCAAAGTATTTACTAACATGGTATATCTGAAACATGCTGAACTTCTGACTGTAGACTGTCAGAGTTTTTCCCCTTAACTCTTTTGCAGATTCTGCTTCATGTTGCTGACAAATTTCATAATTTTCATTCATTGTCTATCCCTATCCTGCTTGGAGCCTGAGGGTGTCTTTCATCATAATCACTCTTTTTAGTTTCTGCCTAGTTTTACTGTGTTCAAGGGCATGTTCACTGAGCCTTCCTTATCCTGAATGTTTAGTTTACTTCCCCAGCAGTTTTGGTGACATCATGCAGGAAGGGAAGCTATTCTTCAGGATTAGAGAAAGTGTCAGTATCTGCCTTTTGTACTTTCATTCTGGATGTGGGAGTATGCCCATGTCAGTGTAGTGTTTTGTCTAAAGTTGATGGGAAGACTATTTTCTTTTTTGTTCACTCTGAAAATAGGATTTCTTTGTGAATGTGTTCTTTATATCTCTGAATTGCCTTCTAGTAGAGTACAAAAGAGAGACCTGACACTTCAAGCAATTTTCAATGTGTCAGTGACAGAATTAATGAGTATTTTCAGTACAGCTCAGAACTTAGAAATCTAGCTTTAATGTGATGAACACTGAAATTCAGGCATCAGCAACTCTGTTGATGCAGGATTTGTGCAGCTAGGACAGAAGGGTTGACTCAGTAACAGCTTTTTACTTAGAAATTTAAGGTCTTGCTGCTATTCTGTTGCATCTCTCAAGGCCTTATCTCTCCTAACCTCCCCAACAGGGGAAAATCTGTCTGGAGCCCCACATCTAGATCTTCTGGAAGAAATTGCTGCTCAGGAATTCACCAGTCCTCTCATAAATGTTGCTACTAGGGTTTTTGTCTTTTGGCTAAAGACAGAAAAGAACCATTAAATCAAGTCCATTCACTCTTGAAATACATTAGCCAGGCTCTGGCTCATCAAAGACTTTTAATTTAGGACACAAAACTAATCTTACAGTATTACAGACTTAAAGTCCATGGGCTTTTGACAAAACTAAAATGCAGGGGAACAGTTAATACTCTTTTTAACCTCATCCAGCAGCTACCAGAAGGTTCGCCTTGGTCAAAGAAGGAGGAATCTCTTTCATGCACTGCTTCTTCACTCCATCTCCTATTATAAAAAGATAAAAGATCAAGGTTACATTATTTTGCGCTGAAGTTTTTCTCTCCTGACCCCTTCACAGATGGGAAATTGGGAAATGGAACACCTGCAGTCTTACGTGTGGGGTCGGATTGCAGACACGAGATGTCTTCTGTTCTCACCTACTATCAAGAGAAAGTAACGAGACTGTGATTTTAGCAGATGAATTGTGCCATAAACCTAAGCCATCGCTTGTACAAGCCTGTAATCGCTTTGACTGCCCACCCTCCTGGTATACTACAGAATGGCAAGAGGTAAGAATGCATGAGGTAATCTCATTAATTACTGTCAAAAGCAGTACTGAATGCATTATCAGTGAGTTGTTTTGCATTAGCCTATCAAGAAAATTCATTTTCTGTGCTGATAAACTAGTTAAAAAATTAGAAGTGTGTCTTTTTGCTTTTCAGTGAAAACTAAATCAAGGTTTTAATTGGCAAATAATGATTGTTTCTACTTCTGAAGCAAAATTAAGTGATAACATTTAATAGCCGACTATAGATACCAGATGTGTTCTGTGATTAATGTGATTAATGGTCAGCTGGATTTGGATGAGTAATGCCAGGATTTCTAAGAATACAAAGCTACAGGGATCAGGAAGGAGAGAATCTCTAGATCTTGCTGACTATTCCTTTTATTCTCATATAATTTATTTTAGAGCAATAATCTCTCCTCATCCCTCAAAGTCACAAATGAATCTTGGGTACTTCACTTTATGAAATTCATTCCTTTTTACACTATTACTGAAAATTCCTATCTACACAGTGGATGTGCACAAAGCTCTTCACCAGGCAGCCTGAAATGAATTTATTTGCTGCCACTTGGTTGCAAAAGAAAACACTTAAGCAATTCAAAAGACCTAAGGGTGTTTATGTTGGATATAATCTTCGTAGGAAGAAATTACTCTGTCCTGCCGAAGAGAAAAAAGGGAAAAATCACTGCACAGAGGAGGTATAAGCAAAAGGCTTATTTAAACCTTCAATTCTACTGGTGTAAAGATTCATTCCCTTCTATCAGAAAACCACGAGCACTTGGCACTGTATTTACATGTGACTCCCAGTCTCCATCTATAAAATCTACCATTAACTGAGCAGCCAGGGAGATGTTAATGTAATAACCTAATGAAGCTGTTAAATTTGTGAAACTGGACTTCACAGGAGACCTCTGGATTTGGGCCATCCCAGCAACCAAAATTTATGCCAGCCTGATGTTCTGTCAAAGCTAGATGACTAGCCTATGGTGTTAGTCCATTGTTTAAAACAATTGAGCAATATTTCTTGCTTTATCGCTAATTTGTCTACCAATATTCACATACACATATTTGCTTAGTTGTACTTTTAAATATTACTAGACTTTACTCACACATAAATGCTGCATTTCTAAATAGCAAGTCATTTTTTACTAACGCATAACAAAATAAAGATATACTGTAAGGTGTGCCTGTGTTTGTTAAAAAGCCTATAGTTGGCGGCAGTCCTTAGAGAAAACAGTTTTCTGCAAGTTTATTTGAACAGTCAGAAGAAACATTCATTATAGTACACTGAAAAATTGATGCTCTGCTAAAAATGGCCATTGGCTGTAGGCCAGTCTGGAATGTACTAAAATAGCTTCTGCGAGAAATATTTCCAGATAGACTTTTTTTTCAGGATTTGAATGTCTTCCTCAGGAGCGTAAACATACACATGTCTGCCTGTCTAAAGCAATGTTTGAGGCTTATTTTATATTTTCTTGGGGACTCTCAAATAACCAGCCTTTTTGCAGGAGATGTAGCAGATCTTAGGAGCCCAATTAAATATAAAGGCTTTAACAAACATATCAAGCAGGAATTAAATTAGACAGTTCAGGTTGCATTTCATGCGTTAACCGCTGACTTCTCTGGACTGGGTGAAGACAGAGGATCTGTACTGCAGTTCACTGCTGTGGCTTAACAAAGGACACATTATAGCTCCTCTGCACTTTCTTCCACATGCTTTGCAGGATGCTCAGCTCTTTAGATAGTACCTCACCATACGGGTACTGAATATTTCTTGTAATTAACTTTCATTAGGAGAAAATGGCATAAACAGTGCAATTCTGGGCTGAAAATAGTCATCTGCCTCTGACAGTAAGAATATAGAGCAAGAAAATGCATCAAAACGAATTTCCATCCTCTCATTTTCTTAAAGGTCTTCTGCCTTCTTTCTCTGTACCACTACCTTCTGTACTGTAATTTCCACCCTGTAACAAGACCAGGCCTGGAAGTTCTGTCAAACAAGTTTCCCATGGATTACCTCCATGTGAAAACCTGCATCATCAGGACAGTGCATTGCACTGTATGATTATTACAACCACTTGACCCCTAGGACAAGCCAGGAACATCTCTGGATGTTGATAGCCAAGACTTGACCTGGAGGTGAACTCTGGCTGTACAGCAGGCATACCAAGGCAGGAGGCTGCTGAAGAGGCCTGCAGACCCTGTACCTGCAGATCTTGCAAAGAACTCCCATTGCCCTGGGTCCCTGAAAGATGTTTCTACATGTGTGGAGGGTCATGCAGAAAGGTGCTTTCTCATAATAAGAAAGGTCCAATGAAGCTTCACAGACAATAGAAAGCAACATCTGTTCTCCTCATGGCACAGATTGAAGACATTTATTTGGTCTCATCTATGGAGCTCATCCTTCTTTTCCAAGCACTCTCTCAAAATAGATTTTAAGCAAACAAATAAACAGGAGATTAAAACTACAATACACAGCATTTTCTCTTCTAAGGCTCATTATGCTTGTTGAGGAAGGATTCTTTGAATTAAATGCCTTTAAAAGCCCTAGTGTTTTTGGCAGATAAACACAGGATAATTATCAGTGTAGTAACATTCCAAGTGATTTTTAAAATATCTCTTTGCAGATCCAAGACTATGTATTTTTAAACAGTTTTATTTCTCAGCTAAGTGCATTAGGATGTTTATCTTGTTTTCAGTAGTGTGTTGCTGCAGGAAAGTGGATGTGAGCTTTCATTTTTACAAGCCTTTGGAAATAGCTGTTCTTCAGACCACAAATGGGAGACATCATTAATAAATCTTCGTTATTTTATTACTAAGTGTCACAGTCTGAGTTTTTTTGTCTTGCTCAGTGCTATCTTCACTCCAAAGATAGTAAGAAGAATAGCTTCACAGCAGAGCTAGCATGGGAAATCTCTTATACTTTTCAGATATTTTCCTAGCTGTTTCTCTCTGTATTGTAAGATGTCCTTTCTAAATATACTAGTGATACTCCTTAGAAACCAGCTGAGAGAAATGCATGTTTTGCCTATTTAGATGCTATATCTCTCTGTAGAAACATAGACAAAGAATTGATTTTTGAGAGTAAAACCATAGCTTGTGCTGTTGTAGACCCATCATAAAGGGATGAGTAAAGGGCAGTGTGAAATTAAACAGCTCACTCCTCACCTCTATGTGTAAGTAGGACTGGCCGTAACATTACACCCTTTCAAAGATTCGGCCATTGCCAAAGGCACCTGGAGGGGAGACTATCTTCCCTGACTCCTAAACTTTGAAATTGGTATCTTTGCCCAAATTCTGTGCAGTAAATGCATGTGAGAAGATGCACATAGGCACATGCTGAGACTCAGAGATGGTTGGCTTTTCATCTCTACTTTTAGTGGTAACTATGTTAATTGTAATTTTTGCAGGCTGTTACATGAGCAGAATAGATCAAAGCAATGATTGTTGTTGGAGAAGCTGAGGTTACAGTTCTGTCAGCAGTTTAGAATGAAATGCGTCAGTACTTCTACCAAAGGAGACCATAGCTTCCGTGGAGGGCTCTTTCTTGCCCTCACAGTGCCTATTCCTTTGCAATCTCTGGAAGTGTTGTGCAGTCAACACGATGATCTGGAAAAAGCTAGGCAAAAGTATAATTGACTTTAAGCCTAGACTAACCTTCCACTTTGGCTCATTGTGCAACTGCACAAATACTTTGCTGGCATATGGGAAAAGGCAGCAAACACCAGCTATGAGTGGCTAGCAGAACAGGATATATGGATCATCTTCTCTGGCATCAGCCTTGTCTTATGTTTTATTAAGCTAATTGTTGAACTAGGCAAAATTGTGTATCAGTGTGGGTAGATGCAGTTCTCAAAGTCAACAGATCTCCTCTGAAAGGGATATAGGAACTGGGTCTGCTCAGACACTGTGGAAGGTAGGAGGGAGACACAGTACAAATACTTTACCTACCTGGATAGGTGAGGTGAAGTCATGGTGCACCTCTCCTTCCTGTGACACAAACACACTTCTCTATCATAATAGTGCTGTGAGATCTTTCTGACAGTAGAGAGAGAGAAAGAGCACATTGTTCAGATGGGATGTGTCTAAATAAGGATCCTCTCAAGAATTACTGCTTCATACTATCTGTACATCCAAACAGACATCGTAGACATTGCTCTCATTGGTCTACTCCCTTTCAAGAAGTAATGTGAGAGCTGGAAGCCTCCACTAAAGAAAAGATCACAGACAAATGAAAAGGTTCCAGGAGTAAAAGATGGGCACATGCACAGCTCCAGAGCAGTAATCCAGTACTGTCCTAGAAGAGCATTCCTGAAGACCGAGAGGAATCTTGTTACAGTATTTGGCTCTCTCTGTCATTTGGCATGGAGTTTGGTATTGAGTAGCTAGTTATTCTTCAGAGAACAAAGAAGTGTGCGTGACTGAAGTGCAAGAAGCAAGAAAAGATCTGCTTTGTCTTAATTTTTTTTATATCTTAGAAATGGAAGGGCAGGGAGACTTCCTGGGATTTGTTTGACTGACAGAGGGAACATGCTTTTGTTGTGTTTATACAGTGCCTAACATATTTTGGCTCTAGTGTATGGCTGCAGTTCTTAGGCAATCTTGAAATAATATTTTTAATCATATTTTTCTTGATCTATTCTCTCCTCAGAATGAATTGTCCTTGAATGAAATGCTGATAAATGTTTTCTTTTGCTGAAAATTGAAATACTGTCTTACTTGTTTTAATTTTTTGAAGCTTTTGAGCTTTATAGCATTCTCAGTAGAATAAAAGCTTTTTTTACCATTAAAGGGCAAACTAAAGATAAATACATTTTTCTTCATGGTGTTCAAGTCTGCATTTCCATTCTGTCTTTCAAGGAAAATGTATATCCTAAAAAAAGAGGTTTGTGTTGAAGTTTATGCAGCTTTCTCAGAGAGGGATCTTTCATAGATTTTTTAAATAATTCCTGTCATCAATCATAAATCATAGAATCATAGAATGGGCTGGGTTGAAAAGGACCACAGTGATCATCTAGTTTCAACCCCCATTCTATGTGCGGGGTCACCAACCACTAGACCAGGCTGCCCAGAGCCACATCCAGCCTGGATAGATATCTTTGTTTATCTTTTAATTTTTCTTCACCTGGCTTACTACTTCTTGGACATAATTCCTATGTTGTGAACTATAAGCAACTTCTGGTAATTTCAGCATAGTGCAAGCTCTTCCTCCTCCTCTGACTGGAAAAGAGATAAACTGCCTGGAATGCACAGAAGACTCAGGAGCCTCCTGCCATCCACAGTAAAAAGTTAGTCAGAAAAAAGGGCTGAGCCACCAAGCTTACAAAAATGATTCAGGAAATCTATTAAATCTGCTTGTTCAAAATTTCCTGCCCTGCATGAGTAGAAAATGGATACAGAGGGGGGATATTTACATTAAAGAGAGAGGGGAGGTGGGTTCTCTGGATATTAATCAGCCAGATTTAGTTTTACTCAAATAAACCTTCCTCCTTACCTTTTGGAAAGAGCACGCACTGCTGTCATGACAGCCATAAATATAAAAGGGCTGCGTGGTTATTTAATCGTTTATTATACTAACCTTATAAACCAATTGTTGAGGCCAACAGCAGATTGCAGCTGGAATACAGCTTTCACATGATTTAAAAATGAGAGAAATGCTGCACTGCAAGAAGTCTTCAAAGACAGGAATTCAAGTCTGGACAGTTTAGTTTTGACCTGCACTGGTAATAGACCTCATGACATTCAGAAAGGAAAAATAAGAAAATTACAGACAGAAGAAAAGGCGAAGTGATGAACTAGGGAAACTTACTTATCACACTCAGATTTCCGTTTGTTTTTCTCACTAATGCAAACTCTTTTTTAATAAGCTGAATTTGAATATTTAGATCATAGCTATTATTATCTAATATACATAATAAAATCCTGGAAATGAATAAGGTCTTGAATTGACTTCTTCTGGAGGAGACATTTCCATATTCTCTCACCCTGCCAATAGCACAGTTGGAGCTCAGACAGAAACACTTGAATCTAGATCCTCTGCATCCTGTGCAAGTACCTGATTTTCCAGTTGACAGAGAAAAGGGCAATTTTTCCTTCTCCATGTTGCATTTCTGTACAAATTTCTGAAAACAAATCTTTCAGAAATGCTGATGCAGGTTTTGTTTGCTCGTTTTTCGTTTTATCAAAATATATTTTTTCCACTTCCCAAAATACTTTTGGCATTTTAAAAAGAAATCTGCTTTGACATCTCTAATATTTTTTGTTATATTTTCTGCTTGTCTATAACTAGGTGTTGATCTCTACAGAAACTCACTACTAATTTTTGCTGCAATTTGACATAGTGCAAATGTGATGCAAGGTGACTGACTCTCTTCTCCCAGTGTTCGCAGACATGTGGAGGCGGTGTCCAGAAGCGAGATATACTTTGCAAGCAGCGTCTGGCAGATGGAAGCTTGTTAGAGCTGCCAGAAACCTTCTGCTCCATGCCGAAGCTGGTTTCCCAGCAAACCTGCAGAAATGAGGACTGTCCTAATGAGTGGCTTCTTTCTGACTGGTCACAGGTATGCTGTTTGTATGCATTAATATTGTGCTGGGTTTTGTGATTATGTTTCTCAGTCACATGGGATGAAGGAGCCAAAAGTGTTCAGACTGCACAAGGCCTGTTGTGCCTAGTTTTGTCCTGTAATCTGTACTTAATACTCTAGTAGGTGACATAATAATCAACAGCTTGGTGGTTATTACCTCATCTCTACTACAGATGCAATTAAGCCTTCCAGCCAGAACAATTTATGCCTTCTTTCTGGCATAAACACAATCCATGCTCAAAACAGTAAGTTCCTGCCTCTGTACATATACAGCCTTTTCATCTGTTCATCCAAGACACCCATGAAGTGTAATCTTCACTTCCTCAGGCTTAGTGTTCTTCCTTCCCAAAAAGAGGAGGGAAGGGAAAGGTAAAGGAATTATTTCAGTCTTTTGTAGGCATACCACTACCATCTCTGTCAGGTCTGTCACTCTTGGACACTAATTTTGTAATGTTAGCTGGTTCCTTCCTTCCTTCAATTTAAGGATGGCCAAAAAATTCTTTCTACCAAAGCCTTGCATTCCCAGGCTTCCTTTCCAGTTCCATATGGCTTAAGAAATAATTTCTTTACATATATGAAAAACATGAAAAAACACTCCCCCTCTTGCAATCTAATCTCTATTCTCCTTCATGCAAAGACGTAGAGAATACTTTAATCCTGAAACACCAGTCACCTCATAGAGCCTACCTGTAGCCTTAATATGATCGTCTATCTTGACATTTTATTCAAATAAGCAATTTAACTCATGAAGTCTGCATTAAGACACACCCATTCAGGCAGTGAAGATGGCAATTCTATTCCTAATCATCTTTCCTTCACGCAACGTGGTTTATGTTTACATTCATACAACTCACATTTCTGTATGTTGGCACACTTCAAAATGAAATCTGACTTCACTCTCTTTGCCATTTGTCTTAAAGACTGCCTTTTTGCTCTTTTCATCCTCTGTTTCTTTTCTCTCTCTCACTCCATCTCCAGTGTGTTTCACAAGGATGTGTTACCTTGTAGATACAGGATCTAAAGCAGTGGGTTTGTATCCCTTACAGGCCTTTCCCCGGCTTGCCAGCACTTTTACATGTGGACATCCCTGTGCAACCCAGTTTATTCTCAATTACTATGATGCTGTACAAGTAGGAAATAAAATAAGCCTGCTCAAATTTTCCCAAGCTATAGCACACATATGCATTGAGCACTACTGTCTAATATTAAAGGGTTTGAACTCTTTTCTGTGGATCATAACTGATAACCACCAGGTTGAAGTAACTCATTAGTATCTGAAACACACATTCATGATTTCTACTACATCTGTAAACTTCATCCCTAATGTTTGTCATTCTGTTTGCAGTGTTCAGTGAGTTGTGGAGAGGGAACCCAGAGTCGAAATGCTATTTGCAGAAAGATGCTGAAAACTGGGGGTTCTATCATCATCAATTCCTCCCTTTGCCCACCTCTGCCATTCTCATCCTTGATCAGGCCCTGTGCACTAGCAACCTGTGCAAGTAAGTGAAGAATAAACTTAGGAGTGTGTGGGGAAAGGGGGCTTGAATATCCGTCACCAGGAAATTCATGCTGTCACATGCTTCATAACATTCTTTTGCACTAGTGTTGCTCAGTATTCGTGGAGTGGCTATTGCAGCTCAGTTTTTCTATAAGCCACAATATTCTTTTTAACAATTAAACAAGTCACTGGATAAAATTTATAAATCTTAGTGTGGAGCTGAGTTTGAACCAATTGCTAGAAAGGAACTAGTCCTTTCTGGAAGAACCGGCTCAAAATTTTGTTCCAAATCTAGATCTAGATTTCACAACTGCAATGTAGAGGCTTAGAAATGCTGGATAGCAGCCTGAGCTACAAACAAAACACTCTGCTAGGATAGCTACAAAGAAAATACTTGGTAAGGGATGCTTTTTTAAGATAATTTAAAATAAGTATTTTTCATTTTGTCATTCAGAAGCCTACGTGGCTTGGAATTCCTAAGTAATCATGCAGCATAGGTTGGATGTATTTCATGTTGGTATTCCATGCCTTTTCTGTTGTCCTTCACAAGAAGTGAAGGGTCTCCCTGTATGATCTTGTCTAGCTTGCAATAAGACAGCTGAATATGTGAAAGATTGAATGGCAACCCTGCTTCAGCTTGGAGCAGACTATGAACTCTGAAACCTATTAAATGTTGATTATGTAAGGGAGAAAAAAAGAATTCAGGATTCACATTCAGAACAAATGATAAGGCCAAATGTGGTATGGTATTAACTAGCAGGACACATATACTATTTTGTTTAGTGCGTTGTAACACAAATATCTGTCATAACGATCTGGAAACAGAATTAAAGCACTTTGATAGTATCTCCCCAGTATTTTTAATCTTATTCCATAGATTTTTGTTCTATTCAATGTTGTTCCTTGAGTTAGCAGTACTTTCAGTCCTCTTTACTCATGTGATCTGCAAGATTGTGTTGTGTTTCCAATCTGGGATGGTAAACATTTATCTTTTTTATTTGTTTATTAAACAATAGTCATCACTGAAATACGTTAACAACAAGAACTATCTTTACACTGGATTTTTCTCCTTTTCATAAAGTTCTTGGTCCTTGTGCGTAGGTTTCTGCATGCATCATGGGCAAGACTACTTTTGCATTCCTGAAGTGAGTCTTGTTCTTCTTACTGTGACTGTCCCAGCTTAATGCTCAGCAGCTGGTGGCCAGTTTCTCCTATTGTCATCTAATGGGTCAAATGCTGCCAGCACCAAAGTAAACTGCTTGTTTTGCTTAATGGTACCACATACTAATAGTATTAATGATATTTCAGGGCACAACAGGCCAGCTCATAAGCAAAGTCCTCATATTGTGGCTGTAAAGAAAGTTTACATCCAGACAAGGAAGCAGAAGAAGCTACACTTTATTGTGGGTGGGTATGCCTACCTGTTGCCCAAAACCTCCGTTATTCTCCGATGCCCCACAAGGAGGTTCCGGAAGTCAATGATCTTCTGGGAGAAGGATAATAAGAGACTCATCAGCACAGCTCACATCACCATTGCACCCTATGGGTACATGAAAATCCATCGTTTGAAGCCTTCAGACACTGGGATATATACCTGTATAGCAGGGCCAGCCCGGGAGCATTTTGTAATTAAACTAATAGGAAGCAACAAAAATCTCATTGCTGGGCAGCCAGCTGGCATTAGGGAGGAAGAGACCATGAGAAAGGCCAGTCTAAATGAAGCCTTGCGAACACAGGAGAAACATATCAATGGTATTCTCTTCAATGGGAGCAAGACTGAAAAGCGAGGGCATCCTGCTGACCCTAGTGGCTGGTATGACAATATTGTCTCAAGGTTGCTACAGCACAAGAGCTGGCCAGGGGGAAATCTGGATTTCTGGGAAGCCCAGGAGTCCACAGAGAGAAATGTGTCCTCAGAGGAAGACCAGAGCCAGGAGTATAGCCTGCCATATACTATGGTCACAGAGCAGAAACGGTTGGATGATATAATAAGGAATTTGTCTCAGCAGCCTGAGGAGCTTAAAGATATTTACACTGAGCAGCTTGTTGTACAACTGGCCCATGAGATTTTCAAGAGCCACTTGGAGCATCAGGAATCTGTCCTCAAAGCATCAAGACGAAGAGTTGATTCAGCTTCCATGGAATACCCTTTCCACAGACATGTTTCTGGATTTACCAGCTCCCTGAGGACATCATCTGCTGAAGCATTTCTTCCCACATCTATGAACCCAACGAATGGCTTGCACAGCCCTCATCAAAAGCCTGCCATCCTCCGAAAGATTTCAGCAGCACAACAGCTTTCTGCTTCAGAGGTTGTCACCCACCTGGGACAGACAGTGGTTCTAGCCAGTGGCACACTGAGTGTGCTGCTTCACTGCGAAGCAGTGGGAAACCCAAAGCCCACCATCAGCTGGGCTAAGAATGGAGAGGAGGTGAAATACAATGATAGGTAAAATAAATTATTTAACTTTTCAGAAAACAGTTAATATTTTTACTCTTCAGTTTCCATGTCTTAAGGCCAGTCAGTCCTATGGGCAAAATCACTTTTTGCTATAGTCTGATTTCATAGCTGGAAGAAAGGCTTATATATGTACTGGCAAGCAGGGCAGTGTAACTGCAGCAAGATCTGGATGCTGAATCAATCTGGTATGGCAATCCAGACTTACTTTTGTTTCAGTAAATAAAGTTATTTTAAAGTACGGAAATAAGTAAGTTCTTAGTGCAGTCAAAAAAACACTCCAAGTCTGGAGGCTGAGAGCTTTGCTGTGCTTTACTATGTGAAGGTAGAAATTTCTGATATGAAGATTGGTTCTGGTGTACACTGATGAATGATATCTGGTTTATTTTCAGATTTCAGAGCTAATCCACAGGATAGATAGGGCTGTTTTGTGACTCTCTGGCATTGTTTTAGACTGGTTCCAAATTCAGAAGGATATTTTTGAAGTATACATTTTCATTACTGATCACAGAGGTACTTGAAAATAAATCTGGAATTTAATTTTCTGTCAAGCATCATGCAGTATTATTCCCTGGGGAAGGGTTCATCCTCTGTTAGAAGTGCATTTCTCACAGTGTTCCAGCAAGGTCTCTCCAACATGGAGGTAGTGAGGCATCTGTCTTCCACACAAGTATCCATGTGTAAAATTTCCCCAGGATAAAACTCAGTGGGCACTATAATCACCATCCCCTGTGGATGTTCTGATAGAAGGTGAAAAGCATTCTAAAGGACATAAAGGGAATTTAATACCATTAGAGAGTGGCCAGGTAGAAGGCAACAAAGATGATAAAGAGTCTAAAGGCGAAGACGTATGAGTAGCTGCTGGGGTCCCTCACCTTGTTCAGCCCAAAGAAGAGGCAGAGAGGCAGCACTGAGCCCTGCCCTCTGGTGATAGTGATGTGGAATGAGGGAATGACATGAACTGTGTCAGGGAAGGTCAGGTTGGGGATTAGCCTGTTCCCTGACAGGCTCCCCATGGCAGTGATCACTCCTATCAGCTGCCAGAGTCCAGGAAGCATTTGTACAACTCTTAGAAATATAGTTTGAATTTTATACAGTCCAGAGTGGATCCAGGAGATGAATCCTCGATGATCCTTGTGGTTCCCTTCCAACTTGTCATATTCAATGATTCTATGATAGAGTAGGGAAGCATCTTTTGAATTTGAGGATGGTTTCAGATAAACACAATTGGAATTGTATTAAAGGACAAAACATAAGCTGGCTACTTCATCTGAAAATAAGCACTAGTCCACATCAGTGGTTAATAGTGTGGAACCATACTCTATGGCTATTTTCAGCTTCCACTGTTATCTCAACATACTTACGTATATGCATTACTATTCTGATATGAGTTAGTGCATCCTCACCTGTACAAACTTTCTGTGTATAGCTGCCACTGAGGTTTAGTTTGAAAACCTGAGTAATAAAGTACTTCTATTTAAGTACCTCAAAAATTAGTACCTTTTTCTTGCAGATAGCCTTTATCTTTAGATCACTCCATTCAATTCATCTGCAAGAGCACACAAAAAGAGACTTTCAATTCTAGTTGTATACTTAACTGTGTTCATACCATACATTTCACTCACGTATATGCTTCAGATTTTTCTACTTTTGTGCTGTTCTGTGAGGAGGTGGTATGTAAGTATAGAAAGGTAAAGTGTGGATGAAGCAGTGGTATTAACTGACATGATTACAGTGAAACAGTCCAAGGAAAATTGCTAGGAGCAATTTCTGCACAGGATGGTAATCTCTGTTAAGACATCTGAGTGGGTTATCTTCAGAAATGAGGAGAGACAGAGTCAAGGTAAAAATTAGTTCACATTGCAGTGCTTATGAATTGTCAGTGCAATCTTGATTTAGTGAAGATAAATTGCTTCTTCTGCATAGTTATATGATTAGTTTACTAGTTTCTTTCTCACTTTGGCAGCCTAGCAATTCCATAATCACTGCTTTCTCTAATGTACTGAATGTTTTGGTTCTTTTCTCTCTTTCTATGTCTGATGTCTATTCAGTATAATAGGATTCACATTAAAAAATTGAAACTTTTGCAGGGGAAAGGGAGACAAAGAGCAGGAATGTATGTCTTAGAGAATTCACATGCAATCTTGATTGAGACTTGGGCCTATCATATCACTTTATTTGGCCATAGTCCTGTAAAAATATATTCTTGGCCCCCCAAAAGTTGCATGTATAAACTTTCATTGCCATTGATTACATCCTGTTGGAATAGTGCCATTAAGGGATTTTTTTTTCTCTATTAGAAATGATTGAAAGGGAAGTGAGGTTACATAAAGTCCGTGTGTTGTTAACTCTGGACACTGTGCTCATGAGGAAATTGCATGTTCATCTCACAGCATATAAGCAGCCATAGCTACATAGCTACAGAGTTATTTTTGTTCAGTTGGTGATAAAACACTCTTATAATTTCTGAACTTTTAGTTTGAATTATATTTTATTTTATATTGCCTTTCTTTTCCATTCAGTTTGGCTGATATAGGATTAAGTTTCATGAATATTCTGAATAACCAGTCAACTATGTTAGCTTACATTTTCTATCATAAAGACTCAGTAAAGCATGGTTTATTTGCAGGTTAGTTGCATTAACTATTGACCCCTCTTCTTTAATGATTGAGACAGAAGGATTTTATCAAATTCTTTATTTACCAGTTATATTTCCCCCAGTTTGGTGGGTAGGAGAAAAAATGAGCAGTGCTCTGAGCTTCAGAGATATTCAGCATCTTGGAGTTAACCTTACAATTAATGCAAGTTTAGAAATTATAGTGCATATAAAAATTGGTTTATGAATGTTTTTCTGGGTTCTTCACAGCTGTGATCTGGCTTTGGTTCAAAATGCTTTTACTGGTTGCCAATCAGCTGTGTAAATGAAAGCCACAGTGTAAGCAGTCTCCCACTGTACAGCGGTAAGCTACAAGGTCATCTGTGTGTGGTGGTGCATAGTAAGCTTGAGCTGTCTGTCAGCTCTGCAGTTTGTCTTCTTTGTGCTCTGCCATCCACTTCCTGAAAAAAAAGAACTCAAGATCCATTGAGACTCTGACTGTATATGTTTTGTGCTGTGATTTTTAGAGTATAAGCTACCATTTTTAGGGTAGATGATGGCAATCTGCAATGTGTATTATCTCATATGAGATGAAGGCACTGTCACAAATCGCAGTGGATGTTGTCTTGACATGGCAAGGTGTCAGAGAAATGAATGACTGTCCATTGCTTGTTTCAATGAGCAGTGCAATCCACCCTGAAAGTATTTATGACTCCTATTACGTTGCTCCACTTGCAAAAAATGAATTTGTTTAGCTTTAGTCTCTGCACAGTCCCAACAAAAATGTTTACTTTCACTTTTCAGTAAAGCTATGTGGTTCCAGTTAATCTTTGACTTCAGTCTGTGTATTCCATGTAAATGCATAAATAAGACCTCTTTTTAGATCAAAATGTCAGGTGGATAACAGCATCTACTTTGCCTGCAGCTTCAGAGCATGCTAGTATCTATCCCAAAGCCTGGACAATTCTATAAATGCTGGAAAATGTTTCATTTCAAAAAGAATCAGATTACTTTCCTTAGAAAACTATTTTAAATGTGAAAACATTTGGGGGATTTGTACTTTGTTCAGTGAGCATGGTAAGACATATCTCTTCCTTTCTTCCATGAATGCTGCAGTTTCCATCAGCAGTGACCCTTTGATATTTGGTAACTCAACATTTCTAAAAGAGTGTGTTTTCTCAGTAGATGCGAGAAGGATCTAAATAACAGGTGGTACAGAGTCTGAGCTAGGTGCTTGCTAGATGCTGTCTGAATTTGTCACTGATCTAGGTAATGTAGAACATAATTTTTGTCTTGAAGACAATGCAATGTGGAGAAACTGAGATGAGACTGATTAAACATTAAGCTGTATTATTTTAAGTCCATAAATGAGATTCTGAAGACACAGTGGTGACAGAAAGAATTGCTGCAGCTGGTATTTTTGACACTGCTGACAAGCAACTGAAAACCTGACAAAAATAGCAGTCTATGAGCAAATAGGGAAACCAGCCAAAAATCATTCTATGCAAAGGGAGACAACAAAGGATCTACTTTCAAGAAAAGCAGCTATGCCAAATTATGACACACAAATAACAGAATTATTGAAAAGAAGAAGACCTTTATTTTCTAGAGAAGGACATTAAAAGTAGATTGTTTTCACGGACTAATATTAAGAATCCTCTTTTCTCAATCGAGAGAAACTTTCCTAAATGTATTTTTAGTTGTTTATGTTTATTTGATGTAGGATGGACTGGTCAGCCCTGGCAGTATATTTGCAGATATGCAGACAGCACATGCACAGTTATAACTATTATAAACAAGTATAATATAACTGGGGTAGATTCTGAAATTCTGTGTAGAGACAGGACAAGTAAGTACTGTACCAGAAAATTTACATTGGAGATACTGATGCATGCTAACAGAAGATTTGTGAGTAAAGAAATATGCTGGCTGCTAGCATTGTGAGCTAGCAAAAAAAGCAAAAAAAAAAAAAAAAATTAAAATTAAAAAAGAGCCTTGATATAAGATGTGTGCAGGTGATTATTTCCACCTCTGTGGCATTTTTGCTATGCAAGCAAAGATGCAATCTTAGAATTGATTAATGTTTGTATTGTAAATGTGCATTTTACTACTTGCAAAACTTGATTGACATAAGGCAGCTCTCTCCTCTTATTATTATTTATTATTATTATTATTACTCAGAAAAGGGTGAAAAAAGAATTTCAACTAAATTCCTTTTCTATAATATATTTTGATGGATGGCCCTAATTTGGTTAGCTACCACCCACAGTATTTTGCAAGTATCTCCTGTTTTTCTAGACCAGAAGACAACAGCTTTTATTTAAAGAGACTTGGGAAAGAAGCTGATCAGTTCCAATATCTGAGAGTGGATGTTTTTTGCTTGTGTTTGGTAGACATATTACCCCCTCTCTTATCACTGTCAATCACAGCTGTAGCTAAGAAGGTCAGTGTGTAAACATGGAGCAACTGTTTAAAATTTCTGATGAGAAATTTAATTTATCTTTATGATTTAGCAACAGTTTCAGCTACAGATTAAAAGCAATAATCACAATATATCTAAAATAAAAGTATGTGAACATTGATGAGAGCCCCCAGCCTGAATTCTTGCTTATACATCAAGAACTCATGAAGTTACATCACCATAAATACTGTGAACAGAAACACTTCATCATATCACTAAGTCTGTATTCACTAAGGCAGAGACAGTTGGTTCAGCCCAAGGAAGTGATAAGTATTATTTTCTGTCTTCATTACAATAGTAACAAAGCTACTAAGTTTGAACAAACTGCCTAGCAATCTAAGAACCTGGAGCGTATTTCAGACTTTGATACTAACTTGTAACTTATGAAACTTTATTCTGCCCAGCTTTAGGAGGTTGTATAACTTTTTCTTTTGCAATATGATCTCTTTTTGTTTACTACTGCTAATCCTGCTTTGCCAAACTGGAAGACAGAGAGGCTAAGCAACTTGTCTGATGCCACATATGAAGTAACACAGCAGAGGAGGAGGTCTCACGTGCCACAGCAGATGTCCTAGGCACTGGGCAATCTTTCTCAAATACATACAGTAACAGTAGCAATAGTAGGAATTAGGCTAAAACATAGTTTTAGTAATCACAACTCACAGCTGTAGTGTAGGATTTTGAATTAATTAATTGTATTTTAAGTATAGTTCTAAGGCTTGACCCTGTAAAAAAGATAAAATCATGTAAATATGTAAAAATCCAACTAAATATATTAATTCTCGCGCAAACTGAGACCTTTACCTCCTTTCTGCTTTACCCCAGGATGCTGCTTCAGCCTGATGACTCCTTGCAGATTCTAGCACCTGTGGAAGCTGACGTTGGTTTCTATGCTTGCAACGCATCTAATGCTCTGGGATCTGACTCTGTGTCCATTGCTGTCACTCTAGCAGGTAATAATTCACTCATTTTGACTCATTGGTCCCTGCCACTTGTGTGATTCTGGACAGAGATAGTTTGCTGGGAAACAGACGGGTCTGGAAGATGAGTGGGGAAAGTGAATTGACAGAGTTACGTAGTTGTAAAAACAAAACCCTGAGTCACAATCCAACATTCACAGACAGTTCATGAGATCTGTGCTCCTACAAGAGATCGATGCTTTTTCTCACTTGCTAAGTCAGAAGTGCACTCTCAAGACAGTGCGCTTATCCTTATAAGAGCTTATCCTCTTTATTCTCAATTATGAGCAGTGCATTCCGAGATGTCCAATTTGTATGCTTTGTTTTAGACCTGTTGCTGGTCTTTTCAAGTTTGACAGACTGTCCCAAGAACTTAGTAAGATGTAAGTTTAGGAAACTAGCAAAGTACTAATGCTGAAGAACTAGCCCTGTGTCAGATCATGCCCTATATTGTGGCAAAAACATGACTAACTCTCTCAGTTGCTGGTTAACAAAATGCTAATTTCTGTGTTTATATTTCACTAGTAACAGTTCCATTCTACTAAAGATAAATAGCCTTTGTTAGTTTAGATGGCAGTGCTAAGGAAACCCCACCCAAATAAAAGACAGCAGAAAATGGAAGTAGTGCATAAATCCAACTTCTAAAAAAGCAGGTTATTAGGCATTTGTCAGCAGCCTCACAACCACCAGGAACACAGCAGCAAACATGAATTAGAAGCTATTGGGTAAAGACAAAGGTATAAATGAGAGTTGCAGTTAAGGACTGTGACAAGACAGATTGCAAAGAAGCAAGATCCTACTTATCACAAAGACAAAAGGAAACTTATTAGGAATGCTAGAAAGCTAATTGATTTTTCATACCTTCCCATTTAATTGTGCCCACCCCTGAATGGGGAAGCAGTTGGAGGCCTCCACTGTATATATATACATATGGTTTTTTTTACACCAAACACAGAATTTCAGACTGGACAAACATGAAGAAAATCTAAGTATGCAGCTACAGATAGCACTGAAGTTCTCGCAATTAGTAAACCAACCAGAAAGAGGCCAGAAGGTGGCCCATAGAAGGAAAACATCAGAATCACTCAAGGCAGAAAAGGGAGAGATATTTATTACATATAGACAAAACAAGAAACAAATCTTTTTGCACTATTGCAGATCAGGAATAGCTTTGTTGAAACCAGGATAGCAGGGCATTGCTGCTGTTGCTGCTAAGCTATTGCAGTGATATACTAGGAGCAAGTGACAATTTCTTTTTCAACCTTGACGATTCTAAGATTCTGTTTCATCTGAAAATACAACACTGAGATGAAAACAACCCAACCCTACACCATTTAAAGCAATGTTGTCATATTATGCCCATTCTGCCAACATATAATCATAGAATCACAGAATGACCGAGATTAAATAAGACATCCAAGATCATCCAGTCCAGCTGTTCACATATCATCAATATTTCCCACTGAACCGTGTCCGTCTGTACAGCATCTAAATGATTCTCGAATACAGCCAAAGTCAGTGACTCCACCACCTCCCTGTGAAGCCCATTCCAGCACCTGGCCACTCTTTTGCATAAGAAGTTTTTCCTAACATCCAATCTGAATCTCCTCTGGTGCAACTTGAGGCTATTCCCTTTAGTCCTATCATAGTTACATGGCACTAGAGGCTGAGCCCCACCTCACCACAACCATTCTTCAGGTAGTTGTAGAGAGCAGTATCATCCCTGAGCCTCCACTCCTCCAGACTAAACAATCACAGCTCCCTCAGCTGCTTCTTGTAAAGTTTATGCTCCAGAGTCTTCACCAGCTTTGTTGCCCTTCTCTGAACACACTCCAGGACCTCAGTGTCTTTTTTGAAGTGAGGGGCCCAAAACTGAATGTATTACTCAAGGTACAGACTCACCAGGGCTGAGTTCAGAGGGGCGATCACTTCGCTGATCCTGCTGGCAGCACTATTTCTGATACAAGCCAGGTGGCTTTCTTGGCCACCTGAGCACACCGCTGGCTCACGTTCAGCCAAGTGTCAACCAACACCCCCAGGTACATTTCTTCTACACAGTCTTTCATCCACTCTGCCCCAAGCCTGTAGCATTGCATGGGCTGTTGTGGCAAATATGCAGCAGCTGGCACTTGGTCTTACTGAACTTCAAACCACTGACCCCAGCCCAGCTGTCCAACCTGCCCAGATACCTCTTCAGGGCCTTCCTACTCCCAGGCAGGTCAGTACTTCTGGACAACTTGCTGTCAATTCTTGTCTTGCCTGCAGAGCATTTTGGCTGGAACAGAGGGATGCCTTAGCATAAGTATGCCACCTCTACTACTATATTCCTTCTCTTTAAGGTAAACTTGAGTGTCTCTGAACTGTTTGTTCATGCCTCTACAATGCCCTTTCAGTATAAGTTGCAGAAGACCACTAGAACTGCTGATGGTTCATGGTTCCATAGCTAACTCCATACAAACAGGCACAATAGTGTGGGAAAGCCTTGACCCACTTGTTCACCGTCATCAGTTTTGGAAGCGCACTGAAAACAGCCTGAATGGTTTGTTGCATATGAATTTATCTTTGTTGAAGATGGTGATTAAAACATTCACTAACAGCTTTAGATAAAGCAAAACTGGTTATCTGATAGACATGAGCTTTCTCAACTTATTATTATGAGAAAACTTTTCATTTATGGTCAAGTCTTCCCAATCTCACTCTTTCATCATAAGTTAAAGAAAACATGATTGAAGTGTAGAAATAGTCCATGTGTTTCTCTACACCTTCTGCACTGCTAAGGGAACATCAGTCACTTCTCAAGATTCTTTGTCATCCTATGTTTGGCCTTTGGCAAATGGTGAAATATTAGTTGCAGCATCAGGCAAACGTCTTATTACAGTTCCAATTGTACAGATGTTTATTGATTCAGCTGGTTCTCACATGTCCGCATGTCTTTAATGCTCTTCTTCCTCTGCACTATTCTTTTTCTTTTTTTCCTTCTCTCAAAACAGGTTTTCTGATGGAATTCAATGCTTATATATTTTAAAGAGTAGGTAGGCTTATACTCCAGCATTGTCCAATATCCATCCTGTCCTGTGCAGCTGTTTTCATAGAGTGCACTGACCATCTGTCCTCTGTGTTCAGTCTGCTAAACCTTGGTCCTTCTTTTATACAGGAAAGCCACTAATAAAGGCATCAAGAACTACTGTGATCAACACTGAATTACCTGCTGTCACTGCTGATATTGGAAGCACAGTGAAAACAATCCAGAGAACAAATGTTACCATTAGCTGCCAGGTTGCAGGTGAGAAATTACTTGGTCTTGTGTGCCGTGCTTTCGGTTGTGAGTTTCTATGCAGATCTTTGCTGAATTGGTGTCTCCAGGTGCAACACAAGCTGTGTTAAATCACAAGGTCTTTGTAGGACTCAAACAAATTTCTCTGCTTCCAGTAACTCATATCATAGAAATTGCCCTCCTTCTTACCAATTCCATCAAGACTAGTGTAGAAAGACTCCTAAGAAAATTAATCTGGGACAGAATGGCAAGTCTCTTCATCAGAGTTACATAGTTTCTTGTGGTTGCAACAAAGCAGATTGGCCTTCTTACCTGTTGGGAGTATCTGGGGAGAACATAGAATCAAGTCTGATTTATTTCCTCATTGATTGGACTCTCCAAGTAAACTGAGAGACCTGGTAAAAGACCCAGGGTCAGATCCTTCATTCATTACACTTTCATGTATAGTACACTCAGAAAAAGAAGAAGCAGGCAGCTTACAAAACACAAAGGGAGCCATGCTCAGTGTTGCACAAACATCTGCTGTGTATGACTGCATGAAGTTTCATGCTTTAGTTTCTCATCTAGCATCTACTTCAGATGATTGCAAATGAACATCTGCACTACAAACATACAAATATCCTGCTTTCTTTATGGCACCAAACTACTTTCTTTATGGTGCGGTTGACAAAGTGGAAGGAAGGGATGCCATTCAGAGGGACCTCGAGAGGCTGGAAAGGTGGGCCTGCATGAACCTGATGAGGTTCAACACAGCAAAGTGCAGAGTTTTGCACTTGGGCCAGAGGAATCCCAGGCATCCATACAGACTGGAAGGAGCGGTCCTTGAGAGCAGCCCTGCAGAGAAGGACCTGGGGGTCTTGATAGATGAAAAGCTTAACATGAGCCAGCAGTGTGCTCTTGCAGCTCAGAAAGCAAATGGTATCCTGGGCTCCATCAGAAGAGGGGTGACCAACAGGGACAGGGAGGTGATTGTCCCCCTGTCCTCTGCTCTTGTGAGGCCCCATCTGGAGAACTGTGTCCAGGTCTGGAGCCCCCAGTACAAGAAAGACGGGGAGCTGTTGGAGAGTGTCCAGAGGAGGGCCACAAAGATGATCAGGGGTCTGGAGCATCTCCCCTATGAAGGCTGAGGGAGCTGGCTTATTCAGCCTGGAGAAGAGAAGGCTGTGGGGGTGACTTCATTGCAGCCCGTACTACCTAAAGGGAGCCTACAAACAGGAGGGGAATCAACTCTTTGAAAGGGTAGATAACTGCAGGACAAGGGGGAATTGGTTTTAAGTTGAGGCAGGGAAGATTTAGGTTGAATGTCAGAGGGAAGTTCTTTACAGAGAGAGTGGTGGGGTGCTGGAACAGGCTGCCCAGAGACGTTGTGGGTGCCCCATCCCTGCAGGTGTTCAAGGCCAGACTGGATGGGGCCCACAGCAGCCTGGTCTAGTATTAAATGTGGAGGTTGGTGGCCCTGCACGTGGCAGGGGGGTTGGGGATTCATGATCCTTGAGGTACCTTCCAACCCTGGCCACTCTGTGATTCTGTGGTTCTTTACACTTTCTGCTTACTTTAACAGAGTGGTTGTGAGTTTCTCTTCATCAGGTGCTGCCAAAAATGCCATTACCCACATTCTTATGTACAAGGAGTATTTGATAATCCCTCCTTCAGCAAAGTATGCATGACAACCGTGCGAGCAGGCTAGGATCTCAAGTGATCATTTCTTTCAGTGATGAAATGAAAGTACAAGATTATTTTTCCAGTGGTTCATAAAGAAATAATTGCAGTAGTCCTGTTGTCCTCTGTTCATAAATGCTCCAGACTGATTTCAGCATTCAGACTGATTTCCATTTTCTTTCAAGGAAGAAGAAAATTAAAGTAGTGTAAACAGTTTCCCTCAGCCTCAGTTTCCCACCCATGTATAATGGAAGGGGTAGGGAAACTTCCACAAGGTCACAGTGTTCATGGCAAAGCCAAGAATAGAACTTGTATTCCCTGTCTCCCAGTTGGATGTCTTGTTTTTCACATAGTTAAACTAATTTATCTTAAATATTAAGCAATATGATTCATAATAATGTATGTAATCTGGGACAGATTGCCCTGGGAGGTTGTGGATGCCCCATCTCTGGAAGCATTCAAGGCCAGGGCTGGATGTGGCTCTGGGCAGCCTGGTCTGGTGATTGGCAACCCTGCATATAGCATGGAAGTTGAAACTAGGTGATCATTATGGTCCTTTTCAACCCAGGCCATTCTGTGACTCTATGATTCTGTTATTCTGTTATTTTAAGTTTAATGCTTTTTCTTGAGATCTCTGCATGGCCACTTTCACTGACAATGGGCATTACCAGAACACAGGGAAAAATTTTGTATTGCTCTTTAACTTCTTATGAATGGCATAAGCATTGTCAAAATCTATGTTTTGGACTGAGACCTATAGATATTAGTTGTAAATCAAGGGCAAGCAAAATTATCAGATTAATTTGCCTCTGATCTGAATTATCTTGGACTTAAACTCTTCCCTCATTATATATGGAAAATTGTGTGGTTTTCTCCAAGCTTGAAAAATCAATCTTGTTTCATTTATCATGACTTTGCCACTTCACCTATGGAGGTGAAATGTTATTTTTAAAACATAACTCAGTGATATCTTGAGGTACCTTCTAACTCCTGCTATTCTGTCATAAGTGATTGTGGTAAAGCTCAGACTTCTGCAAAACTCAGGCTCTAACGGTGCACCCATCAGAATTGTCATCACAGGCAACTCTGCAGCTGCCTGACTTCTAGCTTTAGAATTTTCCCTAGTTTTCATAAAAGCAACTGTCTTACTGGAGTAATTCAAATGCAATAGTTAGTCTTACTTCCAAATAGGATGCAGGAGCAATTTGGATCATACCAGTGTCACTAGGAAGCTTTTTGTTGACTTCAGTACTTAAAGCATGGAGATACTCACTTGGATACCAGCAACTTCAGTCAGCCAGGTCCTAGTTGTTATTGACAGTGGAATTAGATGTGAAAAGGGAATTTTGTTTAAAAAAATCTTATTCTTAGGGCATTTCTCCATGGTATCTTTCAAGGCATGAAACTTCTAATAGAGTCACAAACCTGTAAAGTGTCATGTATCATTAGCTTTTTTGAGACAGAATAGATTTTCAAGAGTGAATTAAAATCCTTTCCTGTGTATCCTTCAGGTTTTTCATCTCTCCTATTTCTTCTGTGTTTCATCTACATGCTGGAACCTGTATTTTTCCAGTTCTTTCCTTGCTTTATGGTCCATATTTGTTCCTCAGCTGTACTAGAATCTGATGTCTGTCATAATATTGTTGCATGGAAAGCAAGTTATCACTGCTAGATTATTGTGTCATTATTCCTTTCCCCAGAAGGTCATGTTTTAGCAGAATCATCCTGATTGATATACATGTTTCTACTTGATGCATACTCCAGGTAGCCTTTGCTGTGCTGTATGTGTGTACAGTGATAGAAGGAAAATCTGAAGAAAAATAAATGTTGGGAAATTATTAACTGTGTAATATCTTACTTGCCCAGCAAAGTAAGGCTTGCTTCCATCTGGCATCTCTCAGGCTTTCAGTCTCTGTGATTATTTCTGCAAAGCAGATGCACTCAGTCTTCTTTCCTCTCTCTTGTTTACCATTACCCAGCAAAAATGATTGAAATGCTCTTGCTACCCCTTGTGGCAATGCACTGTAAAAATGTATTTGCTTGTGCCTTTGCTGGCTGCCTCTAATTCTTGTCTTGAAATATTTGAGACTTATATGTTACCAGAAATGGAAGCACAATGGAAAATGAGTCTGCTGCTCCCTGACATAAAGGGTGACTCTTATATTCTTGAAACCACACTGTAGGAAGATGGTACAGGTTGATTTCAAGACATCTTTGTTTAGCATAGGAGCTTCACATTAAAGACAGAGGAAGAAAACCCTTTGTACTTTGGCAGTCAGAGAAGGGTTATTTTAGATGTGGTAGACATCATGTAAGTATAATGCATCTTTTATAAACTGGACAGAAATACACTGGTCTTTACTCTTAACCCCTTGTTGGTTCTTCTAAAGTAGTAAATATGAGAAGACTCTGCCTTTCTGGATTAAGATTATCTGAGCGGCTGTCTCTGAGATTAATTTTTTTGTCTCTCTGACTTGACTTATTTACTTTAGCTCTCTGCTCCTGAGGACTGTAATCTTGAGTTTTCATTGTTCCTTCCCCTCCTTCTTTACAACTTGCAGCATTCCTCATTCCCCTTGTTTTTTTCACTGTTTCCACTTACTTTCCTTTATTTTCAAGCACATAAAATCTCTACCCAAATCTTCAAGTTGGAAAAAAAGAAAAAAAAAAGCTCTGGGTTGGATTGAAGAAATCTCAGTTTTATAAACGTGGTACTGATTCATTATACTTCTATGCCAAAGTTTGTCAACAGTCATAATATGAAACTGTGTACCATAACAAGTTCAAACTGTGAGAAAGAGTGATTCATCCCTTCTCTAGTGTGGCACTGGGAAGGAGTGCTGGGATGTGAGTGTTTTTCCAACTTGGGCTGCAGAACTGGAAGAGTCTCCATTTTCTTTCCTTGTCTCTCTAGAACACACCTCTTAAACTTCCTTTGCATGCAGTGGAAACACAATAAACACGTGGGCTTGAAAAAAACTCAAGGTTTGGTGTTGTTTGCTATCTAGCAGTTGTCTGAACTCCCCTGAGGACTCTGCCTGGATGCTCTGGAATTAATCAGAGCATGATTTTAAGTGGTGGTCGGCCCACCCATGCCACATAGGTCAAAGAGTAGCAAACAGATGGAGAGCTGCGTTCTGGTCCTTTCCCAGCTGAGAGTTCAGAAACAGGCCAACAGAGCAGCCTTTTTAAAAAGTTGTGCTACAGAACCATAAACAAGGGTAAGCATTTGGAAAACTGCATCACAGACAGAAATGATTAATACCTTTGAAGAGTTCAGATTACTTTGTGTTATGCACCCTCAAACAAAGGTGAGAAAAATTGTGCAGTTTTTTACAACCTATTTCCTGCTACTTTCTGAATGTGGATGAGACTCTCTGCCCTTCAGACCTTCCTGACTGCCAAGCTCAGATGTACTCATTCCAGATGTCTTGGCAGAGTCCACAGGTAATTCTGGGAGAGGTGGAAAAAAGGCTGGAATGCTTTGATGTGGAGGAACAGGGAAAACCTCTCTTTCCCACTTCCATCTGCACATGCTTAGTGAGGAACCTCCAATCATCCGGTCACTACAAATGCAGACAAATGGGTGTTGTTCATAGTGAGCACAGACAAAAGTATTAAAGTATTTTTGGTGCCAGACCCAGTGCCAGAGCCACAGAACTGACAAACAGATTGGCTTTTGGTTTGTGATGTGGATGTACAACCAGTAAGCTACTGGCAGTGCACAGAAGAATGTGTTGCTGTAAATAAGGCAGGAAGAGATTTAGGTGGGCAATATGTATTTAGGAATAGCTGCCTATAAGCATGCCCTTACTCTACAGTAAACACAAAGAAACTACAGTTTCATGTATAAGAGGTTAAGTGCCTACTACTTATGGAAGATGCAGCAAATGGGAAACTGCTCCAGCATTTAATGAGGTTAGTGATACTCTGCTCCTCACAGCCATGGGTCCATAAGGTAAATGCTTCCTCCCAGGCACTACTACACACATCTATCCCACCTACTAAAATTTCCAGTTCTATTCATGTAAACCAGTTGTTTACACTGAATTACCCAATCTAGTACACATGTAAGTTGATGGAGCTATCCCTATACCAAGGAAATACTTTTCATTTCAAGACCAGCAGCCTTGCTAGCTTGTGTCAGAGTACTTTCCTCCAAGAAGGTGCCCAATAGAGATGAGCCTTAGATCAAAGCACATTAAAGAAAGCAGTTTTTCCTGTAGTGGGTTATGAATCTGCAAAAATCTGTTGTCTGGACACTCCTGGCTAGACCAGTGAAACTGCATTTCTGAAGATGTAAATGCTAGTTTTTTGCCTTAGTTCAGAAAGGAAGATTGGAAGAATTCGTAGAAGAGTAGTCTATGGAGGGTTCCTGAATGCACAAAAATGCCTTCTGGCTGAGGAAGTTCCTAAGCTGAAAGTAGCTGGAGGCTGGAAGAGCAATAGCAGGAAGCATTGTGAATACTTGTCCTGCTCTTAGTCTTCCTGAGGCACTAGGTTAAGTCTGCTGTTGGAGACAGGATTCTAGGCTAGATACTAGGCTTTGTTATCACCCAATACTGACTTGCTTTTAAGAGTGATGAGTTCAGAGTTTACTTTAACAACTTTAGAGTATTAATAACGAAGACAATGATAAAGTTGACTAAACAGTTCTGAGCTGCAAAAAATGTCAGTTGAAAGTCATGTTAAGAGCTTATTTTAATGGCTCTGTCTTAAACATTTTGTCTGTATGACAGCAACCTCTATGTCTTATATGTGTTATGTGTTGTCAATGTTTTTCCAGGTGTTCCTGAAGCGGAAGTTACTTGGTTTAAAAATAAGGTCAAGCTGTCCCCTGCTCACCACCTGCACGATGGGTTGCTGCTAATTGCAAATGTTTCTCTGTCAGATCAGGGGTTATATTCCTGCAGGGCAGCCAATCTACGTGGGGAGGTAACTGAAAGCTCCCAGCTGTTGGTTCTTGGTAAGTACAGAGTATTTTGCTTGTGAAGCTGTAGGAATATAGCTGATGGCCTAATTAGCCTTCAGAATTAATCAGAGGATGTGAAAAGAGGGAATGACATAGCAGCAAGATGTTTCAGGCTAAGGACTACCCCTTCCAGGGTGGAGATATTCAGTTTCATTATTTCACACATTGATAGTGAAGAAAATGATTTATTAATTAAGTGACTTTCTTGAAATGAGAATGATGCGGCTTTTTTTGCTGTGTTTTGCTTCACTGAGCGCAGCATTTCTTGTACATAGCTGTGTGGTACTGACCCATTTTATACCAAACAGGTGCATAAACACAGTGCATTTTTGAAAAGTGCTTCCCAGGCTCAGTAAAGGGTGAAGTTTACTTTTTCTTGAGTTTCTAAATAACAAGCATAAAGCCATTCTTGGTGATTTGAAAAGACAATGTCAGCTGTGAAGTATGGGTAGAAGTGTTACCTGGTGGTAACTGAGTGTGTGGGAAAGGGCTTTCCTCTCCTAGTAACTCATCTCTATCATTTCTCCCTGTCTGCCAGATGAATGATCCAGCCGGACACGTAAATGCATACATTTGATGTACGTTTCACAGTGAAGTAACAGACTGTGAAACATACTCCATGCTACCACTACAAAATCGTTAAAGCATCAGTGCAGCTCTTGTCTTTTGTGACTAGAGTGAGCATAGGTCTTGCAGATGAGGTAGCTTACAGATTGAAAGTGAGTTTTCTGACAGTTTCACAGGTAACAGTAAAACTTTAAAGTATCGTGGGATTTCACTATGAATCCAGATTGGCTCTAGAAACTCAGTCTGAAAAATTCTGGGAAAAAAAAAAAAAAAAGGTCAGCTAGGTTTCAGATTATAGATCAGAATTCCTATATGAATTAAATTAAATACTTTTCTAATCTTTATAAATGTCATAGTTTTTAAAGACGCAAAGTTACTCTGAGTTATGCAACCTGCTTATGTTTCAGGTAAATCTCATTTTTAGTTTCTTGATGGAAAGAAATTGTTCAGGTGGAAAGAAATTGTTCAGACATCCACAATTCATAATTCTGATGTTGAATGTGCTCAGTAGCAGAAATCTTGCTCGGTTTGTGCTGTGGTCTTGTTGAAAAGCAGTGAAGCCATTATTCACTTAAATATTCTGTAATTTCTATGACAAAAAAGAATTGGGAATCAAAAGCAACACAGTCATGTTTTTGAATAGTATTATAGCTAGTAGAATGACAAAATCCTGCAATTCTCAGTGTAGAGTGATCCTCTTGAGCTCTTTGAGCTTTTAGTCCTTTGGAGCTCTGCCTAAGTATACCACAGGATTTGGCAGTATTTGGCACTGTATTTAATCAAGGCTTGATCCAGTTCGTAGCAGACATTAAAAAGTTTTGCAATGACTGCCATGGACATTGATGTGGTTTCTATTCTGTATAAATTTGCTCTTTCTTCCAAGCTGCTGTATCTCCTGATACACTCATTACATTTGGAAAAGGACAGTCAAATGGAATGCAGTGGTAGCCTTTAGACAGACTTTTTTTCTTGTTTTGTAGTCATATTGATGAAGATGCTACTTTAATACTTTCTCTTGTGTTTTACTTAATATCAGTATTTTAGTTATTTTAGCAGTTTCCCACAGTTGCTTTTTTGCTATTTGAAATAATATGGCAGCATGGCCACTAGCACAGCAGTCTGTAGTGGCAGTTTTTCTTATGTCCTTTTAAGATGTAAGATGTAATTGGGGCGGTGTGGCTGGAGGACTGCGTAGAGGAAATGGACCTGGGGGTATTGATTGATGCTCGGCTGAACATGAGCCGACAGTGTGCCCAGGTGGCCAAGAAGGCCAATGGCATCCTGGCTTGCATCAGAAACAGCGTTGCAAGCAGGAGCAGAGAGGTGATTGTTCCCCTATATTCAGCACTCGTGAGGCCGCACCTCGAGTGCTCTGTCCAGTTTTGGGCCCCTCACTGCAAGAAAGATATTGAGGCCCTGGAACGTGTTCAAAGAAGGGCAACAAAGCTGGTGAGGGGTCTGGAACACAGGCCATATGAGGAGAGGCTGAAGGAGCTGGGAATGTTCAGCCTGGAGAAGAGGAGACTCAGGGGAGACCTCATTGCTCTCTATAACTTCCTGAAGGGAGGTTGTAGTGAGCTGGGGGTCGGCCTCTTCTCTCGTGTCATTAGTGATAGGACCAGAGGGAATGGTTTCAAGCTACGGCAGGGGAGATTCAGGCTGGACATGAGGAAGTATTACTTTTCAGAAAGGGTGGTCAGGCACTGGAATGGACTGCCCAGGGAGGTGGTGGAATCACCGACCCTGGGGATGTTCAAGGAAAGGCTGGATGTTGTGTTGAGGGACATGGTTTAGTGGGAGCTATTGGGAATAGGTGAACGGTTGGACTGGGTGATCTTTTAGGTCTTTTCCAACCTTGGTGATTCTATGATTCTATGATTCTATGTTTTCTGCTATGGTGTTGCTCATCACTTCAGTATCCTAATCTGTTACCAGAGCCTCCACGACCCCTTCCTTATCTAGAAAATTTGACAGCAGTGCTTTCCAGCATTGGGACCAGCCTTCCTTCAGTGTTGACCTCTCCTTCAGGAACAAAAATGACTATCAGTCCAGGGAGCTCTGCTCTAATAGGTAAGTTTATTATTATTTTTTTAGATTAAAGAAGGCCTTTTATATTACAGGGTTAGATTATTTATGCAGCCAGCTGGCTGTCTGGCCATGGAGTCCATTGGCAGTCATAATCATTGCCAACTTGTTTCAGAACTCAGAAAGTCTTTGTTTAAAATTCATTTAAAAATGGCAGTCCTCTTATTAGTGTTATCCCCCAAAGCTGCCTGCAGAATAAGGTCTCCACTGTGCCACACTTAATAACATTCTGTAAGAAGAATCTGATCTGAGGGGCTGGCAACACAGCCACTCAACACAGTACATGGAAAACTGATGTATCAGTTGATCTAAGAGAATAAATATTTGTGGTTCTAGTTTTCCTTCTGCATCTATGCACCATTTTTTTCAGTCTGTCTGCTATTCATACTCTGTATTATTGTGTGTCCTTCTTTTCCAGAACGTTATCTGGAGCTTTGCCTTTGTTTTTTCTCTTACAAACTCTTTTATGTCCTGTTCATTTTATTCTTCTTTGTTATACCACCTAACCCATGTGTGCACAGAGCCATATAAGGAAGTAATCCCTGGTGAAATGCTCTTCTTCTTTTCTCCATTTTCTTCTGCCTTCCACATAGCTTTCTCATCCCTGTCTCCATGATAAGCGTAGTAAACTCTTTTCATATCAATGGACACTGTTTGTTTGCAAAGAGAATCTTATCCTCTTTTAAAGTTCAGAGCATGTTTATTTTAAAATTTATTTTCTCCCACTGATCTTCAGCCCCTGCTGTCAGGCTCAGACAAGCAAAGAGCTTCTCCAATAGCTTTGTTTAATGCACGTTCTGAAATCTTGTCAAATCCTGTGGTTTCAGTACAATCTTATACTTTTTGAGATAAGAGTACAAGTCCTCCAGCAAAGGATCTGTAGCTGACTTCAGAGTTTAAAGCTCTGATATCTGTACCTTCCCAACCATCTTAACTAACATTTAGTAGCAATTTTAAGATTTTCTTTTCACAGTAGAGGCTTTCTATTTATGTTTTCAGTTTTGTAGTGTTTTCTTTTCCCCACTGCTGACATCTGCATACATTTGCGATAGCTTGTAGTCTATAGCTCTGTATTACATTTCTACATGTACAAAAACTGGAGCAAAATAGCCCTTACTGAGGGGAAATATCTGAAGTTATTAGCATTGAATAAAGCAGTTTGAGTAAGTTTTATTGTATTTGTTATTTTAAAACTGGGTCCTACTCCCGTTTCATCCATTTCCTCTCACATTTGCAGAGAAATCTTTAGTAGTTGTAGGGATTTATTTACTGTGTGAAAGCTGTGCTTGAACTGTCAAGGGTGTTCTGCACTGCCTGTACATAACCTCATTTGTCCATGTTGCCCTGTACCCTGCCCTTCTGCTTCAGAGGCAAAAGACTCCATGAATCTTTAAAGCAAGATAGCTAGCTAATTTCCTTCTCGATGCATATCTCTCACCTTCATTAAAGATTTACTGAGCTGAATTTAAGGCCAGGTGTTTATTAAAATCTGTTGAAAGTTTCTGAGAGATTTTTTCTGTTGAAAAACTCAGCATGGAGTGGGCTATCCAATCAGTTAGAAAGCTACAGACTAGTGTGCTGTACCAAGTTATATCATCAAAACAAGGCCATGTCTGAGGAGGCCAACTCTTCATTTCCATTTACTAGAAGGGTACACTCTTCTTCACCTGTCTGTTCTGCCCAATGTATCCAAAGAATCTCAATTGTTTTTCACATCTCTTGCCAAGTTCAATTCTATTGAAAAAGCCAATACCTTGGCTTTTTGACTCCATCCTTGCGTACCCAGACTGCATCCCTGTACTCTTCCTAGACCAACAATCCCCACTTCCACTGCTAATACTTTTCCTTCTTATCTCTCAATTGGACAAGCAGATCCATGCAAAGACATGCTGGTATCTGCCTCCTGTGCCTGATTTTATTCTGGGGGATGGAGAGCTCTTGCACTCTCAGAAAGATGTCCTTGAAGGGCTGTCAGCTCTATTCTGTTCCTTTGTCCCAAAGGACAGTTTCCCAGATCTCTTCTAACAATTCCTTAAAAAGACAGTTTTTACTCCTGTAGTTTAAAGTCTGACTCCACTCTTTGCCCAGCCCACATTCCTCAAGATCTCAAATTCAACCAGGACATGCAGCCCAGGCTGCCTCCAATCTTAACTTCTTTTACTATCTATCTCTTCCACATTGGTGTGCACCAGGTCCAGCAGTGCTTCACCTCTATTGGGTCTGTCTAAAACCTGAACCAGAAAGTTTTCATCAACAGATAACAGGAGTCTCAAGGACTACTTGCAGCTTACTATATTGTTTTCCCAGCTAGTATCCAGGTGGTTGATATCCCCCATCAGAATGAAAGCCCGAGAGCATGATGCCTCTTGCAGCTGAAGCAAGAAGGCTTCATCAACAGGCTCCCCTTGATCAGGCAGCCTGTAGTAGACTCTGACCATTAGCTGTCCTTTTTTGGCCCTGTCCCTAATTTTAACACACAAGCTCTCTATCTGTTCATGGCTGTTTCTCAGGAGCAGCTCTTCCAAGTCTATCTGCTGCTTAACGTAAAGAGCAACTCTCCTACCTTGCCCATCTCACTTATAAAGCTCACAGCCCTCAGTCATGGTATTCCAGTTATGCAAATCATGCCACCATGTTTACGTGACAGCAATAAGACTGTAGTTCTCCAATTGCACCATGGTTTCCAGTTTACCATGCTTATTTCCTATGCTGCATGCATTGGTATAGAGGCACTTCAGCTGGGCTTTTGGCAGCATTACCGTCTTTGAGAAACCCTCTCAAAATCCTCTGGAAAAAATCTGGGGCTTTCCACCACTGCATCCTAAAGCAACAGAGTTCCCCAATTCTTCTATGTTACTCAGCAGCATATTCCCTTCCTCTTCAGATCTGTTTCAAAGCCCTGGTGATGGGCCCTGACAGCTTGCTGCCCAGTACATTCATCATAAGATGCAGCAGGTTGAGGACCCCTGTTTGCACCTTGTTCCTCTAACTTAGCTATGCTATCTCACACCTTGTCACGGGCAGGCTTGCTATCACCCCTTCCCCCCTTAAAGCCCTGTCCATGAGCCATGGGCCAGAATTCTTTTCACCCTATGACCTTGGTGGAACCCATCAGCAGCCATCAGCCCAGGTGTTGAATAAATCGCCCCATAGTTGAAAAAGCCAAAATTGCTGTGGAGGCACCGGTCTCTCAGCCATGTATTTATCAGATGGGTTTTCCTGGTCCTCTCTGTATCCTTCTTCCCTGCCACTGAAGGGATAGAGGAAAGTACGACCTGTACTCCCTCTTCATCCACCAACTGCTCAGTCTCACAAAGTCTTTTGTGATAGCCCTCAGTCTTCTCTCAGTGACTTCATTGCTGCCACCCTGAACTATCAGTAAGGGACAAGAATCAGAGGGGCAAACCAAACTAAGGAGTCTCCTGGTAATGGCCCTCACCCAGGCACCAGGGAGGCAGCGCTCTTTCCTAATGGTAGAGTCTGGCCAGCATGTAGGGGCCCTCTGTTTCTTTCAGAAGGAGTTACCCTTCTTTCCTTTTTGGCAGAGGCAGTCTTGAGGTGTGGAGATGACTGCCTCATCCTAGATAATCTCCTGGGTGGATCTTCCATCACATCTTCACTTACTTGTCCCTTGAGTTCCAGAGCCCCACATGTATGTGCACCTGAAAAGGCAAGGTAGGCAGGGAGGCAGTTTTCCTGTGATGACAAGATGCTACCGTTATGTAAATTCTTAGCCTTTGTTCTGTTTTTATTCTTTGGATAAAATGAATATGTTGCCAGTCCTAGTACACAATGGCTATTCTAATAGTATGAGGATGTGACTGAACCCACAAAAAAAGCCAAGATGTTTAGCTGATAAACAGATTCTAATCCCCTTTTTTTTTTTTTTTGCATAGGCTTCTTGGAATCTGAGCTGTGCTTTTGTACCTCTGAACACGAGCAGTAACATTTCTCTACCTTACAGAGACATTAGGATGGTGAAAACACCAAAAGATACTGATCCTGTCAGCTATTCCAATACTGGGAATGCATAGTTTTCACATTCCCCATGTTGTATCTATCCAAACAGGAAAAAAATTAAGTCCCTATAGTTAGGATATATTGAAAATAAGATTGAAGTTGGATGATAAAGTGTACTTTTTTATGAACCAAAAAGTATAATCAACTGTAAAAAAGGAAATTCTTTTATTCATTGTGTTCTCCTTGGTGACTTACATACCAAATCTGCTCAATGCACAAATCAGAACACAGCTTTACCAACAGCCAGGACTGCAAATACAATCTTGAAAAGCAGATTTCTTTCCGGTTTTATGCACTATCCCCAGTGACCAGACAGTTAACTGTTATTTCACTGCTGTTTCAGAAGGCAGAAAAGCTGGACTACAAATTCTTGTCTTGCAGATATCTACAGTACTTAGTAGTGAAGCTATTCTTAAAACAAAAGCTACCTTTTATTTAAAAAATACAGAGGATTCCAGTCACCAGGAACAGTATTTCCTTCTCATTTCCTTTTCCAACAATAGTTTATTTCCCTATTTTCTAGCAGTGTCACTTAAAAGCTCATAAAAGGCCCCAGAAAGCAGAATAATTTTAGTAGCCATCTTACTTTCAACAGCCAGATTTTTATTAAGAATAAATGGTTTACTCTGAAAGGACCAACTGCATTAGAGATAAGGAATGAAGTTCAGGAGGGTTTTCAATCTAGTCCTCTAGATTCTGTGCTGAACAGAAGAACTGATTTAGAACTGGCACACGTGGCCTGAGAAGAACATAATGATGTTGTCCATACATGCAGAGATGAGATCAGGAAAGCCAAGGCACGGATAGAAGTGCACTTGGAAAGGAATGTGAAAAATAACAATAGGAGGTTCTACAGGTACGTTGGCCAGAAGAGAAAGGCAAAATAGAGTGAACCCTGTTCAATAAATTACAAGTGAGAATTGGCAACAACAGATATAGAAAAGGCTGAGGTACTCAACAAGTTCTTTGTCTCAGTCTTCACTGACAGCTAGGCTTCCCACCTCTTACATCCCTGAACATCTGAGTAGGAGCTGGGTAATCCTTTACACTATAAGTCAGAGACCACTTCATAAAACTAAACGTGTCTTGAAGCTAAACTAAATGTCTATGGGGCCTGATGACATGCATCCCCTGGCCCCGAAGGAATTGGCTAATGTGGTTGCCAAAACTCTCTCCATCATATTCAAACATCATAGCCATCAGGCAAAGTCCCTTGTGTCCAGGAAAAGAGAAACATCACTCCCATTTTGAAGAAAGGGAGTAAGGAAGACACAGGGATCTATAGGTGGGTGACCCTCACCCCTGTGCCTGGGAAGATCATGGAACAGATCCTTCAGGAAGGTGTTCTAAAGCACGCGTGTAAGGTGACAAGGTAATCTGAGACATCCAGCACTACTTCAGTGAGGGCAGTTCATGCCTGACCGATCTTGTGTCAGGCATGATCACATGCCTTTTATGATGGCGTGATAGTAGCATGCAGGTTCTTGTTCATAGCTGGAGAAAATTCATAGCTAATTGTGCTGACTGTGTAGACAAATAGCTTATTGTAGCTGAGAATGTACTGTGTCAAATAGTGTTATTGTTCTCTTTGTACCTGCTGTAGTTTCATGGAAATAAATTGGAGGCATTATTTCAGACTGACCTACGAATGATCCTATGATTTCGACTCTTTTGTCAGTGAACTGCTGTGCAGCTGGCTAGTTTAGAAGGAACAGCTCAAATAGTGCCACACTCACAACTAAACTCTTACCACAGTGCCAAAAAATGTTAGTGCTTCTATTTACTACTGTGTGTCTTGCTCTTGAGCCATAACATCTGTAAACATAACACTTATTTTTATTCAAAATCAGTTTGAAAAGCAGTAAGTCAACCAGATTAACATTAACTGATCTCACCAGTATGAATCTCCTGCAATATTTTATTTTGCTTTAGTCAAGCAAGAATATCTGTTTGAAACATTAGTAATTTCTCTATGCTCCTTTTTCTCCATCCTCTCCCTACCTTGAACCTCTTCTAAATTTTCCTAGGTTTTTGGAATTACTGCTACAGTTGGAAATTGTATGTAGTAATCCAAAATAAGTTGCAATCTGCGTAAAATGTCAGTAAATAGAAAACCAATGTTTGTACTCCCCTAAGGAAAGAGGCAGCTGCAGAAGTTGTGCAATAAGAGTCAGATAAAATTATGACTATCTATGAAGTTATTATGCCACAATATCATTTTTCCCTTCTCCTCTCCCTCTGTGATAAAGTGGATGTCGTGTTTGAAAAGGGATTCTAACACTACAGGATATTTTTCGGGGGAAACTTTAGTTTATATTAATCAGATTTCCACTGTGCTGAAGTACCACGTATATCCATGGAATAATTTGCCCAGTTAATTTTGTTTTCCACCGCCTTCCATTTTTGCATCCATGGAAACATTGCTTCCTTACACTCTGAAAATTCCTGGGTAAGTTACATCTATATAAAGGTAATAATGAAAATGCTGCTTCATGTGTGGCAGTCTTCCCTGCACCTAACTGTCCTCCACTTCCTCTTCTCTGTGCTTATTACTTTCTTTGCAACACAGGAAGTTTCCCGAGCTTCTGAAATCTCCAGATGCGGCAAGTTATCAGCTCAATAAAATAGCAGCTTGGACTGGTAACGGTGTTGTTCTGTCTCCTCGATGGATTCTTTGTGATACACTGCTGTTTCTCGGTACCTGCTTCATGTGACTGTTTTAAGTGTCCTTTTTCTCCTGCAACTGTAGTTGTGCAGTTAGCCTGGAGCAGTACCAGCAGCGGACAATTTAATCTGAAGTATATTCCTTTTCAGTTGGATAAACACATCAGTTAGCTGAGGAGGCTACTTCTGCAGGCTGTGTCCATTCTCATAGGTTTTGTTTCATCATTTACCATTTCTAATTTTTTTTCACCCAAATTCTTAGTGCTACAAGATTCTTAATGTGTACAATTCCACTTTCCAGAGCTTTTTAGAAAACAAGTTGTTTTACTAGAGCTTGAAAACTCTTTTGCTTTTTTAATGGGCCCACCATGTAGTTGTATATTTGGGAATATTTTTACAACTTCTCTTGGATTGGGAATGGGCCTAGCTCAATTTCTATTGAATACAGAGTAAATTTACAATGCTATGTAAACGATATGTAATAACAGCAACATGTGTGGCACCGGGTAACTAATTTAGATGTTTTGAAAACAGTATGAAAGCCATGTCAAATGTTTAATATAGTAAGATTCAACTGCTCCTTTGGAGCCCTAGATGGTTATTTAAAATACCTTCTTTTTTTTTTTTTTTTTTTAATGCTACTGTCATCAGTTGAATTGGCTTATTTCTAAATACATGCCTTTCTTTATAACATATGAATTAATCTCATTTCTCTGTCTTTGTTAAAAATTAGGGTTATGCTTGTATTAACATTAATCCTTTTTTGGGTGATTTCTAGGATCACATTACCCTTTGTGAGTTTTATTTTACCCACTGTATGAAAGCACTGAGAAGTAAAGTAATATGCATAAAACCTGAGTAAACAATGTTAGTCAAAATTTACACTGTCTACTGTTGGGGAAAATCTTTACCCTTTAAGAAAAATTGCACAGGTTTATCTCTTAATTTTGCCACTTCAGCAAATCAGGTTTTGCACAGGTATTTGAAGACTTCCAGACATGATCTTACCTTACCTGTATTTGCTTCATTACCATTTTTAAAAGTTCATAGAATCCGGGAATGTCCCATGTTGAAAGGAACCCACAGGAATCATCCAGTCCAACTCTGGTTCCACACAGGAGCACCCAAACTGAGACTGTACGTCTGAAAGCACTGTTCAAATGCTCCCTGAACTCCAGCAGCTCTGTGCTGTGACCACTGCCCTTTGGAGCCTAGGCCTTGACCACCTTCGAGTGAAGGACCTTCTAATGAGTCCTGTCAAATTTTGTCCTATATGCTAGGTACAAAAAGGAATTAAATTTAGATTTAGTGGTTTAAATTTGGGTTTAGTACCATAGGTTTAATATGCGTTTCTCATTTCAGTCACCCAAGTTAAATCAGGTGTGACTTTCATCATTGAATCAAATTATTCCGAAGTAATGTAGATCAAAAATCCCAAGTTGCATGGAGAGATCACCAATGAAGAGCAAGAATATAAAACTGGACTTTAATGTACAAGCATGTATTGAATGTTAATACTGATGAATTCAGACTGCATGTTACAGCATGTGTTCATGTCTGGGCTTTTCTAACTAAGCCTGTCTCTTAAATAGGAAATAATATCCAAAGATGAAAGTCTAGATTTGAGAGGCTAGAATTCGATTTCCAGCTCCACTGCTGGCACTTGATTTGGCCCTGAGTAAGAAAGTATGCATGCATCTTGGTGTCACACTGGAACAGATTGCCTAAGGAGGTTGTGGATGCCCCATCCCTGAAGGTATTCAAGGCCAGGAGGGATGTGGCTCTGGGCTGCCTGGTCTAGTGGTTGGTGACCCTGCACATAGCAGGAGGGTTGAAACTAAATGTTCATCATGGTCCTTTTCAACCCAGACCATTCTGTGATTCTGTGATTCTATGATTCTCCATGCACCTGAGTCAGATGCAGGCAGAAAGGAAAATGTACCAGACAGCAGCTTCAGGGCTGCAATTGGAAAGCTAACCAGAGCCCAGACTGCAGGTCTGTTTCATTTAAAGAAATTTCAAATTTCAAAGAATATTCCTCATCCCACGTCTTCACTCAGAGTCCATCTTTAATAAATTTTGGAAGGACTGTGATTGGTGAGCAGGTCAGTAGTAAAATAGAGAATTATTTGTCAGACAAGTATGAAAACGTGGGAATAAATATTAAGAATTTTAGGGATTTTGAAACACAGTTCTGTATTCTTTTTCCTTCTATTACAAACTTTATTTAGTAACTGCATTATTTATTTGACACTTTCACCATTGTTCCCATTCAATTCTGCTGACTTAAGAATTCCTTCCTTATAGAAAGAATTCTAGAGTCAGTAGCATTAACATATGCTACTATTGTTCTGTAATTTAAGCGTGCAAATGAAAAATGAGTGTATACATGCTACAGATTTTCTTCACTTAGCATTAGCAAAGTACCCCAGAATCTTTCTACAACTATAGTCATGCAGTGAGCATTGCAGAGGTATAACAGGGTCTTGAATTTCATCTGCACTGTGCGTTTACTGTTTCCTCTCAATAAATGATTTGCAATGTTGTGAAATGTTCTTCCTTTCCCAAATACCCTCCTGTTGTCCTCAAAATAATAAGACTTTTCCAACTAAATGATGTAACTCATATTAGATTTCTGGGTTTTTTTCTCCAGCTTTTGCACATTTGTGACTGCTTCATCCTGGCTTTGAATTAGTTCAGAGTCATGGAAGACTTTGAAAGGGAGGCTAAAGGCAGTATTTTCTTTCTCTAAGAAGAGCTGAAGAAGGTCCCTATCATGCCACAAGTTTAGCTACTCAGAATTAGCCCTCCCAGATTTTTTCTCTCTACTTCCCCAAGGGTTCTGATGTACTAACAGTCTGCAACAGTTTGTCTGTTTAGAAATAAAGCCAGTTGTTTTTTTCCTCAGGCTGTTTGTTAAGCTTTGGAAGGAAAAAGCCATCAGTATTGATGGGGATGGGTAGGAATAGAGAATTAGGTGTTGTGAATATGCATTAAATTGCATTAAAATTATTACTGGGAAAGGGATATTAATGGAAGATTTTTTTTTTTATTATACTCTTACTGGATATGCATAAAACATTATCCCGTATCTAATGTGTCCATACATGTGGGAAACATGTAGGAAATCTCGCTTGCAAAATGTGATTGATTCTTGTTCTGCATACAAAAATAAGGAGTATCCATTGCATATGAGTCTCACAGGTGTTAGTAAAGTTTTATTGTCAAGGAAAAAAATGTAATAATTGCTCACTGGTGTAACATATTTAGACACTGTTAGTTTTTTCCTTTCCTTCTTCTCATATTATTGATTACTGGCTGTTGCTTTAGCTAGTATCGCCGTATGCTTATTATGAAAGAAGAAACAATATGATAACAAGGGAAATAGTATCAGGAAAACTACACTGATCTGACTGGCAACAACATTTTTAGAAGACAAACAGTCATGAGCTACAACTAGTTGCATACTGAGGTTGATTTCAGTTGCTCTGCATTTAACATCAAATTGATCTTTCTGCTTTCTTCACTTATCCTGTGTAGACTGTTTGCAAATGCCAACAATAAAACTGAATTCACAGCAGCCCTTTGTCAGTTGTCATGGCTATGTGCTGACCTGAGGAAATCTCTGCAATTCTCTTAGAAGACATGCAAACTATAAAAAATTATGGTACCGCAGGGAAAATCATACAGCCACTTATTGTTAAGTTTGTCCATTTCCTAAGTATTCCTTTATTTTCCTTTCCTTTTAACATAGGCACCCTTAAACCAGTAAATCAGTTAGGCTGATACCTTTCACATCACTCATTTTGTTAAGAATGAATATCTCCTGGAAACTGGATGACTTGCTTCTCTGAACAAGAGCAGGAAAAGGTTTAAGTATTCAGAAAGAACAAAAGAAATAAGGTAAAATGAAGCATAACAGGAATAAATAGCTTACAAAAAAAGGAAGAAGGAAGTCAGCAAAGAAAGCTGTGTCTTTGTGGTCAGGAAGTGCAGCATTAAAAAGAGAACTGCCAATAGTGAAACTGCATTAGACCTTGCCAAGGAAACTAAAACAAATAGCAAAGACTCTTTATTCTTTTAAATAAAAAGAGAACAAGGCAAGAGAAGTGACCACTGTGAGCAATGAGCACTCTCTCCATCTTCCTTTTTCTTCTTCCTTTTTTTTTTTTTTTTTTTTTTTTATTTTTTTTTTTTTAAGATTTTGCTGCATTAATTAGTTCTTTGCCTGGGAAACATTGCCGCTGTAACTGTGTGTATTCCACACCCGCTGGGGACTCCTTGCCCTTGGTAGTATGCATTTAATACAGAGTGAACAAGCCCCACACAGCAGTTTCATCTGGCCAGCACCCTGCCTTACTGTGGATGCAGACCAGGGGTGCCAGCAAGAGGGAGGAGAGCTAAGCTGCATATGGCTAGTTGCCAGTGGGAGATCCAGTACATATCCTTCTGATGGAAGTCAGCCTAAGATGTAGATCCAGGTATTATAGATGCTCCCTTTGCCTCTCAGCATGCAAACTTCTGATTTTCAATTTATTACAATAAAAAAAAGAAAAAAAGGTGGTTAAAATAGGGTTGCTGGAGAATGAGTTCTATTTGAGGTACTTTTCAAACACACAGCTTATGCTAAGTGTGCAGCCTCACTATCCTATTTTTCTCAATAATGCAATGAGGATGTTCTAAAATAATGGGAGTCTTAGAAGGTTGACTATAAATATTTCCAAACTGATCCAATATTTTCGTGTGACTGATTAGCTTTTTGGAGGTGTGGGGTTTTTTTTCAGCTGAAAAGGAGGAATATTATTCATGTCTTTCATTCTAGGAAAATGAGAGTGAATTTGAATGCAAGTGACTCCTTTATTTTGACCACGTCAAGTAATTTTGCAGTATGTTCAATCCTCAGCAGGGTTATGTCATGTTCTTTTATTTTAGGTTGTGCTGTGGATGGCCATCCAACTCCAAATATCACCTGGCTTTACTCTGGAAAGCCTCTCACTCTGAGGCATCGCTTGCTAGCGGCAGGACACATTCTTCAGATACTCAACATCAGTGATGCTCCTGAAGGAGAATTCAGCTGCCTTGCTCAGAATGAGGCTGGTTCACTCTTACAAAAAACTTCATTGGCAATACAAGGTAACTTTCCAATTTCTGTGCTTCTCCCCTGTGAAGCTTTTGACATTGACTTCCCTGCATTGCCTTTCTTGTCCTAAATTTCTTGGCTCTGAAGCCAATACTGTGATGCAAAGCAGGAAATTAATGTTTTGATATTCTACCACTATGGATATAAATTTGCAGGCCTAGCAAGAAACTTGCAGCATCTTCGGTTTCACTTGCTGTGTCATTTTCCCAAAATGACAGTTGATACTTCTGGCCTGCTCGGCAAATAGCATGCTTTGCTGATTCAAGTTATACCCATGGCTGCTGCATTAGCCTAAAATTCCAGACAGAAGTGTCACAGGTCAAACCTCTAAGATTAGAAACCCCTCTGTTAATCTTCTAAAGTCAGCATTACACAGTGCTCAAAAACCCTTTGCTTGTAAAACTGCTGTAAAAATAAACCGTGTTATTTTTACCCTAGAAATTAACTTAAGGTGACGAATCCACTGAACTGAGCAGTGTGAATGGGTTGGAACAGAATATACGTCTTTCATTTTTTGCAGTTGACAGGGGTGGAGTGGAGAAGAATTTAACTTTTCCTTAATTTTTACAATAAAACTTCTCAGAAGTGCTGCAAATCCCTTGTTTGCCATAGTACCGATGATCTCTGTGATTTGCCTGTTGAGATACACACTGTTGTAAGATAACACTATTAACTGCAGCTAGCCATGACTTCTCTAAGTCATACTCCTTTACAAATATAAATGATTAAGAATTAATCCTGTGAATTATTGCTGTAAAAGTATGCACACTGTATTTTTGAATACATGGATTTGAGTTTGAAAGTGTGCCTTACAGATGTTGAAGCAGATTAATTTTATAAATCTACTTCCTTTCTTTTATTCTCCTACTTTGGGGTGATCCAGTCTTTCCAATGGCAGGATCTAAGGACTTCCCAGAAGACTCACACAGTCCTTCACAGACATGTGAGAGCAAGAATGGGTCTTTTTAATACTTGGCAGTATCTGCTGAAGGGGGATCTTCAGCCTCAAAGCTCTCACAGAGTGAAAGGCAAGGTGGGATTGTGTCATCCTTACAGCCCTTGTATTCTCCCACCACAGTTTTGATATTTGAGTTTGTTTTAATTTTATTTTAACTGACCTTCTGAAAAATCATGAAAAGATGTAGTGCCAGGAGGACTAGTAACACCTTTTTCATGAACCAAATGGAAAATCTGGCTGAATATAATAGGAAGAAATCCCTAGGCACTCAAAAACCCAATTTAAGGGGGGAAAAAATCCTCATCATTTGCATTTGAGATGTGTACTGTACATACCAACTTTTGAGGGTTTCTGCAGTATCGTATGTATGTTTGGTTGCATACCAGGAGCTTACATGTTTGCCAGTCATGGTGCCTGCTCTCATTTTCCCAATGGCTTTCTGAAGTTCCTGAATCTATTCCGCAGATAGCTAACAGATAGCTAATTACCCACCTAAGTTTGTATAAATGCCAGGATTTGTAATGCCCCACATCCCTGTCATTTGGTATCACTGACTGCCCTAGAATGTCATTCACCTTCTATGTCTTGTGCTTCTGAACACAAAAAAAACAAGGGGGGATTTGTCAGAAGATATGGTCAGTGCCTTATATAAGCTGGAATTCTGCTCCTTCTTTGTCCGTTGCCTGGTGTCTTGCAAGCGTAGTTCCTTTCACGAGACACTGAGTCTAAACTTTTCATCCTGGAGAGCAGCTATCTCTTTTCTAAGGATTTCTCACTGGCAGTTTTTAAGTGTTAACATGACTCTCACTTGCTTTTTGGCAGACTACCAGTGGTCAGTGGACAAGCTGATGTCTTGTTCTGCTTCCTGTGGCCCCAAAGGAATACAGGTGCCCCAACTGAGGTGCTTACTGGATGGGACTGAAGTCAATATATCCAACTGCAAAAAGAAGCCCAAGCCAACCCTGCAGCCCATCGCATGCAATAGGAGAGACTGCCCTTCACGGTTTGCCTTTATTATACTAAAATGTCATAGATGCTTTTAAGATGTACTTCAAGAGTTCTTTGCAATGGACAGCATGCCCTTATAGCTTGCTGCTGCCTATCTAGGACAAAGTCATGGCTGAACGAGAATTTATGAGTGCTTAACATAGACATTGGGAATTTTTACCAAGATTTGTGAAAAATGTTGACAGTACATAGTATATAAGGAGTGTTTATCCCTGCAGTAATTTGGTTAGAAAAGAATGAAGGAGATGTTGCCTACTGTTTATTAGCAAAGGTCACAGCTTCATGGTACTTTTGAATTTTCTCTGATAGTGTGAATAGTCAAGAATGCTTTTCAGCATTTTTACACTAAGGTAGAAAACTGGATTTCCATCTCACTAGTCATTTAAACTTATAAGCTTAACTATCAGCTGATGTTACCTAGGCAGGAAGAGGTGGGGAACAGTGCCTTCTGCTTATTGCAGTGCTTCATGAAAGAAAAGACTTCACCCTAAATGGAGCCTTCAAATATTGTTGTATGTTGCAATAGTGATTCTGTGTTGCAATGTAAAGAAAGTCATGTGCTTATAGTCCTCCTCCTACTAAGAAGCAGCAGATTTTTAGGCCCTTAAAGGTTAGTTCCTCACTGGAGAAAAAGCAGTGACATAGTATCTTTGTATTTTAGTAGCATAAATTAAATACTCTTCACTTAGCAATGACTAAAAAATGAACAGAAGAAAGTAAGCCTTAGAATTAATAATCTGGACCATTGGAAACAAATCTGGGCCTGGGTCCCGTACCTGTCCTGTTTATCATCTCAGTCAGTGACCTGGAGCTGGGGACAAATGACACTTACGTGAATTCTGCAGGTGAATTCTGCAAGCATGGGAGAACACTCAGTATATCTAAGAGTGCAGCTTGCTATCAGGAGAAGCTTGAAAGAGGTGGGCCAACAAGAACATTAACAGGGACATACACTGAGCACTCAGAAGGATACTATTTCTACCACCCTTTAGGTGGAGTAAAGTCAATAAACCATCACTCCATGAGCCTCATCATTCACCCCATTCAACTCATCCAGACTATTAACACTGCACCTTGGATGTTAGACTACTGAGGGAGACAGTCTCAAATGCTTTGAGGTGGACTGGGTAAATGACTTCCACTGCCCTCTTCTTGTACTCTGGTCTGGTCATTCTTTCCCAGTAGTCAGTCAGGTACCCTCAGAATTTTCTTAGGGATCAAAGTAAAATCAACTAACTTCTAGTTCCTTTTATATCTTCCTTATGGCATTTTTTTTTTTTTTTTAAATAAGGGAAACATTTGTCTTTCTGCAATTGTCAGGACCTCTCCAATGTCCATAACCTTTCAAAGGTTATAGTGAGCAGCCTTGTAGAAACATTGCCCTGCTCTCTCAGCATCCTCACCCATCTAGCCCTAACACATACATTTGTACAGTCTGAGTTCTCTTGGGTAATTTCAGCCTTATCCTGTGTCAGATGTAAATGTTATACCTGTTCTGAGCTCTGCACACAAGAACTGCAGGATCATAAGATCACCCAAGAACTGCAGGATCGTAAGATTTTTCTGTCCCACACGGCTTCATACCGCTGTATTCCAAAGGCAAAACAGGCAAAAAGCTAGAGTTAGCAGCTCCTCTGGGATTATTGTTTTCCCTGAGCTTCTGTGTTGCCTGAATATCAAAACAAGCAGGACTGCAGCTGCAGCTATAAAGCTGAGAGTTCCCTTAGCACAGTGGAAATGTCTTTTGCAAATCCCATTGGACTTGGTGGGCATGAAGGGGGTCAGACTGAGTTCTACCTCCTTTTAGAGACATGGTTTCCTTGTAACTCACTGCCCATGTAATCCCTCACTTTTCAGTTACTTGTAAACACAGTGGAGTTACAACAGCTTGAAAGACTTTTGACTGTGTTAACATCTTTCCCCTCTTCTGCTGCATCCACCCCACAGAACACACTGACACTTTCCTCCTTTCACACCCTTCGGTGTAAAGAAGACTGCATCCCAAGATGTCTGATCTGAAAATCAGTTTAGTGCTCTACTCTCACCATGTTTAAAATGCCCAAGTTCTGCAAATCAGTGAGTCCTTAGTAGAGATTTGTATAAGTAGTTTTTTTTTTCTATTTTTCTGGTTTTTCAGTTTCTCCTCTCCCTTGTTTTCACAGTGGACACAGTGTGTTTGAGTAAACAAATACTTACAAAGTGGTCAGGATCTCAAGAGACATTTGGTACAACTTCTCATTCAGCAGAGTTATTTGAGACTGGCATTTATATTAAAAAACAGTCTAATCTGATGTCAGGAGAGGTGCTAAGCAACCTGATGAGAACTAAGCGGTCAGATTTACCAGTCTGGTTGTGTCTTGGGTATATGGCAAGGTTCTGTTTCATTACCTTTTCTATATATATTCCTACCCATTTTTGCAGGCAACTGTTTTTTGAGCTGCCAGCTGAGTCATAAGAAGGAAACCAAAAGAGATTTGGTGAAATATAAAACACACTCATTAACAGCAGTTTGCATTAGTGATGGCAGTAAATTCCATGGAAATAGTTTATGTATGTCCTTTTATACCTTTCCTGAACTGTAATGTGACCCATACTCCTGTCTCAGTTCCTGAAAAAACATTGAGACGTATGCTTGGAAATTGAAGTTGATTGAAATGCAGAGCAGAGCTTTACAATGGAGGGATGGGAAAACTTCAATTTCAACCTCACCAAACAGCAAGAAAATAGTAGTTGTGTCTTTATTTTCTTTGTCAGAAGTTTATCTGTTTATATACTTGTTTCTGAAACTACAGGAGTTAATTGCTTGCAGAACACTGAGGAATAGTAACAGATGCCTTTCCATAGGCCTAGAGAATACCTATTGCCTGTTTTGTGAAGTAATCATAAACATTGCCATAGGAGGATGAGATGGACACTATCTTCCTCCCAGTAATACAACACTTTTGCTGGGAATCCTGAAACTTAATGACTGCTGACTTAACCATAAATCTCCTCAGGGAACAAATAATCAGTTGTGTCATTCCTGTTCCTATCAATACCTTCCAAGTCCAGTGAGTCTTCCAACTAATGATAAATTGTCAAGATTGTGTTAAGAATTTGTGCGTTTGGACATAACAGTTTGGACAAATAATTTGGGTAATTGTTTTCTGTCATTAGAAGTTTTTTATTAGTTATACTGGATTTTTTAAACCCCTGATAATACGGAGTTGACAAATGCACAGTCTGAGCTCAAAAGGAAAGTCAAAACATATCCTTTTTGTTTTCTGTACACCAACTCCATCCTTGTACAGCCTTCGGGCTTTCCTGGATTATCTCAGCTGTCAGGGAGATAACAGAGCAGGCCAACAGGCTTTAGCAACTTCTTGGCTCCTCCTCTGCCAGCAGCGAGTTCAAAGTGCCCTGAGAGCTACTCCATCAACTTTACAGGGACAGTTTTTCCTGCCAAGGAGTGGAAATGGGCCATAGCCAGTGACTGCAACTTGTTGTGAAGGCCCCTGTTGTGCAGTGGTGTGTGAGCAGCCATGCCAAACCACTGTGACTGGACAAAAAATATTTACTAAGCTTTTAAAAACAACATTAAGAGGAAAAAGTGGATTCTGGGCCCAGAGAACCCTCAGAGAGATACTTAAATAAAAAACGTGCTCTTTTCTCAGCTTTCATCTTACAACCAGTTTTCAATGGCTATTACAGAGGTCTGAGTACAGTACTGTGATGCAAGTCATTGTTAGCTTACTTTGGGCCAATACATTAAGTCTTGTTGACACTGATGATACTGCAGACAGTGCACTTATTTGCACATTAGCGCATATTTGCCTTTCTCTCACAGGTGGATGGTAACATCATGGTCTCCATGCACACGGAGCTGCGGTGGAGGAATCCAAATGCGACGAGTGACATGCCAACGACTGACAGCAAAAGGCAACTCTGTCCCAATGTCAAATGAAGCCTGTGCTCAAGCGTCCAAGCGCCCGGTGGACACACAGAACTGTAACAGGCAACCTTGTGTTGAGTGGGTGGCCTCCTCCTGGGGCCAGGTAAGGAGCATGCTAGCAGTCTGAAAACAGACTCATTCTGTGGATGAGGAAGAGGTGACAGAAGATGAGAATCTGTGGTCTGCATGCTGTACTCTGCAGGCTTTTGAGAAGGCGATTAATTTGCTTAGTGCTTTCAACTTTGTATTTGATACAGTGCACGTTTGAGTCTCTGTACCTTCAAGCAGTCCCCAAAAGAACCACATGTGAACAGGATTTCCACTGCAGACTCCTCTTTTGTCCCCAGTGGAAAGGTCTGCCCCCAGACAGGTTACAGACAGGTTACAAGTCTGGAAAATAGCATACTGCCTTCTCTAAGTCTACAGGTGCTCTTTGAACCTATGGAATGTGTTTCAGTTTAAGTTTTCAGGAGTCAGATCTGATGGCTATGGTAGATTTGGTGGAGCGTTTACAAGAAAACAGTTCTAAAAGATTCTAATGTTGTCTGAGAAACGTATAAAATAGAAGAATTCACTTTGTAACGAAATGCAGGAGAGATCATGAACCTCCCCCTTCCAAAACTTCCTTCTTCCTCACATTAAAGCCCCTTTCTTCAAATCCCTTGTCTGTTCTGGAATATAATGGCCAGATACGCATCAAGCAAACTGTTCACTAACTGTTGATTTAACTTAAAACAATAGAAACACATGCTTAATATCCAGAACTAACTGTGATTTAATTGAAGGAGAAGATTAGAAGAAATAAACAGCAAGTGTGAAACTGATATGCTTGAATAGATTAGGATGGCTTCATTGCTGAAACATACTTTCAGATATGCTGCTTTCGACATGGTTTCCTTTCTTGTCCTGCAATATTTTTTTTTTCCAGTGGAATATTTTTTTGGTTCAATACGTTCTTTGTTATTAACAATTTGCTCATAAATTGTGGTAGTACAAGCTGCAAAATGCACAGTAAAAGGAATGTATTGAGATTTCCTGTATGGATCATTGGCTCTTGGCTAATGATGTGAGAGCATTTTGTTTGCCCTACAGATGTATTTAAGATTGAACTATTGAAGAGGAGAGGGTAATGAACCTAGAGAGCAGATACAGAAATGCTGTTTCAATATAGCTGGAGGGGGTGAAGTAGGACAAACGATAATTGTGTGCTTACCTCCAAAGTGTGCAGAACTGCAGGAAATTCTTGAAAGCTGCACAGTTACTGCATGGGAGTATGCACTTTATTTCACCAGCAGTCTTATGAAACGAGAACACTGACTTTTACTTCCATTAAGCGGTTTTCTGTTTTCACAGTGTAATGGGCCTTGCATTGGGCCACGACTCGCTGTACAACACAGACAGATATTTTGCCAGACAAAAGATGGGACTTCTGTGTCATCTGATCAGTGCAGTGCCTTACCGAGGTAGGACAGAAATACCGTACACCACTGTTCTCTGAGAGATTTTGAATAACCTGGAGGTTTAGCAAACATCTTTTGGGTTTTCCCTATGCAGCAAAGTGATTATGCTGCAACCTGTTAAATTATGCGGCATAAACCTCAGCAGGCTTAAGCCAAGACTTCATTCATATCAGCTGCAGAGGTAATAAATACATAAATAAAAATAAAATTAAGAAAATAATTTTAGAAAAACGCACAAGAGCAGGCTAACAATTGAAGAACTGGCATAATAAAACCTAACTAAAGCACTGTGCTATCTCTGAGAGCAGGAGTGCGTTCATTATCTGTTAGTGATGAACTTCCAAAGCTTCCAGTCTCCCTGTCTCGCAATTCAGCACGAGTGCTAACTGGATAAGAATGACACAGCATTTATTTTTCTTCAAATAAATTCCACTGACTTTATAGAAACATACTTATTTTCCATTAGACTGCGCTGAAGGAAAAAAGAGATTATATAAGAACATTTTTTGTCGCCTGTTGATCACAGACATCAAAAAGTAACAAACCTTTGATGTGTTTGAACGGGTGCTACTTCATTCATTACACCTTTTTAGTGGCATTCTGCTGCAGCATTTATGAGCTGGTGATATTTAGGTCAAACACTCCGGCAATTCAAATTTCTGTTTAACTCCAGTTGTCCTATACCAGTTGACGATATCTGAGGGTCTAGCCTGTGAGTGCAGTTGAAAATTGCTTTTCAGTGCACTGAGCTTATTTCTGCTTGCACACAGTGAAGACAGGGCTCAGAATAAGTAATATTTGGGGCGTGCAAGGCTTGCAGTACCCAGGGCTTGCACAGTGCCAGGAGTGGCACACTTCTCGCACAGTGCAGTAAGTGACTTTTGTCCCTTCTCTTTTGCTCACAGGCCTTTGAGCACTCAGAACTGCTGGACTGACATCTGTGGCGTGCATTGGAGGGTCAGCTTGTGGACAGTGTGTACAGCTACCTGTGGAAACTATGGCTTCCAGTCCCGGCGTGTGGACTGTGTGCACATCCGCACCAACAAACCCATGCTCGAGCACTACTGCTCCTGGAGACCACGGCCAGTCAACTGGCAGCGCTGCAACATCACGCCCTGTGAGAACAGTACGTTTGTGAGCAGAGGGGTGGGTGTGAGGAGGGGGGGAAGCCTCTGGGTCCTCCATGTGGAGTCATGTCTCCGAAATGCAGTTCTGGGCATCACAGCTCAGCTTTCTGGAGAACCTCTAGCTTGAACACATGCAAAACACATTGTCCAAAGCTCAGCATCTTGGTGGGAGGGCATGGTGCCTGCTGTGGTTTGTTGGCAGCAGTGCTGACACCAGGGTTGCATGCCCTTGCTAACCATTTAAAACTATGGCTATGCAACCTTAGCTTTCTGTTGATGCTACAGCTAGGAGAAAAAATACAAGTCAGAAACAGTGTTCACTGTATTTTAAAGAAGTCTAAATCCACTGTGTAGGTTAATGCTGGGAATCGTTGACATGGAAGCTGCTTGCTTTCAGGTGACAAGCAACAAATTGTGCCTGCAAGAGGAAAAGAAGTTAAAAATATATATTTTTTTAATTAAAAAATAATTAAAAAGAAGAAGCAGCAGAACAGATGCTTTAGTTGTTGCTGAGCCATGCTGCACAGAGCCCAGGTTGTTTGAGCTTCTCACACTGCCCTGTTAACAAGGTGGCTGGAGGTGCATAAGGAGCTGGGAGGAGCCAGAACCAGGACAGTGACCCAAATTGGCCAATATCCCCATACCGTGTGGTGTGATACAAAAAAGTATGAAACACTGGAAAGTTGGCTGCAGAGACAGCCACTGCTCAGAGACTGTCTGCATCATTCAGCAGATGGTGAACAAGTGTGTTGTGTATCACTTGTTTTGCAAGTATGCATGTATAATAATATCATTACAGTTATTTTCATTTTCCATCTTAGTAAATAGATTTTATCTCAACCCACAAGTTCTACTTTGTTTTTTTCCCAATTCTCTTTCCCATCTCACTGGGAATGGGAGGAGTGGTGCTAGTGGCTGTCATGCTAAGCTGCCTGCTGGCTTAAAGCACAAAGAGTTAGAAGAGAGCTTCAGTGATCATCTATTCCAGCTGCCTGACTTGAGGTTTTTAGAGCTGTCCTGCTGAAATGAATTTCCAGTTTCATTTACTACTTCATCTTCTGTTTAACAACTGTTACGAAACTCTAGAGCATCAGATGGCAAACTGTGCTGAGTGCTGGAGCAGCTTCAAAAGCCATTCTCACACTCTGAAAGCCATAGCTGCCCACTGCATTCCCCTTTGATCCTTTAGTGGCTTACAGTCCCCACTCAGTGTCTGCAGCAAGTCAAGGTCATGCTCACAGTGAGACCTCCCAGCATTAAAACTGTTTTGAATTGCTCTCAAGTGAGAAAATCTTTCTTTCACTGCTTCATCACCATCTCTCCTTTTTGTTTCCCCTTTGGCAGTGGAGTGCAGAGACACCACAAGGTACTGTGAGAAAGTGAAGCAGCTCAAACTCTGCCAACTCACCCAGTTCAAATCACGCTGCTGTGGGACTTGTGGAAAAGCTTGAAGGCGAATGCAATGAAAATGGAGGAACAAGGGGATCTCAGCTTTTGCTTCACTGAGGCAAAGACTTCTGCAGAAAATAGAAACAGAATGGAATTCTTTTTGGTTTTTTTTTTGTTTGTTTGTTTTTTGTTTTGTTTTGTTTTGTTTTGTTTTTTCATTTTATTTATTTATTTCCCTTTAAAAAGGAAAAAAGAGAAGAAAAAATGGAAAAAGAAAATCCTTTACCAAATTGTTGTTGTAAAGGGACTTGACAAATTTTCCCTTTTAGATATCTGGGAGACAGAATGCAGCAAAACATGGTCATGGAGGGTAGATCACAAAGATTCAATGAATCCCAAGCCACTGGGCCTGAGAGGAGTGGGGTTGCCCCATAGTCCATGTATACACTTGGGAATACACCATCAGATAAATGGAGAAGTGGATCAAAATCAAAATATAGCATCACATTCAACCACCAAATCAAACAAATCAAACAGTCTGATACATGGTGGGGCAAACAAAACAAAGACTAGACATTCATCGGTGGAGTATACAGACCCTACGTTTGTCTTAGACTAATTTGGGTATATAAGCATATGATACTGCTTTATAAATCTATCAGTTACACCCAACATTGGATTTCTTTTTTCCTTTCCATGTCCTTCTCATCACAGGCCTTCAAATGATCAGTGGGAGATCTTGTTAATCTTTGAGAATCAAGTCTGGTGTCTGAGAAAGTTGAGCAATGTTTTGTAATGTGAGTGAGTCTAGAAGACATCTGAAAATGTTCACAAGTTGCATTTGTGTGAGAGGGTTGGAGAAAAGAGTGTTGCCTTCAGCATAAAGGTGATGATGTCAGATATTATCTAGGAGAAGGAAAGAAAGTATGATCTGCTGCAGGCAGGCTGTAACACAAACCTGCAAATGCTGTCTTGTACAGAACACAGGCAGGTAAGATGTGGAAACGAGAGCTGCTTCGCATCCTAATTCCTACTAATGCTTACTAGGAATAGGTAGGAGTACCAGTACCCAGAGTTAAGGAACTTTCAGAGGTGGCATTTTGATAAGAAATTTGAGGAACTGGGTTTTTCTTTTCTGCTAACATGGATATTTTCTGTCCTGATGGCCAATCCTTTCAGAAAAGTAGTAGATATTTTCTGAAATTGCTGGCTGTTCCTACTCAGTAGGACCAGAATAGATTCAGCATCAGCCCCAGAGGACTAACACTAAGAAGATTTTTAAAATTTGCTCCTCTATGGCTGTTACACAACAAAATGAATGCTGTAAAGCTGCACATTTATAACCCAGGTACAAGACTCTAAAGAGATTTTCTAAAAAGTGAGCCTCAAACATCACATATTGCATGCTGTCTATGAACCTTTCTCCATGGTCAGTTGCAGTGGTTATTCATCCAGTGAAGTGCTTCGTCCTTTTAGTTCCTGGACAATCCTTTCTCTACTCTGAATAGAGCCTTAAAATTAGAAGAGATTTGCAAAGGAGGAAGTTTGAGCATCATAAAAAATCTAAAGGAGATCTGTCTGGATGTGAGGTCTTGGTTCAAGACCATTTCTAAATTAAAGGCTTGGTTGTGCCTCATCCCCCATGGGGCTCAGGCCTTGTGGTGCATTATTGAAATGCTGTTCAAGTGCTGCTGTGTTACAGCTTCCATGATGTGGCTTTTTCAGCAAAACTGGAGTTCTCAGATCAGTGTCATGTTCAAGACACTGACCTGTCTCTGGTTGCTTTGGAACACATATGTCAGTGGTAGCTCTCACTACAAATGGGTCTTCAAGAAATAGTGTTGCTAAGCTTCAGTGTAACTTTTTATTTAAAAAAAGAAGAATGTCTTTCTATGTATGTAAATGTATATCTTTTCTGTATATTTATTAGGATTTCTTGTATAAAAAGTGCAATATTAATAATTGTACATTATTTTGTCCAGATAAAACTATTTGTTTGGGTTTTTTTTTAAATCTCCCCAGAATTTTGTTCCTCTAAAATCTATGGTAGTAGAGAAATTCTCACTTGCTTTTAATTGAGGATCTGCTTCACTGTGCACAGAGTGCTTTCTAAAATATGACATGAGGAAAGGATGATATTTTTAAAGGATAAAGAAAAAGGATTAAAGGATGATAGTTATGCATGGAATGAAGGACAATTCCTTAATACTAACAATAATAAGAAGAAGAACAATAAGAATGTGGTGGACATTTCTAATACAGTAGTTAACAAAAAGCAGCACAGGGAAGTACTGACATTTGTTTGACTGCAAAGCATATTTATATTCATGTTGAATGGCAGCTGTGTAACTGTGCCCAGGATAAACAAGGTGATTAGATCCGGAAGAGCAGTTGTGTCATCTCTGCACAGTGTGAATTTAATTTCATATATTTGTTCTGTGAATTGTGACTTGGCAGCATCTCAATAATATAAGATTTCTGGATTATTTTACAAAAGGAATTTTTCTTTCTCTAACAAGAAGGCAAACCAGCAAATTTGTATTTATATAATTTTTGTACAGGTAATGCAGGTTACTTACTTAACTACTGCTGTCTGATGTGCTGTTAATATTAAGTTTAAAAACAAAAGCCAAACAAGGAGCATGCTGTCCTTATCCTGTATTATAGTGGTAGCAAACAGCTGTTACATTAAATATATATGATCACCATCACCCTCTTTCCCCACAGCAGGAGCTACCCTGTCGTCATTTCTTTTAAAAGTCTCCAGACATTAACATTCTGCACCCAGTCTTGGAGAACTTTTTGAATTCTTCATCACCCTTGCTTTACTCTTTTCCACCTCTGCAGCTCTTTTAGGAGTAGATGGCCTTTGCTGGTCCTAGGTTCATGGAAATCAGTAGAAGTGATTTTTCATACACAGGAACTCTCAAAGACATTTTGTAACTCTCCTCAGTAATCTCTGGTGTGAAGCAATCCCCACAACCTAATATTCAGTATTTTCTTATAGATCTCTGCTGCCTTCAGTAACTGAGCTTACAACTTCTTGAAGCATCGGGAATACGCTTAGAAGAAAACCTAGTCATGATCAAAATTACTGGGGGGCGTTAGGGAGGGTGGGAATAGGAATAAAGCAAAGACATTTTCTCTTAGAAAAGACAAACACAAGTTTTGAAAACTAAGTTGATTCTTCCGTTTTCAAACAAACTTTATAATGTATCTTCTAAAAAGGAACAATGAATTTGTTTTGATTTACTGAGAATTTACCCAATATGATGTTCCTAGTTGTACCCGTTGAGACACCTGCACTGCAACGAAATAATACCTCACCGAAGCACACGTACAATTTTAGGCCGAAGACAAGCCCTGAGACTTTCAAGTGACAGAACTGAATGAAATGGGAATTTGTAATGGGAATTGGTCATTCATTTTGAGTAAAGCAAGTTGAAAAGCTGGTGTTGATGTAAAATGAAAAGCAGACCAGCTTAGATTCTCCAGAGAACAATTATTCCCTTTTTATACATATGGCTCTTGTTACTAGTCAAGTCTGAATGCTTTCAGAACCTTCAAAGCAAGCTTCCAGTTTTGTTCTCCCTACTAATTTTCACTGAAAAAGAAAAACAGTTGTGCAACAAGCAGAGAAATGCAGTGCTGAAAAGTTCCTGACAGGAGACTTTTCCCAGCCTCCTGTTCTGTGGAAAAGTAAGCACATCTAAGCTACTCCTTTAAAGCCACAGAAACCATGGGGAGAGCTTTCTGAAGTAATCTTGGAATGTTTTTTCCTACTATCTTCCATCTTGTAGGGTGGAACTTACTGGTTCAGCTTCTTTCAGAATTTTGACTCTCTAGCCTTCCCTTCCCATTGCTTAAGCTAGTTTATCTGCACCCTCTCTCATTTTTTAGTTCTTGTAGTTGGGCACTCACTCCAATGCATAAACAGCACCAGTAGCTGGAAAGTAGTCTTGAATGATTTGCATCCCCACTTCATATTGAGGCTTCCACTTGCAATAGCTTCACATTTTGGCTTGTCCACTTCATAGCAGTATTGCTGCTGGCATACCTCGTCTATTAATATTAGCAAGATTAGAACCCTGATTTTTGCCACTGGAAATACTGTTATATCACCAGTGTGGTATAACTCACAGAGCTCTTCAGTGTGTTCTTTATTTCAGCTTTTAAGTACTAGATGTAGGGAAGGAAGTATGGAGTGATGTTAACATTTGAAATAGCTATTACAACTTGTCAGCTTCTTTTTAGAGACACCGACTTGGTTAGTGAAATATAGATTACTGAATCACGATGTGCTCTAAGAATGACATGTGTCAACATTATTACTGATTTCTATCTACTGCTTCCATCTCACCCTCTTTCCAAGTTATCCTATTAAAGATAAAGGTAATGATCACCATACTATGTGTTCTGTACCCAAACACTGATTCATAAATAAATTTGTTTCTGTATCCATGTAATCTGAAACCTAAATCTGTATAACAAACAGGTGAGCCAAGCACTAGCTGTATTCCAGACTTTCAGGACCATCAAAGTCCTCCTAACTTCTTAACAACTGTCAGTGAGTCACTAATCATTTCAGCTAGTTCATACAAAGTTAACTTTATTCATTCGGTTTCAAACTGTTTGAATGCCAGATTTTCACACAGAGTACCAGTGTAAACAGATGGGAAAATCAGAATCACAAATGCTTGCTATTGCCCTGCATATCAGCAGACCACAGTACAGGAATCAACATTTTTCTTTATCCTCTCATTTAAAAGTATACATGAATTTATCAGTGATCTTATGTATTGACTGTCACGCTCAGTATTTATTTATGAATACAAATATTTTTTTGGCTTGTTAGCATTTTCACCCACATTGTTTTTCACTTCCACCCAACTTTTTCCATTTTGTTTAGATTTGATCAAAATCAAATCTAAGATCTAGTCATATGCCTAGCCATTTTTCACCACATCTTGCTATAAGACTCTTACTTTACATATATACTTATACTTCTATAGGTAGATCATAGAAATTATGTTCAGTAATTTGTAACCTAAAGTGTTATTTGTCTACATTTATAAGAGGAAAAGCAAAGGCACAGCATTTCAATTACATGTTCCTATGCTCCCCTACTTTTTCACTGAGATACAATTTACTTATTCTCAACTTCATACATTGAGACATCTATACAATAGTAAATTGTATTTTGCCTTTACCCCTCTGAGAAGGAAATACAGTGTGAAGTCTCATCTTTTCTTCATTGATCACTGCTGAAGACTGAAACTAGAAAGTCCATGAAGCCATAAACTCCAGGCCTTCTCTTTGACCACTGTGCTTATGAAATCTAGAACAGCCCATACTGAACTATCAGATGTGTTTTGGATGCCAGAGGCAGCAAGGCTGAGAGTTAATAAGTGCTTTAGCTTTAGAGAAGTATCATTGCCCAGAAGAGTTTTTTTCAAATGAAAAAAAAAAAGAAGAGAGGAAGAGAAATTGTCAAAATGAAGTACAAAGAAACTCATGGATTGTACTTAAAGCCCATCACCAGTAGTTGCTTCCCTCTGGTCCTTACAAAAGCTTATGCTCTTATAAGAGGACTCTATGCTTTAAGAAACTTCAAGATTAACACAGCATATAATCGCTTCTAATCAGTTACAAAAAACAAACAAACAAACAAACAAACCTTGTAAGTACTGTTGTTGGAGATAATGATAGCAAAGCATGAGCTTCCTATCTGAAGTGAAAGTATGTGACATAAAATGAAAGATTGAAAGTTGAAATATATGCTTCCAATGCCATCAAAAATTACAATCAAATGTTTTTCACTCTCGTGACATTTTCAGTAGTGCACTTCATTTTTTTTTTTAATGCAGAAAACCCACAGGTTGCCCAGAGAGATGGGAGAAGACCCATCCTCAGCTTTGAAGGTCAAGCTGGAGGGGGCTCAGGACACCTTGATGGAGCTCTATGTGTTGCAGGGGGGTTGGACCAGAAGATCATTCAAGATCTCTTCCAACTCAAAAAATTCGATGATTCTATGATTGTAGGACCTGCTCTTCCCTTGCACTTGTCAACTTTACAGCAGTGCCTTTAGTACTGCTATTGATGAGCATGTGCTGGCAGACCTGCAGACACTACAGCCACACAGAAACATACGATTGCATGGGAATGTCTTCAATGTCCCTTTCTGAACCTACCAATCTGTACAACGTGCAAGTCATTCTGCCTACTGTCTCCTGTGAATTACAATGCTCATCAGTCCATGAGCTGTAGCAGATGGGAATAAGCAACCCATCCCTCACTCATTGCTCCTCAGCACTTCACTTCGCCCGTGCCAACAGCCTGCAGCCAGTACTGCCCCCTCATTTACCTGCACAGCTCCAGAGAGCTCTGTGGGTCTGGCAGCTGACCAAGTGCCCTGCAGCCAGGGGAGCAAGAGGCCATTCAGCTGGCTGGAACCAGGGATAAGGTCTGTGAAACTGACAGATGGGGCTTACAAGCCAATACAGTGAACAAGCTTTATGCTACTTCTTCACACTACATTTTTCTATCTTTCGTGCCAACATTCCTCTTGCCATTTAGGAGAGAACAAAAACAAAAACAAAACAAAAACAAACAAACAAAAAAGAGCATTTCTTAAGTCTTTAAGCACTTTGCAAAGAAACGCATTAGATTTGTGTAGACATTAATAAAAGTATGCAGTTTCATGTGGCTAAAAGGAAAAGGGGCACCAGAGGATTGTGCTCTTGCTACACATGAACACTGTTTGCTTAAGTTGCAGCAGGATGTGAGTGACTGTATAGTAAGCACAGTTATGCACACATGATTAGGTTGACGTGGGCATGGGAAACCACTCCCTGCTCCTACCTTCCTTGAACTACAAAGCAGTTTGCCATTTCTAGTTCTCACACGAGGTCTGAGTTTACTTTGCAAACTCACTATGGAAAAGCACAAAAACAAAACTTGAACCAAAACTTGAACCAGACAAGCTGTCAACAGCCAGCTCTCCAAGTGAGGAGTCAGGGCGGGTTTTTTTTTCTTTTAAGGAAATGTTCAACATAGGCATGTCCAACCTGCAGCCCGTTGGCTGCATGCAGCCCAGCCCAGCTCACTCTGTGACCACCCTTGCCCTATCCTGTCATGGCAGCAGTTCTTCCCGCCAAGCAGCCTGGCCTAGCCCCTCAGCACAACCCCAACTTTGGTGTGCTATTAACTCTACCTGGGCTGAAACCAGGGCAAAGTGCAGTGATAACTCAACTGACAGAAAATAGGTTTATGCATTTTGATACGTTGGCTATGCACAGTCCTGTGAACAGCAGAAAATATGTAACCGTGCTTTCCATTTTGATAAAGCAATTTGAGAAGAACTTTCAAGATGGCTGAAAAAAATCATCAATTTTTCATTTTATTTGCAATGCCATTTTCGGTAGACTTAAATACATTACTTCTGAATTTTCAAATTGAATGTGGAAAGTTGTAATCAAAAATCTGATTGTGTTTCTTTACCAGATTTTTATAAGCCCTTCTTAACATGAGAGAAATACCCCTTGCTTCATAACCACATCTTATCCATATCATCACTTTTGGGAGCACGTGCATTTGTGAACAACTGTTTTCCAGGATGAAGTACAGGAAAAGTAGTGGTTCTACTCTGACAAAGTCCTTGAGAGCTCACTGAGAATTGCAGCCACAGACCTTGAACCAGGCTGATACATTAGTTTCTCAAAAACAAGACCACAAATCCCACTAGATTTTGTTGCCCTCTTTTTAAAAATGTTTTAATTGAAATAAATAAATAAATAAAAATTTAAGCAAGTTTTGTTGCTTATGTACATCAACTGTATTACATATTTTATGAGGGCTGCTCCAAAAGTAATGCCTTCTGTTTATTATGTTGGCTTACAATGGCAGAGGCAAGATGGTGGTATGGCAGTAGAGGCTGAATCTTCCCACCAGTATTCCATTGCATCTTGTTGCATGTGACAGATGGCAGCAGAGAGGCAGTCTGACACATTGGCTTCTTATATAGTAGTGCATCTTATGCAAAGATGTGTGATTGAATTCCTCCATCCAGAAATTATTGCACCGATTGACATTCACTGATGCTTGCTTAATGTTTATGGACACCAAACAGTGGATCTGAGCACAGTGAGGTGGTGGGTTCTGCATTTCAGCAGTGGTGACAGTGACAGCGGGTCACCTCCACTGGTCCACACTGTTACAAGCACAGTATGCAGGCTCTTGTTCATTGCTGACAAAAATACATAGCTAATGGGGGTGCTTATTTTTAAAAATAGCTTTTTGTAGCTGACAATTTTCTCTATTGAAGAATGTTATTGTTCTCTTTGTAGCTATTGTAGTTTCCATAGAAATAAATAGGATGCATTCCTTTTGAAGCAATATGTGTATATATATATATATGAAATTCAGGACAACTCCTCTTCACTCAGGGTAGCGCAGGATAGCCAAAAGGTTGTACACCCATGGGTTAATGGTTCTGCTGAGGAGTAATTTGTTTTGGGCTACATGGGGAGCTCCCCCTGCACTATTCAGTAGGCTGCTGGTTTTGTGGGCTTTTTAAGCATAAATTACTTCTTTAAAGAAATAGCCTATAAGGTTGGTAGATGCTTGTTAAAACACTTCACTTAGTGAAACTCTGAAGGAATCAGTTTTCACTAATAGCATACAACTTATTGATTTTATTACCGAAAAAAAAAGAAAAGAAAATCTTGCTCTTATCCCACTAAATACAAATCACAGCGAATTACATTCGGCTGGGAGGGTCCCATGGGTGTGTTTCTCCTTGATCAGAAATGCAAAGCATGGCATGGGTCTTCTGGTTGGGGAAAGCAGTCCCCTGAACCACATGCAGTGGCGCTGGGCAGTGCCCTCCTCTGGCACCCAGCTGGGAATACGTCCCTTTGCCACCAAGCATAGCACCAGTGAGATTAAAGAAGCCAGAAATAAAAGGCCCTGTATGCTGTTAACTCTTTAATATATATTTTCCTTCTCTCCCAAATGCATCCTAAAACATCTGTGCAACAGATATCCAGACAGATGGAGAATGAAAATCAGGTTGTTCCAAAGCAGCATTTTCCCACAAAAACAAGAAGAAAGGCACAAGCCATCAAATTACTACTTCCAATGTGGGAAAGTGGCAAAGAATGGGGAGGAAGTGGGATTTGTAACAAGATCAGCCAAAAACAAATTCTGCTGGTGGTACTACAGAAACTTCTTTGTGAAAGATCTCCATCTCATCAAGCCCACTTGGCATTTCTCTGCCTAAACAACTCTTTACAGCTGAGATGATGTGGCTCCCTCTGGGGGGTCCTTTCCACACATCAGGAAAGTTAATTTTTTTCTCTCACAATTGAAGGGTTTCCTTTTTCATACATTAAGTCCAACTGCCCGTGGTCTCTGGAGAACCATGGCCGGTATTGGTATTGGTTCTGTCTGTGCTGTGAATATGCTCAGCTCTTGCTGAAGAATATTGTGTCAACACTTTTTTCTTAGTTCTAAAATATTTGAGAGGCTGGTAATTTGCTTTCTATCTCTGGCAATCTGTTGCACTGGTTGAAGCCCTTTCAAGAGCTTGTAAGCAGAAGAGTATGTAATTCTACAGCCTCTACAAAAAAACTAAGCCTGAACTACCAGACGCGTGCTTCCTTGTGCACTGAACTCCTTCACTAAAGATGGTAATTTGTATGGTGCCTCATTTCAAGTAAAGGAATTAAATAAACTTTAATCTGATTAAAGCACTCTTTTGCTTTTAGCCAGATTGGCCTGGTGAAAATGCAGTCAGACATTGCTGATGTTGTTGCCAGCATGGGAGATAATAGGAGAAAAAATGCAACTGAAGGTGAAACTGTAGCAACCCAAGCTCTAAACAGTTTTCATTTCTGTGGAACCACATCTTTCATCATTCAAGTAAACTCATTATGTTCTCCATTGTTATCACATGATGATTTTAATGAGTTTTTTATATACTTTGAGTCAGAAAAGTCATGGAATCATAGAATGTCTTGGGTTGGAAGGAACTTTCAAAGACTACCCGCTCCAACCCCCACCTGCCATGGGCAGAGCCGCCTCCCAACTGCTCAGGTGCCCAGGGCCCCATCAAACCTGGCCTTGAATGCCTACAAGGATAGGGCATCCACAGTTTCTCTGGGCAGCCTGTGCCAGTGCCTCACCACCCTCTGAGTAAAAAATTTCCTCCCCCATCAACCTTGTTTTTTTACTATTAGACCATGTAAAAGTTTGTCTCTCTCCAGTTTCTAAGTTCCCTACAAGTGATGGAAGAACATCTCCCCACAGCCTTCTCCAGATCAAAGAAGGCCACCTCCCTCAGACTTTCTTCATTCAAGAGGTACTTCAGTGCTCCGATCATCTGTTTGGCATCCTCTGAATCCATTCCAACAGCTTCACGTCTTTCTTGTTTTGTGGGACGATGCACTTGGATGCAGTACTGCAGCACAAGGGCAGAACAGAAGGGGACAATCACCTCTCTCATCCTGCTAGCCACCCCTCTTTCAATGTAGTCCAGGATACTGTTGGAATTCTGGGCTGCAAGAGCATACTGCTGACTATATCCAGCTTTTCATCCACCAGAACTTCCAAATCCTTTCCCACAGGACTGCTCTCAAGGAGTTCTCCCAGACTGTATTTGTGTATGGAATGGCTCTGACCCAGTTACAGTACCCTTCACTTGGACATACTGAACCTCATTATGTTTATGTGGAACTACTTCTCCAGCTTTTCCAGGCCTGCTTGGATGGCACCCCTTCCTCCCATTGTAACAATTGCACCACTCAGCTTAGTGTTATCAGCAAACGTGCTGAAAGTACACTGAATCCCACTATCCAGGCTACTGATAAAGATAGTAAAGCATGCCAGTTCCAACACAGAGCCCTGAGGGACAGCACTCATGACCACACTCCACCTGGACATAGAGCCAATGATCACAACCCTCTGGATGTGACCATCCAACCAGTTAATTATCCACTTAATAGTTCAGCATTCAAATCTACATCTCTCCAATTTATATATAAGGATGTGGTATGAAATCATATCAAGGGCTTTGTAGAACTCCAGGTAGACAACATTAGTTGCTCTTCATTTGCCCACTAATTCTATAACTTCATCATAGAAGACTACCTGGTTGGTCAGTCATGATCTGTCCTTGTGAAGCCATGCTTGTTGTCTCAGTTTACCTCCTCAACTCACATATGCCATAGCTTAACTTCTGCAAGGATCTGTTGATTGTCTCAGTCAGAACTCAGACATGAAGCCCATTAGCCTGTAGTTTCCCCAGTTTTCTGTTTCAGCCTTCTTTAAAATGGCAATGATGTTTCTCTTCTTCCAGTCACCTGACAGCCACAGCTTTTCAAATGTGATGGAAAGTAGCTCAGCAACCATGTCAGACAGTTCCTTCAGTTTCCTAGAATGCATGTCATCTGAACTCATAGACTTGTACACACTTAATCTCATGAGGCAGTCTCAGACTTGCTCTGCTCTTCCAGAGGGATGGATTTTGCTCTCCCAACCACCACCTAGAGGTTCAGAGATGTGAGAGACATGGAAAGAAGCCTGACTGTGAAGCTGAGGTAAAGAACTTGCTGAGTATCTCTGCTCTCTTCATATATTTTGAAGTGACTTTTACCTTCTCATTTATCATTTATCTCCTTTGCCAATCTGTTCTGACCAATGTACCCATAGAACCCGCTCTTGTTATTTTTCACATTCCTTAGTAAGTTCAATTCTGTGTGTGCCTTTCCTTTCCTGATCTCCTCTCACATCCAGACAGCATCCCTGTATTTTTCTCAGACCACGTGTCCCTGCTTTCACTACCTGCGCATGTCTTACATTTCAGCTTCCCAGCAGACATCCGAGTGATTGAAATCCCCCATCAGAATAAGAGCCTACAAGCACAATGCCTCTTGCATCTCAAGCAAGAAGGCCTCATCAATAGGATCCCCTTGAGGCAGCCTGTAATAGACTCCCACCAGATGTCCTTTATTGGTAATTTTCTCTTACAAGTCCTCAAAATATTCGTGGCTGTATCTCAGAGGCTGCCCTTCACAATCTACCCATTTATCAACATTCATCCACATAGAGAGTGAGTCCCCTGACCCTCTTATCTCTTCTAAAATGCTTGTAGCTCACAATCATAGTACTCCAGTTGTGTGATTCATCCCATCACATTTCTCTGATAATGATTATGTCATGGTTTTCTAGTTGCACTATGGTTTCCAACAGCTCCTTATTATTTCCAGTGTTGCATGCATGGTGTAGAGGCACTCCAGCTGGGCTATTGGCTGCGTTACCCCATCTAATTGCAAATCTGGGACAAATTTGAGGTTTTCCCTGCTGTCCCCTAGAGTGACAAAAATAAATCTTAAAAATTCTTTACTTGGTAATTGTGCATGATGTATGTATGTGTCTTTGATGGAAGTGAAGAACAAGGTCAGATCTCAGAATTTGCTGTCCGGCTGTTACTTCCATCTGTGATTTTGTAGCAAATAATACACCTGAAAAGGTGGTTCTACCCCTGTCATCATGGAAGTGCCTGAATTATTCTTATTCTAACAATTAATCACACCATTGTAAGTTATCTCTCTTGCTACCTCCTGAGCAGGTTATCTCTTCCAAATAAAAAGTAGTTCTTGGAAAAAAGAAAAAAAATATACAGAGAATCAGTTTGTCTTGTCCTTGGCTTTTAAACTTTTATACGACTGATTCAAAAAAAGCCTTTGAATCAACGTGTACGTATTAGTTTATTTTTAAGTCTTTCCAAATACAAAATCATTTACTGGTTTTAAAGAAGGTTGCAAAAAAATCAAGATGTTGTTTGTAGCTGTTTCAGAGAAGCCCTGCTCTTTGAATCCATTCCCCAGAAAACTATTTCCACTCTCTCTTTCAGTGGCAACCTTGTAGACATTCTTCTTCAGAAGCAGGGACATAGAATTTGTGACCATCAGCATTGGTTCCCTCAAAGATATATCCAGGCGGGTTTTTGTAAGAGGCTAAACATCTAACAATACCCTTTGGTGTGTAGCTGGTAGCATAGATGGTTTTTGCATTTAGTGGAATGTGAGGCCTAGGGCCTGGCCAGGGAGGTTTATAGCTTTTTGTAAGCATGAGTGGTTGAGGCAGATAATGAGTCCGAAAGGTAGTCAAGAAATCCATTGGTTTGGCTGGGAAAGTCAGCTCAGGAGCATGAGTGATAGGCTTTACTCTCTTGCACATCCAGGGCTTATAATCTTCCTTCGTTGTTGAAGAGCTGTTAAATGGTTCTGTACTTATATTATGCTGGGCCAATGGTAGACACATCTTGGCTGGCTTGCCATTTAGATGCCTGAAGTGTAACTGGGTAGTGGTATGAAGGTCCATTTTCTCCATAGGAGGAACATATTCAGCAGGTTTTTTGGTAAATATAGGAGGCTGTGGCCAGGGTTTGTATTTTTCCTGAAACTCAGTTGAAGAGAAAAATGGATCATGGAATAACTTTGGCTGGTATGGTTTTGCCAATTTGGCTGGTGTACCAGCCAGCCCCTTGTAAGAAATTTTGTTAGTAGTGAGGCCATTAAATGGAACCTCACTGGGCTTATATTTCTCATATTGATGGATGTAACGTTTCTCCAGAGGATGTAGCACATAATTTGCTGTATAATCTGTCATATTCTCAAAGGGAGCCTTGCTCTTCTGAATCAAATTCAGAGGTTTGAAGCTTTGAGTTGCAACAGGTCCCCTGAAGAAATACTCATCTTGAACAACAGTTCTGTGGTCAAATTTTGCTTCTGATGGGTGGTACCCATGATCTGGTCTGATCAGCTCTGTCTTTGGTTCATCCCACAGCATATAGTCATCTGAAACATAGGAGAAATCTAAACATTCATCTGAAGTTCTTTGACAAGTTTAGGCATTCAGAACATTATAGGTTTTTTACACTTTCTACTGTAGTAAATATTTGTTGGAGTCGTAAAAGTTGACAAATCATGTCAGAAACCCACTGAAAGAGCCTCTTTAGAAAATTTCTACAAGTATCTAAGAAGTTTCTAAAAGTATCTACAAAGAAAAGACATCAACTGTCATGAAAATAATTCTGTACCCAACGCTTGCCTACAGAAATGGTGAAATGCAAAACTGGAAAATTTAAATAATGTTCTAAGTCTTTTAGAGATGTTTTCTTCAGGTAACTGAATGCTGTCCTCATTCTCAGTCAACCGGAAATCATTAATATGGAAGTATCATGGCAAGAACTCCAGACTCCTTCTGCATTTATACTGTGGCTAGTTTAGAGAACAGGCAGAGTATGCCTTTGTCTCCAGGAGGCCATACAGATGTCTCCTTAGTATTAGTAGGACAAGGAAAATTGAATGTCTGCCATTCCACTCTAAAGACCAAGTTGCAGGGCTGCCTTTCCTCTTTATACCTTCTCGTAGGATGATCTGCTTTCCTAACTGCACAGATGTGATCTTCCTGCTGTTGGCTGAATTTAGAGTTTTGCAGTGTATCCTTGTGTCAGCAAGCTTTTGTGCTCTGTGGCATTTATTCTGCTTTTGGCTTTCCTCTCTGTCATCAGCACAAGCAGGAACCAAGATGGAACTAATATAAGCCTCCAATTCTTTGTTAATAGCAAGCTGCTAGAATTTGCAGAACAAGACTGCCCTGACCTAAAGGATTCTATCATATCACTGAGATGGCTCCTACTCCTAATCCTGCTATCTAAATTCATAGCCAAGAGAATTTCTAGGAGGCATTTTAAGGTTATTCGTATCTTCCTTACTCAGCAGTACAACAGGCAAAATGAGGCAGTCAGACTTAAAAGATTTACACTCATTCACATTAGAAATCTATTGCAAAGCTGCCTAGCTCTCAGAACAGTGCTGCAGCCACAAGACCATCTTTTTTCCTTCCTAGCAATCCTGTGCAACTTCCCCTGGAGATCATTATGGTTACTGGTAGGAAGTTGAAATGAAATAGTTTTGGAGCAAACCCAAGCCTTTTTTTTTTCATTTTTCCCTCCTTTCAAACCACATTGGGAGTCATGAGGCAAATAAGCTTCCAGCTGACTGCACAGGAAGGAAGTCTGGATTTCAAAGTACTAGAAAGTAAATGATGCAATGAGGTATCAGGATATTTGAACTCTCCAATCCAAATAGAGTTATTCGTTCTGAATAGCAGTGGCCACAGTACTGCACAAACACAATTATACAAAGGATGTGTTCACTACAATGTGAAGTTGACCAAAAAAGTCCTTTCTTTGCCCCAATTAGGTGTCTATTTAAAGTCCTTCTGGTTTAAATCAAGGTGCCCTGCCTTGGAACAAGAGAGGAAAGAGCAGCCACAGGAGCTGTGCACCTCCCAGCAAGAACAGTGGGTCACACACAGGTCTTTGCAAGATGGTGGAATGGAAGATGAGGCCTGTCAGCCTGGGGAGCTTTCTGCATTCTGTGTCCAAAATCCTTCCGCTGCTGAAGCCAATGAAAAGTCTCCCAGACTCTGTGGGACAGCATTCGATGCCAAACCAGGAGATAGACTGTCCTTACGTGAACAGCTAACTAGTACAGGCAGCTGAGAACGTGGGCCCATACAACAGCACAGGTACTCATTTCCTGCTGACAGTGGCACCACAGCCAAGGCCTTCTGCTCTGCAAGTTCCAGCACCATCAAAGAACCCCAAGTGCTCATGCTTCTACCAGGGGAATAAGAGAGGTCTAGGCATCATCCGCTGGTGGGATCCACACCTTGTGCCTCTGCTCAGAGTTCATCATTATTCTAGAGAGAAGTTTCAGTATGGTGAACCAAGAGTGTACACAGACATGAAACATTATAGGGGATCTGCTATCTAGTGTCAAAAAATGAGAGCTAATGAGACTGGGCATGTCTCTGAGCAAGGGCTCATTCAGAGATATAGCAGTTCAGATGACAACCACCAAAAACTATCTATATTTCCCCATCCTTGATGGAAAATACCCAGTGCATTCTGGACGTAACCACAGCTTTTACAAAATATTCAAAATATAACAAGTGAGTCTGTCTTCAATTTTAAAAATGTACAAGCCCTACACATTTGGAGACCTCATAGGCATTATGAATTCATTTTATTTAGTGTAAGACAATAGTGCTACTACTCCTTCAAAATATGTTACAGTTTTATTGTAAGTCTAATTCTTAACCCATAGATATTAATAGTTTCCCATGTAGCACAATCTTGAAAACATTATGGGGTACAGAAAGGAGCAGAGGATATGAACCATATGTTTTTGGAAGGTTTCACACATCACACTGCAAGGAAGATAGTGCTAAAATTAGATTACACACCTCCAAATGGATGCAAAAAGCTACACCTGCAGGTGTGAGAATTTCAAAACCTCAAGATGCAAAGTTATCTGACATGAATTGTCAGACTGATGTAATAGCATCATCTTAAACCCAAAGTTTTATTTGGGACATGGTGTGTGTAGTGGAAAGGAGAATAATAATACAGTTGGAAAGCTATTTTAATGCCAAAGCAGCACATTTATATGTTTTATATGCTGCTTGAATTTTTGAATTATGATAATTAATGGAATAGCATGCTACAAAATTTCACACCTTGAGTGGCAATACCTAAAACCTAGTAACATTCAGAGAACAGCACAATGAGAACTTACTCTTTTATAAAACTGGGCCTTTAAAAGTGAACTAATTCAGTATGAAACCTGATCTTTCAGGTGGTTTGGATGAAGACTTCCATTTGCAGATTTGAAAAATACTGCAAATTATAACCAAATGTGGCTTTGTTACATTTTATTAGAGCTCTGGAGTAGCAGTTGAGGTATTGACCTAAACATTGATAAAACACAAAGATACACACATGATCCAGATACAGAGATGTTAAGAGTATCTAAATACAGAAGGAAAGATTCTGTTTGTGCAAAGCAGCATTTCTTTGTTGGCTTCACTGAGGCTATTCCAATGGACACCATCTGGTGACATAGCCTATACATAACAAAATGCTCAAACTTGTGTAAATGTGGGTATTTTACACCTGTGGGTCATAGTCTTCATAAGGAAATTCATTCTAAATAGACAGTATTTCCTGTATACTTAATGTAAAAATTCCAGTTCCTGAAATTGTAAACATGCAGCTGTACCTAAGTCTGGCTTTCAGTCATTGCAGATGGGTAATCATAACACTGCATGATTGCATTCATATACCTTCAATTTCTTTACTTCCTTTATCATTCTGAGTTATAAGAAAGATTTGTTACTGTATATTGGGATAAATATCAATGCCAGCCACCAGGTTTTATACCCATACTGCACAAGAAAAATGAAACAGTAAAAAATATTTTAAGAAATACAATAATGCTATCTGCTTAGCAGCACTGAGTAACTGCAAGCTGTGCAAAAGGGGGCTCCTTTTGACAAAAACTAACATTGTTACTGTGGCTATATAGCTGAAATCTTTCTTCCAGTGCATGCAAACGAGAAGTAATGCTGGTGGAGAGGAAGGAGCAAAGCCCCCTAAAGCCTAACTATCTACAGCTAGCTGCTGCTACTGAGAATATGAGGGCACAGTTAGGTGCACAGTTCACTGTTTTACCAGGAGAACTTGAGTGCCTTGGACATCTGCATGGAGTCTGAAAGTCCATACTTCCCATACATGTCATATTAACTCTGCAGCACTCAAAAAAATTGATGCCATGCTTCATGACCTGCTCAAACCCACTGAATTCTGCACATCTAAAGTGTTTAATCCACTGGCAAAACAACATTATGTTCAATATATCCTAAAAGCAACACTGATTTATCCACATTCTGGAGTTCAGGGGGCCTGTTTCTACTCAGATGCCTGCAGGCCTGCCAGACATGGAAAAGTGGTGAACTCACACATACCCAATGTTGTCACTAACATGAGGCTGACAGCCCCACCTTGTATCTCTACGTGAAATTTTTGTGAGTCTGCAGCACATCCAATCTGTTGGTGCACCTGCACAGAACTGCACACTGTTTTTCAACCTGCCTTCTTCAAAAATGAAACTGCTTGTGAAGTCCTGAGAGAAGTTGCAAGAATACATACCTTTATAAGTGGATTTTGTGTTCATCTTGGCAGTGGAGATTTCTCTTGTCTCACAGGGGAGGCAAGGAGGTACTTGACAGATAGGGTAGGAGTTATAGTCTTGTTTATAAACAGAGGTCAAATCCATGCTCTCATCACTCTTGACATGCTTTTCAGGTTCTTTAAGTTTCTGTGGCAACACTTCATGAGCTACATAATCTCTCCTGTGAATAATAACATCATTAAGTCTTGGTTTAAGGACAGAATTATGCTCTTCTCCTGGATACATACAGAAATTAATACTTCCCCTTGTCACCACAGACTAATAACATCTGGATAACATACAAGCTGTAAAGAAAAAAAAGCAAGCTCTTCAGTTTTGGAAATCTGGACTGTGAAAAAGGAACTTAAGCAGCTTTGGACAGTCCAAAGCAGGCCAGATCTGTCAGATTCCCTCCTCTCTCCACCCAGTGAGGTTAACAGTCTCATACAAATCTCTCTCTGTTCTACACTGGAGTAATAGAAGAAGACATAAGCTCTTTTAAAAAACCCAGTAATTACTGCAGGCTACCTGGTATGCTTGGCAGAGGGAAAAATAGCCTTCTTAGGCAATGTACTGTACAGCAATTCAGCTGAGGATGGGGAGGTAGTAACAAGTTTAACAGCAAGACAGTTGCCGTTGTTGAGGAGTTGTAGGAGATAAGTATCAACACAGCCAGGCAGTCAGCTTTTTTTCATGTATCATATAAAAGAACTATTCTAAGATGTTGAGGTATTGTGTTCAAGGGTTCTCTAGCAGTGGGAGAAATTTTCCACTCTGAGTATTGCAGTACAACAGAAATTGCAGTGGAGATAACAGAGGACAGATTGACATGCTGATAACTCAGCATTCCTACAACCAAGGCACCATAATGAATGGTACTGGCTGCAACTCCTGCGCTTTAATCAGGGAGGCTTGTTGCTTCTATGTGACACCTATCAGCAAAGGCAAGAGTGAGATAGTTCATGAGTGTGTCCATGAGGACAAAGAAGGTGACCAATAAGATCAGGCAGAAGCTTTTGTTAGGGGAAAGTGAAGCTGTCAGGTTCATGTTAAAGGGTTGGGTTCCTTCTTGATGCGTTTTTTAATTTGGGCCAGATCTTAGCAGATCACCCTATTAGAAGCAAGGAAGGGCCTTGAAAGTTCATTCCTTCAGGGAAATGGGCATAGTGCAAGTGCAGGGATTTCTGCTGAACAATACAGTGCAGCAGTGTAGCTGAGAAGCATAAACAGACCAGCACTCACAGCATCACAGAATCACAGAATGGCCAGGATTGAAAGGGACTTCAAGTATCATGCATCTCCAACCCCCCTGCCACATGCAGGGCCACCAACCTCCCCATTTAATACTAGACCAGGCTGCTGTGGGCCCCATCCAGTCTGGCCTTGAACACCTTAACATGAGCCAGCAATGTGTTCTTGCAGCTCGGAAGGCAAAAGGATGGGGCAGCCTGTTCCAGCACCTCACCACTCTCTCTGTAAAGAATTTCCCCCTGACATCCAACCTAAATCTTCCCTGCCTCAACTTAAAACCATTTCCCCTTGTCCTGCAGTTGTCAACCCTTCCAAAGAGTTGATTCCCCTCTTGTTTGTAGGCTCCCTTTATGTACTGAAAGGCTGCAATGAGGTCACCCTGCAGCCTTCTCTTCTCAAGGCTGAACAAGCCCAGCAACCTCAGCCTGTCTTCATAAGGGAGGTGCTCCAGACCCTTGATCATCTTTGTGGCCCTCCTCTGGACCCTCTCCAGCAGCTCCCTGTCTTTCTTGTACTGGGGGCTCCAGACCTGGACACAGTTCTCCAGATGGGGCCTCACAAGAGCAGAGGACAGGGGGACAATCACCTCCCTGTCCCTCCTGGCCACCCCTCTTCAGATGGAGCCCAGGATACCATTTGCTTTCTGAGCTGCAAGAGCACATTGCTGTCTCATGTTAAGCTTTTCATCCATCAAGACCCCCAGGTCCTTCTCTGCAGGGCTGCTCTCAAGGACCGCTCCTTCCAGTCTGTATGGATGCCTGGGATTCCTCCGGCCCAAGTGCAAAACCTTGCACTTTGCTGTGTTGAACCTCATCAGGTCCACCTGGACCCACCTTTCAAGCCTGCTGAGATCCCTCTGAATGGCATTCCTTTCTTCCACTGTGTCAACCGCACCACTCAGCTTGGTGTCCTCAGCAAACTTGCTGAGGTGCTCTCAATTGCATCATCGATGTCATTGATAGTCCCTCTCTACTCGGCTCTTGTGAGGCCCCATCTGGAGTACTGTGTCCAGGTGTGGAGCCCTCAGTACAAGAAAGACATTGAGATTTTGGAAAGGGTCCAGAGGAGGGCGACTAAGATGATCAGGGGGCTGGAGCACCTCCCCTATGAGGACAGGCTGAGGGAGTTGGGCTTGTTCAGCCTGGAGAAGAGAAGGCTGCGGGGTGACCTCATTGCAGCCTATCAATACCTGAAGGGAACCTACACCCAGGAGGGGAGTAAACTGTTCAGAAGGGCTGATAACAGCAGGACTAGGGGAAATGGTTTTAAGTTGAAGGAGGGAAGATTTAGGTTGGATGTTAGGGGGAAGTTCTTTACTAGGAGAGTGGTTAGGCCCTGGAACGGGCTGCCCAGGGAGGTTGTGGATGCCCCGTCCTTGGACGTGTTTAAGACCAGGTTGGACGGGGTCCTGGGCAACCTGATCTGAATGTGTATGTTTGGTGGCCCTGCTAGGCAGGGGGGTTGGAACTACATGATCCTTGGGGTCCCTTCCAACCCGGGTGATTCTGTGATTCTGTGATTCTGTGTGATAAAGATGTTAAAGAGCACCGGTCCCAGGACAGACTCCTGGGGGATGCTGCTCATTACCAGCCTCTACCTGGACACAGAGCCATTGATGACCACCCTCTGTCTGCAGCCTTTCAACCAGTTTCTTATCCATCGAGTGGTCCACCCATCAAATCCACATCCCTCCAATTTGGAGATAAGGATGTGGTGGGGGGCCATGTCAAAGGCCTTGCTCAAGTCCAGGTAAATGACATCAGTCGCCTTTCCCTTGTCCACTGATGCCGTCATTCCATCATAGAAGGCCATCAGATTGGTCAAGCATGACCTTCCCATGGTGAAGCTGTGCTGGTGGTCTCGGATCACATGCTCATGTGATCAAGCACGTCATCCAGGAGGATCTGTTTTATGATCTTCCCAGGCACAGAGGTGAGACTCACCGGCCTCCTAGTTTCCTCCTTACTAGCCACCAGCCCCTAGATTCCGGGGTCCTCTTTGCTCCCTTTCTTGTAAATGGGAGTGATGTGACCCTTCCTCCAGTCATCCTCCACTCCAGAGAGCCAACCTTGAAGTACACACCATAGCCCCTTTCCAATCATCAGGCTTTACCATGTTCATGCCCTGTTGAAAACTACTCATTCAGGTCACACATGCAAAGTCTCATACATAACACAGAACAAAAGAAAAATGCTCCTCTAGTATGATCCATGGTTTCCAAGGCAATATTCATGTTTGTTTTCCAAAATACAATGTGGACAAACTCCAAGATCATGACTCTACCACTGTGCTCCATGTATTCTCCAGTCAGATCACATCTCAATCTTGGGAAAGTGCAAGAAAAATGACTGCTTGCCTCCACTAGCACAGCTAATTACAGGTGTTTGTACAACACCAGCATGTAAGTCTTCACCTTTTCCTGGAGACAATCATTTTTGTTTTCTCAATTACCCATCTCTCACACACATATGCTCCAATGCACAATCCTTACTCTTATTCACTACTTCTCATACTTTGTCACTGAAGTGCCTTCCATGGGTGTCTTTGCCGTCTTGTATTCTGCTTTTGGTTTGAAAGAGTCTCTGGGAAGAGTGCTGGGATAAAGAGGGTATTTCTCCATGTACTCTGACAGTGCACATGGCTTCTCACTCTTCTCAAAGGGCTTGGTGAGTAGATGTGGACAACGGTGACATCTGCAAGGGAAAAAGTAGAATAGAATTTAGTGTCTTACTTTTTTTTTTTATGACAGCAAAAATAATGGATTGTTTCTGCTTTCTCCTGTAGCCTGCAGCCACGAAAGACAGTGAAGCCAATAAAAACAACCTAAGAAAAACAAGTTCACCTAGATGAAGAAAAAAGAGCACATTAATCTGAGATAAGCAAAGTACCTCATTTTGTGCTGGACTGGAAATTATATTTAACATTTCTTTTGTTCCATTTCTCATTAGTTTATTCTACTTTGCACTCATATTGAGCTTAGTTGAGTAGATAAGTGATAAAAAAGGGTTACATGTTGGGAATATCTATTCACTCACGTTTGGGCACGACTGCTCTGACAGGCACAAGTGCAGAAAAATAGACATATGAATTATAATGATCTGAATATGCTCCCACTATAACGAGGTATATTTGTCCCAGGATCAGCCAGAGTATCATAAAGGTATCTCCTGTGGAATTCTCTCCAAGGTTTGTACTTTGATATGCATGCACTAAGCAGTCTTCTGAACACCTATGGAATTGCTCTGAAGACTAAAATAATGATATGAACAATTCCATCATCTTCTTGCTTTTTACTGTTCTCTCAGTACTTTAGAAAATCTTTTCTTAAAAAAAGCCTGTAGTGAGCAACAGCGAAAGTACTTCCATCAGCTTCAGTAGATCAACATCATAATGCACCAGGACAGTCCTTGCTTCTGGTGAGAGGTCACTTCTAACAGAAGAAGCTGTGGTGCAGCACATATAACACCATAAGGTGTTAGGGTAGGAGAACAAGACTTCTATGTGAATAAGAGAGTCAACAGAAGGGTGAAGAGAAGAATATAATCATTTGCTCTCATGAAATCATTTGCACCTAGAATGCTTCTTTCCATCCTTGTGACCCTTCTGAAAAGCATTTGGTGACAAAAACCTTCCTAACACAATTTGCACTGTCTCTTTCTGGCCATATTTTTGGTCTTTCAGAACTCCTAGGAATTATTCTTCAGCCTCCAAGGGAAAATGATCTGCCTGCACTTTCTTCTTCAGGTCTACTGGTTTCACCCGCTTCCCATAAGTGCATTTTCCTACGCCTACTCTCTTAAAGTCTGTGACACAATATACTAGTCTTAAGCTTGACTTTGCAGAGTGCCCTTATGTCTGCTTTTTATGATGGAATTCACTCAAGCACCTCATTCACCACCTTCCTAGCGCTGTATATGCAGACAGACAGTGTATATGGCCAGTGGTAGCATTTTGCAAATCAAGATTTAATGACACTTCATTAATATCATCAGATAGTATCCAATTATGGCTCACCCACATACACAGGGCTTGGAAGGGCTCTTGCAACACCAGGTTTCCAAATATTTTGGAGCAGAGGCTTTGTGCAGCTCCCTGCCTATGGTAAGCAGGCTGTGCTGTAAGCACTGAATCCTGTGCCCTGAGGGACTGATCCTGCCCCCTGTTGGTACTGGCAAGACAAAGGATCCTGCAGATCAGCATGATGAGGGTAGGTAACCCAGGTGCCCCTTCAGAAGACCTCTCAGCAGTAGAAAGGGAACAGATTTGCTGAACCAGCATTTATCCACTTGCAAACACCGCTGGCAATGCAAATGCTGGGGTTCTCCTGAAAAGCCCTGGATGGAATAAATGCCAGGATCTCCAGCAGACACCACAGCTGCCAATCAATTTGTCTTCAGTGGGGACCAGCATAATCTTGCAATACAAATGGCTTTATACCTCAGTCGTCCATGCACTTTTTAAATATGTTTCTGCTTTCCCTGCTGAACTTCAAGCATGAAACAGCATCAAAATGAGATGTTACAGAGTTATTTATTAGGAAAAGCAATTTTCCCAGAAATGAATCCTTCATAACATGGCAGAAAAGCAAATCTGAATCTTTTGTCTGCCATTATTTTGTATTAAATTGTGACGCATGCCCACAGATATTAGAGTAACACTAACAGAATACAAGCAGAATATGATAATCTTTGATAACTCACTACCACTATATGATATACATAATGAAAGCTTAAATTATACATTCAGAAATATATTCTTGGAAATATTTTACCAGAGATTGATGTAAATAGCAGAGACTCTTAAGAACAATGAGTGGAAGAATTCTAGACCTTGGAGTTTGCTAAGCTTTTCTAATCCTGCTGGCATAATAAGTATATATTAAAGAACTACACAGTTCTCCAGTACTGAAGTCACTGTTATGTGGCTGAATAAAAGGGACATTGTCTTACAGTTGCTGGTGTTTCGCTTTTGTCAAGCTGCACCCTGTCTTTTAAATGCCATTGAGACCGACATTTTAATACTTCTAGTCTTGAGTGTTAAGATTTTTTTTCTTCTTTGGCTTTTCTTCTTCTCTGAAGGATCCTGTTGAAATCATTCTTTATTATGGTCTAACATATTGAACTGCACAATATTTGTAATCAAACATGATAAGGAAAGGCATAGGTTTTGTAGGCTGACTAAGAGTTATGGAAGAAATCTGCTTGTTATGTGTGAGGCCTCAACCATGTGAAAGAGCATGGCTTGAGGAATTGTGTTTTTTTTCCCAAGTCAATGATCAGTGCCCACTTCCCTGTATCTAAGAGAGCTCCATTGCTGCAATACATTTTTAGGTACTGTTTTCCTAAGCAAAAACTAACATCAACGTAAGTTCTGTGTTCTCAAGAAAAAATAGCAAACCAAGACTTGAAAGTACATTAATGTAATGATCACTTATGACCTGTGGTAGGCGTGTTGGTTCTCCTACCAATTCTGAAGATCTATCTCAGATTTATCTAGATTTCAAAGGTATTTAACAAAATATATGCAAGCCTGGAGGAAGGATTAAATAAAGACCAAAAAGACAGAAACTGCACTTTAAAAAGCTTAATAAAGAGAAATAAATTAAACATAATTGGTTACATCACACACTGAGCTGTGCGCTGAGCTGGCTGAAAAAGGTCTGGAAGGCAAAACATTCGGAACTAAGAAGTTATTTCCACAGGACATAGTGTAACTTGTTGCCACAGGCTAGCACATGTTTCTGTCCCACAGACAGGATATTTGTAGCTTTCCGGTGTAGCTGTTTCCTCCACGTTTAAGGATGTTGGATTTGGTGGACAGCAGATCATATGTTGATTAGCAATTCATATTTCTCTACAGATTCTTGCAGTGCATAAAAACAGCATCCACTCTTGGCTCACAAAGCAGAAATCTTCTGCCCATCCTGCTTGTTTCCATTTCATAAAATGCAGCCAAGCAGTTAACAGTGCGTCGTATCTGCATGGCTCAGAGTACCTCTGATAGTCAAAGCAAAATGGAAATCAGATAAAAATACATTTTGAAGCCTTCAAGAGCTACAAAACTTAACTCCCAAATAGGAAAATGAACTTTGTACTCCCATGTTTTCAAAGGAGTTGTGTTCATTTAATCAGAAGCTGAGATTCAATACATAAAGAATTTATCAGCTCATGTTAAAATCTTGTTTGTGCTAAGAATGGTTAATAGTTAACCTGAAGCCCAGGACCAGAACCAAAGTATTTGATTTCAGTTTCACCGGGGTCTCCCCAATCAGCACCGTTCTTTCTCAGCTGTAGGTGAAATACGGCATTCTGCAGAGATGGAGGAGGAAAACTGTGGAATACATGAATTTCTCAAGATTAACTTCTTAGAAACATCTGATTTTTAAATGTCTGTGGTTACCACGGAGGACTGAAAGTACAGGTGGAATGGTGATTTCTATTATTGACATCATAATTTTATCAGTTATGGGGATTACTACTGCCACAGAGGTCATGAATGCCATGGTATTACTAGTTAAGAGGAAAACACAGAACTCATAAATGGCTGAACTGTCGTTCAGGACAATATGATTTTCCTTTGCAATCAAATCTGGTGATCAGATCAGCATGTAAGTAGTACATATTATAGCACTCCCTTGTTCACATAATCTGCTTCTTGCACCTTCTCTGGCTTCCACAAGTGATCAGATTGAATCAATATCATAGAAATCTCCTGTCTGTGGGGAACTGTAATACTGTCCAAAGAAAAACAGGAATATCAAAATACACCAAAGAAATGGGATATGTTCTGTAGCAAGAACTGATGGCCAACAACAAAGAAAATCACTGAACACGAGTCTTTATTTGTGCAGATCTCTTCCAAGCAATGGAGATGAAATCAGAGGCCTGACTGCATTACAGATGGATGGACAGTAAATAGATGTCTATGAAGGGGAGTATCCATTTGCAAAGTATGAAAGCATCACATTTAAGTATTGCATATGGTAGTAGTGTCAGAAAAAAATGAAATCATATTGTGGCCAAGGTATATGGAATACACAAGGTTCTGCTTTTAGACAATGAGCTGTTCCAAAACAAAAAGTAAATGACAGTAAGTACTAGAGATCTTGTGATCATAACAAAACCAAAACTTCATCCTGACACCTTTGGGAGGTTAACTGAATTCCCAAACAGCTCACAAGCTTTTTCCTTTCCGTCATAATAGAATGTTGAACTCTCAATCCCAGACTTCACTTGTTTCTCTGCACATACATTTACCCATCCTATGTTAATCTGTTAGGATAGATGGATCAGTGATAACCTACAAATGAATGTAAGTGGAGGAAGAGAGGTTTGACACATTTGCATGTACATTAGTCTTCGATGTGAGTTCAGGTAAAAACTTTAAAAGAAGAGACACACCCATACGTAGATGTTCAGCACTTAACAGTAGGAAAATAATGAAAGATGAGAACTCAGGGTCCACCAAATTCACCTGCATCAGAATGCCACCACTGGAAACTGTCAGTGATGTCAGTAAGCAGGCCAATATGGTGGAAGAGGTCAAAACTTTACTGTTAGCTATTATATGTTGATGGTTGTGTCCCTTTCAAAATCCACATGCACTAACTGTGGTCATCCTTTTTAATCATAGAATCATAAAATCACTCAAGTTGGAAAAGACCTTAAAGATCATTGTGTCCAACCATGACCTAACGATACTACCCTAACAACCCTTCACTAAATCATGTCCCTGAGCACCACATCCAAATGGATTTTAAGCACATCCAAGGATGGTGACTCAACCACCTCCATGGGGAGCCTATTCCAGTGCTTAACCAGCCTTTTTGTAAAGAAGTGTTTCCTAACCTAAACTTACCCTGGTGCAACCTGAGGCAATTTCTCCTCATCCTGTTACCTGTCATCAGTTAGAAGAGACCGATCCCGCTCTCACTGTAAGCACCTTTCCGATATTGGAAGACAGCAATAAGGTCTCCCCTCAGCCTCCTTTTCCCCAGACTGAACATCCCAGTTCCTTCAGTCTCTCCTCATAGAGCACATTCTCGAAGCCCTTCGCCTGCCTTGTAGCCCTTCTTTGGACCTGCTCCAGCACCTCAATGTCCTTTCTGTACTGAGGTGCCCAAAACTGAACACAGTACTTGAGGTGAGGCCTCACCAATGCCGAGTACAGGGGCAGGATGACTTCCCTAGTCCTGCTGACCACACCATTCCTGATACAAGCCAGGATGCCATTGGCTTTCTTGACCACCTGGGCACATTGCTGGCTCATATTCAGCCGACTCTCCATTGGTACACCAGGTCAGGGAAACCTTCTGTACTGAACTCACTATAATCCTCATGGCGACTCCTGCCCTTATTCACATTGTTATCTTACTTTCTGCATCTGATACCAAGAAAAAAGCTTTGATACAATCTTCCTGACAATCTCATCTCAAATGTCCTTGATGAGCAAATGCTTTACTGTTTCTTTAAAAGTAATCAATATGATTTTAGTAATAATGAATACAATTTAGAGGGCTTTGTTGATTTACTCATACTTTAGTATTTGAACATTCGTAGGAGATAATTTGTTAAATATATTTCTACCTCTTTCATATATGTGTAGCATATATTGTTAAGCATATTGTCATATTTAGAGTAGAAAGGAAGTTTTAAAGATCTTGACTGTCACTATCTGTATGAATCCTTCTTTGTTTTTTGTTGTTTTTTGAGGGTTTTTTTGGCTCAAAACTTGCTCTCTGAGGTATTTTTTGTGATAAGACTCTAGGAGATGAGAGATGGGTGTCATGTGGCAATCAACATCACTGTGTGGACAATTTTACTTTTGCAAGCATTTCTTTAGAGCTGCTTGCCTTTGGAAGAGATTGCTCAGGAATGTTTACTGGCAGAATATCTAGCCTGTGACCAAATAACTCCTGTTTGCTATGGGAGACTGGGGGATACCACTGTATCCTGTGAAGGCAAGATACAAGCTGATGGCCTCGCTGCTCCCTTTTATCTGCTGGCAAGGCCCAGAACAAAGGAGTTTCAGCTCCCAGATCCAGAAGCTGCTACTCCAAGGAGAGCTGACTCGACCACTTTGGACTTATAAATAAGTTGGTATTACCACTGAGAAGTTGCCACCATTGCCATGGTCACCATCATCTTCAATGGAACAACAACAGTTGATGACCCACCACTACTGAAGTCTGAACTATGAACCACGCTGGATCCATGTGGTGACTATCTCCCTCTTGCTTCCCACAAAGACTCCTTGCTTCTTTCCTATCTTTTCTATCACCCTCCTTCCCTTTCCCATTACCCTAATTCATAATAGTGTCCATCCTCCCCTTCCCCATCTCCCTGATTAAGATCTGTGATAAACTTGTCGGACCAACATTTGAACTATTGTTTCTTAATCTCACCCTGGGTATATGGGTATCAAAGAACCTCCTCTCCCTCCTATAAATTGGAGTGAGAAACTATCTCAAACAAAATCTGTGCAAATGCAGGAAATATTGTAGACTACATAATTATTTTTTTGTCAGAATTCATTCATCCTATCTTGGAGGAAAGAACAGAGAAACCGATGCCAAAATTCAGTTACAAGAGTTCCTGGAGCTGTCATTGTGAGAGCACATACTAAACATTTGTGGCTGCATTACTTTTGGCAGCTGACCCAAGGCATTAGCAAAAGAAAGATCCAACCAGACAAATAATTATTATAAATTATTTGTGGAAACAGTATTCTTTAAAACTGGAATACTCTCTTGATAGTAAACAGGTTGATAGCTGTGTCCAGGGGTGCTATATTTGGATGGTAATGGGTTTAACTCTCATAGAACGAATACAATGATCTCAGTGTTCTCCAACTGGGAACTAAGCTTCTTACCCCTCTCAACCAAGACAGCAGACATAGTGTAATTATATCTGTCATAAAGTACTAAAATATCATCCTTACTTCATGCCTGAAAGCTCTCAAATTTCAGGACATTAACACAATCACTGCATATCACACTTTACACAAATTCATCATGACAAGTTTTGTAAGTTTCTACAGTGTGATCTACTGAAGTCCTTCCCTGTGTTTGCACACCCACTGCACCTAATCAGCAGTGATGGAGCACATATCTCATTCACATCTTAGATTGTATAGTACTACCACACATCAAGTAGAGGCATGCACTTGATATTCGTCTGAGACGAGACAGAGAGCAAGAAAGGTATTTCATATAAACTAAAAAATAAGCGATTTACATATTGGCCCTCACAGAATTAATCTGTAGCCACAAAGATGAACTAGGTTGAGTAGGCAATGTTAATGCCCCAGATAAAGCAAGCTGCTTGGATGTTTAAAGTCAATACTATTACCACAGATAGTTGCCAACCAGCTGTGTAGGTGTTTAGGATGCAGACCAGCCGAGTGAACTCTAACTAGGGTGGCAGAGACAGAGACAAAAGAAGGACAACTTACCCACTCAGTACCACACTGCACAACTGCATTTCAGGGCTATCACGGACCACAAAACAGAAGCTTTAAAAGTGTGATAAGCAAGTATCAGATGAAGGCAACTTCCCTTCTAGATTGATGTTAAGAGCCAATTGTACAGATGTAATATTTTATGTTGTCTTCTTGCGTGTTCACACTACAGAGGAACGAAATTCATGCATATAACTATTCTAGCAGTTTGGACTTCATAATTTACAAGGGCTGCTTCAAAAGTAATGTTTCCTATTCTACCACAGTGGCTCATGATGCCAGAGGCAGACACTGGAGATATGGCAGCAGTATTCCCACCAATATTCCATTACATTTTGTTGTTATGTGACAGATGGCAGAAGAGGGGTGGTAGGACAAAATGGTGTCTGACATGGAGGTACATACAAAGCAAAAAGATGTGGGTCACATACACTGGTGCAGATTTTTACACGCACAGCATGCAGGATCTTGTTCATCTTGTTCATCCTAAACCCAGTAACTCCTTTCCAATTTGGTAAACTAACCATAATTCATGACTGCAGTGGTAATAAGCACTGATGTGGCAGACAGAGGGGGAAAAGCAAGAGAGGAGATCACAGAGAAACAGACACTACACATGAATTCATGAATTAATATTACTAACAGAAATGAATTATCCTACTGTGAGGGTTGGAGTTTGATTGCCTTTCAGGTCCCGCCCAACCAAGCCATTTTGTGATTACATGACATTATTGTATCTCTGCTCATAGCTTCTTTGTCAGTAAATCTCACTTCACCTCTCAGCCCCACCCCAAAATGAGTTACCACTGTCTTATTTTTACAAGCAGAGGCAGAAAAAGACCAAGTCACACTGCAAAAGCTGCCAAAGACAACTGTATCCAAACCAATGCCTGCTGAATTCTGGTCCCATCATTCTGTTCCATGCCCTTCGTGTTGCTTTTCTTTCCCAAACACTACACCAAAAGAGTACCTCAACGCTAACTTTTTGACAGTAACAAAATACAGTCAGAACAAGCCTAAGGGAGCCAATTTCAGTACTCTTTGTTCAGTCTGCCCTGGACACTCAGATGTGAAGATCAGCAAGCTGTGTTGTCATAGCCTCTGCAGCCACTCTGCCTAAGAAATGCTGCACTCTCCTGCAAGCCAGGAGTCAGAGTCCAGTCACAAAGGCGGTATGACCATTGCTACGTGGGATGGATGCACAGCTCTAAACCAGAACACATCTAACTACACTTAATGGTAGGGATCTCCCTATGCAAAGCTTCAGAAATACTACTTTTCGAAAAAATAATTCCACTGGTCCATTTCTTTTTTATAAAATGGAGAAATAACTTCTTTTGATCTTGAGAAAATACAGCAATTTTAATGGAGAGGCATCTGGAGAGGTCTTTAAAAACTGTTGTAGACATAGAGGAACTGAAGTTATACCTTTTACAGGTAACTCCCTTTTACATTATTGAAATAAGGAGCTATTCCTCTGCAGTTAGTAGATTTAAACCGGTGTACAAGAGGACTTACTTAAGAGAAAAATAACTTCCTGTGCTCTTTTAACAGGACCTGAGCTTAGTGCCATGGTAAAAATGAATGCTTCTGCAAAACATATTCTAAAAGCATGATTTCACCAACAGATCCAGCACTCAGGAAGCATAAGGAGTGCTGATAAAACCAGATCTCCAACATCTGTTTGCTCTGATCCATGTCATTAGACTAATTCAGTTGGAAGCAACTTACACAGGTCATCTACCCCAACTGCCTAGGCTCTTCAGAGAGAGAGAGTGAAGTTAAAGAAAATTAATTAAGGCATTATTTAAATGCCACTTGCACGCTGATGCATGAGGCATCAACCACCTCTCCAGGAAGTCTGTTCCAGTGTTTGACCATCCCCATGGTTTAAAAAAAAAAAAAAAAAAAAAAAAAAATTCCAAATGTCCAGTCTAAAGCTCCCCTGTGGCAATACTTTGCCAGTCCTGTGCATCATGTCATTCGTAACCAAAAGCCAAGCCCAGCACCTTTTTCTGCTTTCTCTCCTCAGGGGGCTGCAGAGAGATATGAGATTACTTCTCAGCCTCCTCTGGACTGAGCAACTCTAGTGCCCTCAGCTCCCCTCACTGGACAAGCTTTCCTGCCCTGGTGCCTTCCTCTGGATGCTTTCAAGGACACTGACATCATTTTTATACCGCGGAGCACAGAACTACAAATTGTATTCAAGGTGAGGTTGCACCAACTCTAGACAGAGCAGGAGAATCCCCTATTTTGTCTAGCTGTGCTGTACTGCACGCACCCCAAAATTCGACTTGCCTTCTTGGCTGCAAGGGCATGCTGCTGGCTCTTGCTGAGCCTGATGTCACTGACACCCAGATCCTTCTCTGCTGAGCTGTTCTGAAGCCACTCATCTTCCAGTCTGTGCCTGTGTCTGGCACTGCTCCACCCCAGGTGCAGAACCTGATATTTTCCTTCATTGAACTTCATGCTATTTTTCATTGCTCAGTGCTCCAATCTATCGAGACCCCTCTCCAAGGCTTTGTCACACCAGGGAGTTTTCTAATGTCTAAAGGCAAGCCAAGAATGAAAGGGGTAATGAGAGGAGAAGAAGATTTACAACTCACTCACTCCTGCATTAAATTTGTTTCTCACTCTGAGAAGGCAGTTTTCCACCATCTCTACTCTTGCATTAAATTTACAATCTGAAGTAAGGAAAAGCCTGGTTAGTAATACAGCAATAAGTCTGGCAAAACAAATTGTAGAGAATGAAGAAATAGAAGTGCAGGCAAATTTTGGATGTTGAAAGAAACAAACAGTCATCTGCCTTACCAGGACAGAAGCTATAAGATATTTTGATGGAGGCAAAAAAAAAAAAAACAAAAAAAAAAACAAAAAAAAAAAAACCAGAGTAAACTAAGCCTAGGAAATTTTAAGGCTTCTCTCTGAATGAAAAAATTCCAGCCATAAGGAAGCTGTTGGAAATCCTGAAATTCTTAACATGTTTCCATTTCTGGAACTAACAGCCATTTTTTTGCTGTTGGTGGATGAAGAGTTTTCATAGTTTCAAAGAATCAGCCATTTTGGGGAGAGAATAATTTCCTAGTCAATTGTTCCCTTTAATAACATTTATTTGACATTTGCTTTTGCATTCTGATCTGTTTGATTACACCACTGGAGTTTCACTAGTTTCAAATTAAAACTAAGTCCATAATTACTGAGAGCCTTTCTTTGTCAATGTTCTTTTATCCTAAGAAAAGAGACAAACAAGAAAATATCATGTACATGCCACAAAGAGGGTTTTTTTTTTTACTTCAACTCAGAAAAGGCCTACATTTCAGGTGGAAACTCCAAGCAGTCTCACTTTCTGCCAACAGGTACAAGCACTTGACATCAAAGTGGACCTATTCGTTGTGGGTTCATCACAGGGCCCTCTAAGCAACAGTTGAACAGTGGTACCTACCATATCTTGTGTATTTATATACATTTGTTACAAGTACAGGAATGGTAAGTGAAAAAATGAGCGATAATGGACCTCATGTAGGAAAATTTGATTTGGTTTCTGCCATGATGATATCGGGTAACTATATTATTATTGCATGTGGCTATCTGTGCTCTAGTTCTGAAAATACAGATAACAGTTGATAGTCTCTTTATCATGGACGCATATGGACTAACAAGGTTAGGTCCCCGAGAGAGAACTATAGCATCGAAGAGTTCTTGGAGAGTTACAAGTTCTCTTTGCATCTGTGCCATCAGTAGTACTTTCTAACAACTTCTACCAGGCTGCAGCACAACAGAGTATTCAGTCATGAGGCAGTTGTTTGAACATTTAAACAAAGAGCAGTAAGAATTATGGAAGGATTGGAATTTGCATGAAATACTTGCTTGTATACCTTAAATTTTGCTGAAGGATATATGGCTCTCTAAAGACCAGCCTAACTTCTCTGTATACTTGTTAATTATACATCTGAATAATCATTGATTATACAATGGACATCCACACAGTTAAAAGATTATGGCTTTGCCTTTGTCTAGCTCTATCAGGGCATACTAAGAGGGCTAATTTTTGCTAATGTATGTGCTAAAATTTATCACCTTAATTTCCTAAAAGCTTTAGAGAAACATAAGATACTTACAGATCAAACCTGAGATGCTCGTAATAACGGTAAACTTGCACAGCGTGAATTCCACATCCTTTTCAACAGCCTTCTGTAAGAATTTGAGTAGTAGAATCCCTTTACCAGAAAAGCTCTTCTCGGATTGTAAACAGGATTTGTAAGACTGGACAAATTCACCTCTGACAATCTTTAGGCTGGTTTAAAAATATGTTCTTTTTTAATAATAACCAAATCAAATAAGAGTCACTGTTATGATTCAACAGGGGAAAAATACATTCTTTTAACTAAAGCTGCCACAGTATTTTCTGGGTTCCCCCACCTGAAAACTGCAGCTTGTATATTTCATTGAAGATTTTAGCTTTTAAAACCTTTTCCTTATGAAAACGTATACTCTCAAGCACAACATACCTAACACAGAAGCCAAAGTATTCCAGGCTTCCCAAAAATATGGCAAGAAGTGCAGTGCCCAGCACCACATTTGGTTTTTTGGCCAGAACAGAGAACAAACCAAAAACATGAGTACAGGGGAATTACATATGCCTTCAGGCCATGCTCCTGTTCCCTAGGACATACAGCCACCCTTGGGAGCTCAGATCCAGAGCAAAAAAAGAGCAAGGGTGGGCACCACCAGTGCTAGGTCACATCACATTACTTTCCCTTTGGATCAAGGCTTCAGCAGCACCATGGGTCTCTCTGGACTTCTCTCCTGAAAATGTCTCTGAGTGGTGGACCTAGATCATACGATACTTACAATACTGAGGACAGTAAGAACCTCTTAATCTGTGTTTGAACAAGACACGATGGGTCTGAACAGGTTTTGTGTGGCATCAACAGTGCATGGATATGGACTGCAGTTTCCCGATTGGCTGTACAGAGGAAAAGGAAAAACAAAAAGAGACTACCACAAGTCTACCAGAAGCAACAGATGCCCACATACCCTCACCTTACTCAGATAAGGAAATTAAATTAGCAGCATTAGGCAGTGGTACTTTATGCCTGTTAGACCTGCAAACAAAGACTCAGTGTTGATTCAAAGATGCATAGGAGATGCAAGAAGGGAAAATGACCTCTTGTTCTTTTTCTTTTGCTTTGCCAGATCATTGTCAAAGAAAGAATCAGCACTGGAAATATTGCACCTTCCCAGCTCAAAGATCTAGTCAAGCTGCAAAACATTTCAAATCCTGACTGCAAGTTTGCACTGCTTCCTTGTGGTGGTGTGAAATAGGCCTTGAAGCTCTTTGTGACAGGACAGATCATCCCATACAGCAGTTCCTGCCCCACTGACAGGCCTGGACCAGAAAAGGTAGAGGCCAAACACTCTGAGGAGGAAGATAAATATTTTCCCTTCATTCTTCATGTTCAGCCCTGTGCAAGATCTGTAGGACAATCCTGTTGTCTCTTTTTCCTGAATAGTCATTAGAGCAAGTGTCTGAAAGTGAAAGTTTCCCTCTCTTCTATTGAAAGAGATGGAGTGCAGAGTTGGCAGCTGTAAATGTGGAATGAGTTCTATTTGAGTTTGAAGTAAAATAATGGTTAACAGGTTGTTCACATCAAATCCAGGTCACTTTTCTCTTCAAAAATGATTAGCTATTACTAAAAATGGAAGTCTAGAAACCTTAGATCATCACAAGTCATTTCATAGACAATAGGTTCACAGCTGTCACAAGGAAAATTAAGCTCACCCAGAGGCACTCTTTGTAACTCTCTTGACTACATCTAATGGCACTACAGTTAACTAAACAGAGTTGTCACACTAACCTCATACACGTGTTACAAGTAAGAGACAAGAAAGGGACAAGCTGGAACATTTGGCAAATATGCCTTGTTCACTGAAGTTGAAAACATGGTTCTGCAGATTTCCCATCAAAAAGACTTTGCAACAGACAAATAAGAGGAGGGAAAGAAGCTACAAGCTGAAAGCAGATGCTCTCAGATGCACCAAGAGATTGAGAAACATGCTGGGAGCAGAAACAGCAGAGGAGTTATTAAAATCCAGTGGACTTTTATGATGGAGTGACCATGTCAGAGGACAAGAGAAAAAAGGAATTGATATCACCTACCTCAACTTCTGTAAGTTTCTGACATAATTCCACAGAACATCCTTGTCTTTAAATTGGAAATAGATGGGTTTGAAGGTTGGACTATTCAGTAGATTAGGAATTGGCTGGATGGCTTTATCACAGGATTCTTGGTGAATGGCTCAACTTCCAAGTGGAGCAATATCCCTTCAGGATCCACCAGTGCTGTTTAACATCTTTATCAACAATCTAGACAGATCAAAGTTCATCCTCAGCAAATTTGTGGATGACACCAAGCTGAGTACTGCAGTTGAAAGGATAGAAGGAAGGTTGCCATTCAAACGGACCTGGACAGGCTTGAGAAGTGGACCCACATGAACTTCATGAAGTTCAACAAAGCCAAGGGCAAGATGCTGCACCTGGGTCAGGGTAATCTCAATCAGTACCAGTTGGGTGATGAATGGGTTGAAAGCAGCACTGCAGAGAAGTTGAGGTTGTTCAGGCTGAGGAAGAGAAGGCTCTAGAGATACCTTTTTGCAGCCTTTCAACACATCAAGGGGGCTTATAAGAAAACTAGAGAGAGACATTTTACAAGGACATGTAGGGCAAGCAGTAATGGTTTTAAACTGAAAAAAGGGAGATTTATGTTAGATATAAGAAAGAAGTTTTTTACTCAAAGGGTGATGAGACTCTGAAAAAGGTTGCTATGAAAAAGCTGTGGATGCCCTGCCCTTGGATGTGTTCAAGGCCAGGTTGGATGCCCTGTGATCTAGTGAGAGATGTCTACCGATGGCAGCAGGATTGGATTGCATGATTGTTAAAGGTCCTTTCCAACCCAAACTATTATATATCTATGAATATTTACTACAATAACAATTCATTTATTGCTACAAGGGGAAAAATAACAACAACAAAAAACTCACACCTTTGTTTTTCTGGCCACCACAGCTTACTTTCCACAGAATATCTGCCAGGGCTACTGAACTCCGTATTTTTCAGTCAATATTTACTTAGCCTTCTCATTGAAAACAAAAATTCTTTCTGAACCATACAATAGGAGAAGTGGAGAAAGAACTGGAACTGATGCCTATTGCCACGGAAAATGTCACCCATATTTAACTGAAGTATATTGCCAAGTAAATTAATTCTAGGAAAAGAATGAAACATTTTCCTGAACTAAAAGGCAGTATACAATAAATGCAAACTAATTTAAGCATCAGCTCTACCTGCTTTGATTTTTCTTCCAAAATAAATGCTCTTGAAAGGCCACCAAGTGAAACCCTAACACTGAGGTTTAGAAATAAATGCCAACATTTACAGAGGACTGGCAGACCAGGCGCAGCCTGACCTACAAAGCCACAAAACTACTTGACATGCAGAACTTTGAAATGTCGGTTTTCATGCTGCGGCCTATGGTAAACTAGTTGGTTCCAAATATTTAGCAAAGTATCTCTGTATTTATCCAACAGTAAGCAGTCAAAATATTTGTGACTAACATTAACCTGCTGCCATCTTCTGGTGAAAAATTCAGAATAATAAGAAACAAGGGGCAAAAACAATCAGTTCTTGCGAGCTGCTGTTATCTTGGGCTTTTACTTTATGGTAAGCAGATGGGTCACGACTCATGCAGTAGAATTACTTTGAGAGAAGCAAGCTGTTTAGAATAGTCTCCTATGAGATCACAAAAAGGTGATCTCACAGAATAAGGATCCTTTTCACAAATCCCCTTTTCACCGTGCCAGACCTAGAATAATCTGAACAGTCTGTCAGAGAAACAAAGTGTCTTCAGCAGTAAGTGGTAGCTATTATTCTACCTGTAAAAACAAACCAATCCAGCAACAATAAGATAGGCTGCAAAAGACACCTGTTTACATTCTCTGTAAGTTGAAGACAAAAAAAAATAGAAATAAAAAATAAAAAAATCAGGAATTCAATACTAAACAGTCAAAAGAAGGTTATGTTAACCAAGCCAAGAATATAAATGGGTGCACTCTACTCACTTCTCCTAGTCGTGAATCTTGGCAGTTCCTTGCGTTAAATGTATGCAGCACAGAAATGCTCCTGACAGTATGACACATCCTAGGATATGAGAAAGCACTGCGTCGTGACTCCAAGGGGAAGTCTAGGATTCACAGCCCCAAGTCATTTCTTTCCACATACGCAATAAGGAGCAGTAAGCACCTCATCACACTATGTCTAAACTGAGAGAGGGGAGATAGGTGGACAGCTGTATCAGACAGAAAGACATCAACAATTTGCAAATCTTTGGACCATTTAAATCCAACCAATCTATCGTAACTAGATCACAGAGAACACAAGCACATCAAACTATAACTTAGAGAGCCACTATTTCAAATATTTACAACAACACGGTTGCAGAAAATATTACTCGTAAGACACTACTGTCACAATTCAGCTGAGTATCAAATATTGCCAGGGGTACAAAACTCAGGTCTGAAAACTACACTGGCAAACCACGTAACAAAAAGGCAAACACATAATTTGCAGGTGGCTACCAAGTTTCACAAAAAAAATACAGTACTCATATGCAGTGCAGTCATTTTCCTTAAGGGAATACAGACTTCCTGGTGCACTCACAAACATGCTTTGCCATAGCCCTTTCAGGCAAAGAACGAATTCTAGAAAGGAAATTGAAAATTGATTAAAGACCACAAGCTCCTAGCTGACTTAAGAAAGCCAACATACGTACAGTACCTGTCTTCAAAACCCTGCCAAGAGCAGTTATCTGTGCTGTTGTAAACTGAACTTATTTTTAGTTTGTACTGAGTCTTTCTAGACTCAGTCAGTCTGATTGGAGGATTAAGAGGAGAATGACCAACTTCTCTCATTAGAAGGTACAGTTGTTCAATGGTCCATGAATTTATTTTTAAGCAACTTAATGATGCTACTTTTCTTTGATATTTGTTCTATCCTCAAAGTTTCCTTCTTCAGACGCTTAGGGCTTTAATACTTTATTCCATTTTCCAGAACACTATGCTTCTACATTGCCATGTTCTGAAACTATCGGAACGTCTAACACCACAAAAACTCTTCTTGATCCATTTGCTTTACCATTCAGTAAACAGAAATTTTGAAATAACAGATTAATTTTGTTCTCGTATCTACCCACAAAAAGGAAGAAAATTTTGCCAAAATGATAAGCTGTAAATTGATGAAGTGAGGTTTGCTGACAATTAGCAATCCCCATTATTTGAGAAACAATGCTTATAGACATATATTGAGTAAAACTCCTCTTGGTCTTTACTGATAAAACCTTGGTATTTTTAAAAGCCGTGGTCTTTACTGGTAAGACCAGACTTCAGCAGTTCCACTCGCCTGCAAGCAAACAGTGAAAAATTCCTAAGATGCAAGGCAATTTTATTTTTGCTATTTTATATAGAATCACCAAGGTTGGAAAAGACCTCCAAGATCATCCAGTCCAACTGTCCACCTATCACCATTTCCCATTAACCCACATCCCTCAGTACAACATCTAATTGTTTCTTGAACACCTGCAGGAATGGTGACTCCACCACTTTCCAGGCAGGCGTGTTCCAGCATCTGACCACTCTTTCAGACTATTATTTCCTAACATCCAGCCTGAATCTCCCCTGGTGCAACTTGAGGCCATTCCCTTTAATCCTATTGCTAGTTACGTGGGAGAAGAGGCCGACCCTTACCTCATCACAAACTCTCTTCAGGTTGTTCAAGGGAGAGAAAGGTCACCCCTGAGCCTCCTCCAGTCTGAACAATCCCAGTTCCCTCATCTCTTGAGATTTGTGTTCCAGACCACTCACCAGCTTCATTGCCTTTCTCTGGACACACTCCAAGATCTCAATGTCTTTCTTGTACTGAAGGGCCCAAAACTGAACACAGTACTCAAGGTGTGGCCTCATCAGTGCTAAGTACTGAGATACTGGAAATTGTTTAATTTCTGTGATGATCTGATTCTATGCGCCATATTCTTAGCCATTACTACTTAATTCAGAACTGCCAATGTGGCAGCAACCCACATTACGGTTGGATTTCTCGTAAGACAGGCCACATATTATCTACATCCTATTTAGCTGCTCTTGCAAAATATCTATCCTAGCAGCTTGTGTAGCTTCTGAAAGATTAAGTGCCTCAAAAGCAAACATATACGTTATTTGGATAAAGGATCCTTTTCAATCCAGATCCAAAAGCTTTAAGTTTAAGGCCTTCATACCAAAACCAATACCAAAACAGAATAATCAAATCACTGTTGCCTTTCTTCAACACAGGTCTCAAAGTCAAATACAAAAGCTTATCAAATAAAGGAATAATGCATACAGAATGAAGAACGGAAGGAGCAGAAGCACTTGCATCTTACAAATAAGACAAATAAAAATACTTTAAAAATGCAGCTTGGTAACAAAAAATACTTCTCTTTCTGGAGTACATTTATTTATTATTTATTTGTTATTCATCATGTGTAATACATTCCAATCTGACATGAACTCTGTATCAGCATCTTATACATTCCCTCTTTATAATTTTACAGCTTTAAAACAAGTTTTGAGTCAATATTTTTCCCCACTTCATCTTTTTTTTTTTTTTTTTAACTTGCAAACATGAGAAAATGGGTCTTATGTTAGAGGGCATAAAACTAATTATTGCATTGAATGTCTGCATTTGCAGGCATTCAAAAGACACAAGTACTAACAAATCTTGCTGCTTTCAGTAGTCTCATCTATTTGCAGAGTTCTCATCTTTTTCATAATTTGCGCATTTACAGAGGAAGGATAACTTTCACTAATTTAAAGCACTCAAAGTTAGTAGTATGTATTTGAAACCACACTTGTGGCCAAAAAGTTAAATGCTCTCCTCTTAGAGAGGCAATCCATGTAAAAAGAAAAATGGGAAGTCTCCTTGCCATTTGTATACCTCTATGCTATGAAAAACAAAAAAGAAAACCAAGAATTACATCATTCAGTACATCCCATATGGAAAAAAGTATTTATAATTTTCCACTTGTAACTTAAGAGCAGCGAGTAACATCTGTAGCACTGATGAGTAGTGCATCTTGCTAGCAGGGAACTCCCGTTCCAAGTTCCTTTCCCCATATTCTTACATACCCACAGGAGCACAGCTGACAAACGCACGTCTTCAAGGATGGCACCGAGTGCAAAGGCACAGGCGACACTGGATGCATGTTTGGTAAGAAAAAGTTACAGATCAGGTCTTTCCCAGCAGATGCTCTACAGCAGAAAACCTCTTCAGCAGCAATCTCTTGAAACAATTATGTCAAAAAAAATCTGGGAACTTCGAGAAGCAGATCATACTGTCAGAGCACATCTGAACTGATCAGCTCCTTCCCTGGCTTGCGTGACCAAGCTCCTTTGCTAGCATCCTGACCAGTGCACTGTGGTTCCTGCTTTCAAGCATTTTCTGACCAGGGCACAAGTACTCAGTCAGTTTCCTAGGAAGCCTTTGTAAAGTCACCACCACCAAGCTCTAGAACTCAGGTCTGCAAGCAACACAGCTGCGCCTATTTCAGACAGCTGATAGCTGTAGTCTCGGGCTGTTCAACAACTAGATCAACATGGAAATGCACTGTCATAATGTTATTGTCAATTACATTGCAGTGTCATAAACATAAATGTATACATTACACACAGTGTACAGATTTATATAAGTCTACTACGGAATATCTACAATCTGAAAATAAAATAGCATTAACTCTACCAGAAATCATAGTTTGAAACTTCAATTTGAAATTTTAGTACAAAGCCTGAAGGAATTGTACCAAAAATTCCACTTCAATGGGAGAAATTTATTAAAGAAAAAGGTCTTTATCAACACTGAAAACTGATGGTAATGCTTGACCATACGTTTCAAGAGGAGAGAATCCAGCATAGGCAGTGCACCAAAACATTTTCCATTTTAAAGGGGCAGGATAGAGACACCAAATATTTTGTGATTTCTCCTTTGAGACGTTACGTAATTTTAGAATGGAAAAACAACATGCTCAACATCTATTTTCAAAGCTGTGTTTACAAAGGAATATATAATTTTGTACATAAGTTTTGAGTTGTTCACAGAAAATTAGTATGGATGACTTGAGACACAAGGGATCAAAGCAAGCAACTGACACTGACAAGAAGTCTGGCACACAGGCCTGGCAAGAAATAGGAGTGCAACTTATCATCTAGACAGTGCTTGGAGAAATTACGAAGTACTCAAGTACACCATAATTTTAATACTACCATTGTTCGTATGTTTTACAAGTTTTTCAATAATGATGGTGGTTCCTTTGTGCTCAGCTTCTCATTCAGCTTTTCTTTATCTGGAGGAAAAAAAAAAAAATGTATTGGTTAACATTGCGTAATGTTCAATTAACTAACAGAAATACTGTCCCTAAAGTATCTGCATGTATTAAAAAAGTAATAAAATGTTATTTCCAATTTTGATGGCTGTGAAATGTTCAATTAACTGACAGGAAATACTGTTCCAACAACATTTAGCACACAGTAAAAAAATAGGTATAAAAGAGCACTTCAAGTTTAAGTCTGATAAAATCATCTGTTATCAGTACAGTCACAATTTCATGTTACTAAGTTATTTATATAGGAGAATTAAGTGGAAAATATACAGCATGAGCATTTATGCTCAATTTTAAGAGAAAATTTGGAAGCCTAGTTAAGAAAGTTTGGAAGAAGCAAAGCATTAAGGGTTGCTGCCCTGGACTTCAGGAGAGCTGACTTCAGCCTCTTCAAAGAATTACTTGGACGCATCCTTTGGGCTACAGCATTAGAAGGTAAGGGGCCCATTAAAGCTGGTTGACACTTAAACACCACTTTGTCCAATTTTAAGATCAGTGCGTCACCTAGTTTCTTACTGAAGTGCAGAGTAAGAAACTGGGGAAAGGTGGCAAGAGGCCTGTGTGAATGAACAATGAACTCATGGATAAACTAAAAGGAATGAAGGCCCATGAAATATGAAAAAACAGTCTGTCCATCTAGGAAGAACATAAAAATGTTGCCAGTGCCTGTAGGAATGAAACAAGGAGGGCTAATGTCTGCTCGGAATTAAACCTTGCAAAAGAGGTAAAGGATAACAAGAAAGGTTTTTGTTTTTTAAACATATCAACAGTGTTTAAAAAACTAGGGAAAATGTGGGTCCCCTACAAAATGAGGTAGGTGCCTGTTAACAGGGAACACTAAGAAGATGGAGATTTTCAATGCTTTCTTTGCTTCAGCCCTTACAAAGACTGCCCCTCAGGAAATCCCAAACCCCGGAGTTAAGATAGACAGTCCAGGTAAAGAAAGATTCCCTGTTGGTCAAGGATCTGGACAGAGAACATTTAGCCAAAATCAGTGCACACAAATCCATGGGGCACGATGGGATGCACCCATGTGTGCTGAGGGAGCTGGCAGAGGAGGCTGCCGAAGCACTCCCTTATTGATAATCTTTGAAAGCTCTTGGCAAATGGGAGAGGTGCCTGAAGACTGGAGGATAGCCATTGTTGCTCCAGTCTTCAAAAAGGGCAAGAAAGAGAATCCAGGAAACTACAAGCCTCACCTCCAACCCTGGAAAGGTGATGGAACTTGTTCTGGATAGCCTCTCCAAGCAATTGGAAGAGAAGAAAGTTACTGAGATTAGTCAACATGGATTCACTAAGGGGAAATCATGCTTGACGAACCTGGTAGCCTTCTGCGATGTCATCACTGGCTGAGTAGATGTGGAGAGAGCAGTGGATGTAGTCTACCTTGACTTTAGCAAAGTGTTAAACAGCATCTCCCACAACATCCTTCATATGACACCTAGAAAGCGTGAGATAGATGAGTTGACTGTGAGGCAGACTGAGGACTGGCAGAGGTAAGAGGATTGTCATCAATGACACAGAGTCTGGTTGGAGGCCTGTAACTAGCATAAACCCCCATGAATAGGTGCTGGGTCTGGTCTTGTTCAACGTCTTCATCAATGATCAGAATTAAAGGATAGAAACCCATCTCAGCAAGTTTGCTGATGATACAAAGCTGTGAGGAGTGGCTGACACACCAGAAGAAGGTGTTGCCATTCAACAAGACCTGAACAAACTAGAGAGTAGGGAGGGAGGAACCTAATGAGGTTCAATAAGAGTAATAACAGCCTTGCACGTGGGGAGTAATAACTGCAGACATCAGTACACGGACTGGGGCATGACCTGCCAGAGAGAACATCTGCGGAGAAGGACCTGGGTGTTCTTGTGGACAATAGGCTGGCCATGAGCCAGCAGTGTGCCCTTGTGGCAAAGCAGGCCAACAGTACACCAAAGAGCATTAAAGAGCATGGCCAGCAGGTCGAGGGAGGTAATCCTCCTCCTTTACTCTTCCCTGGTGAAGCCACATTTCAAATATTGTACCCAGTTCTGGGCTCCCCAGTATAAAAACGACAGGAATCTTGTAGAGGGCCACAAAGATGATGAAGGACCAGGAACATCTCCCGTAGGAACAAAGACTGAGTAACCTGAGTCTGTTCAACCTGGGGAAAAGATAACTGAGGGGAGATCTAATTCATGTTAATATATACATATATCTGACCAGATGAGACCAGGCTCTTCCTAGTGTTGCGCAGCAATAGGACAAGGAGTAATGGCCTAAAACTTGAACATAGGAAGTTCCATACAATCATGAAGATGTGATGATGGTGATGAAGCTATGGCACAGGTCACCAAGAGAGGCTGTAGAATCTCCTTGTATGGAGACATTCAAGACCTATCTGGATGCCTACCTGTACAACCTATTGTACGATGCCCGCTTAAGCAGGGAGTTGGACTCGATCTCTTGAGGTCCCTTCCAATCCAGGAATTCTGTGATTCTGTATCAAGTTGCCTTTTACACTAGCAGTAGATTAGACCAAAGTATCATCTACTCAATGCTTTGATATGGAAAAAAGCAAATGGCACTGTCACTGTCACACACTTACAAGATCTCTTCATAAAACACTATGTCAAAACAATACCAAAGTACAAGTCATACAGTACAAAGTGGGTATCAAAGGAAAGATTTTGTCTTCAGAAGTTAGACTAAGATATCCTTCTGAAAAATATCTTACAGAGCAGTATCCAGCAGATGCACTGCAGCAGAGTTTTGTTTCTCTTACTAAAAGTGAGGTAAACTAAGCAATATAACCTAAGCCACTGACGTTTACAAACAATGCAAGTCCCTGCATATAGTAAGTTTTCCTTGTCAAGCATTACTTGAAAAAGCATCACTACCTTTTGTCTGGTTATTTAAAGTGGCAATCCTTCACAAAAAGCATAAATCTCACTGCTCCTGAGACTTCTAGTATGTCACTAAAAGCATACGTTTTAGTAGTGTATTGCCATTACTAGCCCATCTTTATTTACATACATAAAAGTTAACTTTGCGTTTCTTAAACCAGTGCACTAGTGGTTAAACAAAAGAGGACACATAGACTACAAACACGTAACCGAGAACTCCACCAGTTTATATTGCCTACTATATATTTCTAAAGAGTTACACATACTCAGGGTAAACGTATTATTTCAAATCAACTTTGTGAATTCTCAAGATATAACTTCAGATGACTCTGCTGCTAATGCACATACAGTGGTTTTTTTGTTTGTTTTTGTTGTTGCTGTTGTTTTTTTTAAATAGCTGTAGGTTTCTTTAGAAAATCAGACAAGTATCTTTTTTCATCCTTGAAAGACATACATAAAACAAGAAAAATAGAACACATATGCTTTGCTTTTGTCCCATCATCTATAAGAAATAAGCATGCAAATAATCTTTTGTCTGACACTTTTACAGGAGGGTTCAGCTATCAGATGACACCTGTGGTAGTATAACTGGTGGCAAAATGGACAAAAATCTGGTTGCTAAAGTACATTGACACTTACCCTTCAATTTATTTATCAGCTCTAATGGGATTTAATTAATATTTGATGCCATTTCTTCTAGGTGTTTAGAGAAGACCAGCAAAGATGGCAGGGAAGGATTGTTGTCAGGAACTGGTGATTTTATCTTGGCAAATTCTTCATCCAAGCTGAAGCGTTCTACAGACATTTGCAAATCACCTCTTTCTCCTTCATCTGGAGAAAGACTTTTGTCTGAGAAATTACTTAAAGATTCATCTCCAATAAACACCTCATGCAGTTCCTGTTCTTCTCCAGATACACTTTTTTTCAGCATTTTGTATCTGCTGAGCAGGGAATCTAGATTTGGCTTTAAATTAAGACTATTCCCTTGATCTACTCTACTATGTGGTATAAATACACTGCCTAAAAAACCTAATCCAGATTCAGACATCACAAATTTCTTAGAACTTCTGCTACTAAGCTCTTCTGGAGTAGTCTCATGCAGCATCCCAAAATCATCAACTTCACAGCTCTTAGAACTTAACACTGGAGACGCATTCCACAGCAGATCTTTATCCATTAAACCCAAAAGGTGATCTGAGGGTAGAGTATTCACTTTACTACTGTCTTCTGAAGAAATACATGGAGTATTCAAGCTCTTCTCTACGTACATGCACGGTGATTGTTTTGTTTTTCCTATAAAACTTTCTCCAGAAACAGCGTCCTCTAATTCTTCTTCACTGTCCAAATCCTCTAGTATCTCAGATGTTTCTTCCCAAATCATAGGTACATTGATTTGACTTATCATTTGCTTTAGAACTGCAAATTGTGCAGAACTACTTTTGGACTTTTGTTCTGACAATGGATAATCAACGTTAGGTAGAGCAGATGAAGAGGAACCCCCATCTAAACTAACGGCTGCCTTATCCTGGATTGCAGGACTAGCATCCACTGGAGCATCTATTATTTCTTCGGTTGAAACCAGCTCTGCATCTGACAAGTCTTCAGACTGAATAGCTTTTCTCCATGAGTTTCTAATTTCAGAAACTAATGAAATAAAAACAAATAAAATTTTTAAATTTTTTTCACACTCCCAACCAAACTTTTTTACTGTCCAGTTAGTAACATAAGGAAATTAGAAAAAAAAATATATATATATATTATATAAATATAAAATATTTATATATGTATATAATTATATATATATATATATATATATATATATATATATATACACACATACATACATATGTATATACAAATACATATATATATATATATGTAATAACGCCTTTATACTTGTTTATGCTTAGTTTTCCCAAAACACTTGCCTCACAACAGAAGGGGATTCTACACAGGAAACATCTATGCTAGTGGAAACATTTATGCAAATTTACACTACTTGCTGATCCTGAGCTACACAAGTGAGACTTTAGGGTTACATGCAGCTTCAGTGAATTATTCTTCATGTGTGAGACGTACAATGCCAATGAGCTAGCTACATTTCTCATTAGTGATAGCATATAATATAAACAGCATTTTAGACTCACGCAGATTTTCTGGAGTTCGGTGAATTTGTTTCCTTGTCAAAAACGGGTTAAAATCCAGAAAGTCAATGAGATCATCTGATGCTGTTCCTCTTCCTGCATCACTCTGAGGTGACTCTGATGTTATTATTTTTGCAATCTGTAGAATATTACAGAAGAGCAAATTCTGAGAAAGCATAATTATAACTTAACTTCCGTTAGCTATGACTCCAAGCAAATCACGTTCTCTTAAGTGACTGGATTAGTTTGGAACCTCCTGATTATTCTGCAATTTACTACTCAGGCTTAAAACACGACCAGTACTCTACACATACAAAATTAAGTTATGGTAGCAAAATCAGAATTTGATTAGAAGCTCCCACATGAATCTACCTTTAAAATGAAAACACACACTCAAAAGATATTTGAGATACTGGTCAAGAATGGTGTAAGTATAAAGGTTAGAGTTCCAAAAATAGAACAGACGACAACTAATTGCCCTCTTTCACTGAAAGATAATTTAATTTTCAAATCAAGATGTGGTGAACGTAATAATCAATCTTCTGGAGGAATTCCTTTCCTTTTTTAACTCTTAAAGTGGAAAAAAAAAATAAAAAATAAAAAGAATAGTTAAATATTTGCTAAAATTCCCAAAATCTGTTAAATGTTTGAGCCACAGAATTCAAAAACAAAAAGGACTTTCAAATTCTAAATACATGCAGTGGTTCAGAAACTAAAGTATGAAAGGTGTTAAAAATCACATTATGATTCTTTTGGAAGTGCTATTCACGTTGCAGTGGCTTAGAAATATTCTGTGCTTTGTTCTATGCTTTCAGATTGTAGTTCATTGGGCCATCATCACTCCTAGAACTCAGTGGCAACTGTCTAGCATGGAAAAAAAAAAACCTTTTACACACACACATGAAAAGAACTACTTTACAAAAACATTTGCAATTTCTTTTCTGAACAGATATTTATTAAAAAAAACAAACAAACAACAAAAAAAACAACCAACAATAACTTCTCCTAACCTCTTCTGCCAATTCTTCTCTAGCTTTCTCAAGAACATCCTTCCTTTCAAGAGGAGCATCTCCCTGAGTAACATGACCTTCTGAGTTTTCCCGTGATTCTGATAAGGTGAGCTCATCTTTTCCATCCTCCGAGATCCTTGGAGGCATGGGCTTTTCTTTCCCACTGTCTGGTTCAATATGCAAGTCCTAGAGGAATATACAGTAGTTATGAAAAGTTTTATATTCAAGTCTCAGAAAACTAGCATAAAGGAGATGCCGCACAAATTCTGAGAGCAATGAACTTGGCATTTATATCAGCAAGAATATTTCAAGGTTTTAAATTCTACCTAGATACAAGTTATTGTGACACTCATTTTATTAAAAAAAAAAAAAAAGTAGGACATAAGCAGAGGCTACAGTGAGGTGTCACTACTGAACACAGACAATATCATCTGCAACTACCTTCAAAAAGCTGCAATGAACAACAGCACAATGGACAACTGTACATGCAATTTCCCCCTAGGACACATTGTATCTCTTGTTTTTAGGCACAACATAAAGGAACTTCCTAGTTTGACAATTGCTCACAACAAAATAAAGTCAGTTCTGTTTTCACAGGCAGGAAATCTGTGATACACTGGATGTTGTACTAGAAGTGATAATCAAGTTCCCGTATTTCCTACTGCTTGCCTATTTCTTAAGGAAGTTCATGGCAATTAGTTTTCACAGTTTAGGACTGACTCAGAGGAACAGTTGTATTGCTTTAAAAAAAAATTCACAGAAAAACATACTAAGTCTAGGCTTCAAGTAACATCAAAAGTAAATATCAAAGACATTTAACTTATTGGACAGGCGATAAATCACTTAAGAATAACCTTTTCAGTTAAGAGGTCTTTGTTTTCAGATGTTTCTGACAACTCTGAAGATTTTGAAGAGATCCTTCAACAAAAAAAACAAACAAAAAAAGCCATTTTAGAGAAAAACAAAACAAGTAGCATACAAGACTTAGTGCACAGCCACTACACACCTGTGTGCCCCGTATCTGTCCGTTACGATTTCCCTCAATTCGTCCCGGTCATCAGAAGGCAATTTTACTATAGGGAGAACAGGTGACAACTAGAGCAGATTCAGCTCTATTTGTGTATCAGCCTCCCAAACTTGGTAATTATGTAACTTTTTCCCTTAATTAGCAAAGTGAAAGAGAAGGGGTGTTGCAGTATATTTTATAAACAAGCCTTCCATATTCTTCTAACAAAGGCAACTGGAAAACCTTCTGCAGATTTGATGTTCTTTCCCCTAAATATTCATACACACATCACCTGACTACCACATACACAAGTCTAATCATTTCTGATTATTGCAGTATTAATGGCAAAGCTCTAAAATGTAACATACAGATCTCATTTCTTAGGAAGACAGCCTAAAATTTCAATACTTACTGCTGAATGTCTTTACAATCATAAATAGAAAATAATCCACGCTGTAACAAGTCACTGAGAGAAATTCCATTAAGCAATTGGACAATTTTTGAGATTCATATGCAAATAAGCTGCTGATGTCAAAGTATATGATATCAGCATTGTTTTTCTTTGCCAACTCCCTCTCTTCTAGTAGGCAACATTCAAATATTTGTAGGATTTCAATCTTGTGATACCGTTATTCAAGTTTATTAAACTTTCTGGCACTAATGAAATATTGTGTCAAAACCCATTGGAAGACTTCTGAAATTTTGTCTTGTTTTAACCTTTTTTTTTTTTTTTTTTTTTTTAAATTATAAGAGACAGAAAAAAGTTATTTTAGAAGACACAAATCTGGGGTTTCTCTTAGATTTGTTTGTTTAGGCTGCTTTATTTGTTTTTAAACACAGAAACAAGGCTCCCAGGAATATCTGTTTTCTTATTCTCAGACTATGATGAAAATACATCTACATCAACCTAGTCTGAGAAGAAGAATTCTCCAGTCTCCCCTTTGCCTCTTAAAACTTAATTGAATGTAGTTAAAAAGTTGCAGCTAAAATCCTGCCGTTCAGCTGCTGCACACCATCAGCCAGCAGTTGCTTACCAGTCTCCAGGTGCAGAAAGCCATAGTTACTTTACTTTTTACTTACCCTATCAGGTGGGCATAACAAGCAAGGAGAGCATTACTGAAATATTCCACTTATGCTCACAAAATAAGTTTCCATCATTTCCACTGATGTTGTCTGTTAGTTTGTTTTTTTTTTAAATCAATTTCTTGTTAAAGTCATACCATCTAGTTGGTGTTAACGATGATGAGACACTGGTGGTTGATTCACTGTTCTCATAACTTATCTCCCAAAGGTCTAGAATATCTAGAAAAGCAAGTAAGCGTTTTAGTATTGCTTCTTCTTTTGTTGTTGCTGAGCCTTTGTGGGCAATACAGGTAACTCACACCACAGATGTAGAATATTCACAGGACAGGCTCCTCCAATACTTAAAGAGAAATAAATCAATATAGCCACTGCAGGTGAATCTTAACCCATTTGCTCATTAAGCTCCTGCAGGCACAGATGCCACTAGCAGCCAGCACCCATTTGTGCTGCTCCTGAATGCCTGTTCGAGAGGGAAGATTCCACATGCTCCCCTGAATGAACTATGTTGACAAAATGAAAGGCAATTATTCTACGTATTCATTCACAACTAAATTACCAAAGTCTAACAAGGAAATCTGCAAACAAAAAGCAGGGGGTCTTAATATTGGTGGTAGTCTGATGTAGTAGATGGTTGGGTTGCGTTGGATGATCTTGGAAGTCTTTTGCAACACTTGTGATTCTACAATTCAGTGATTCCGGGTTCCATGAAAACTCATAAAAGTTGAGGTGGGGGTGGGGAAGAAGGAAAAGCTTCTCTAGTTCACACACCTGAATCTGATCCTGGATTTTGAGAAAAGATATAATCTTCACAATCTTTTTCTGCTTCTGATACAGCCTGTACCACACCCAGATCCTTTCAAAAGAAAAATTACACAAACAATGAGAAAAAAACTGTGTAACATCAGCAATTAACAGGCAGTTATTTATAGTAGCTTTTCTGCAAATGAGAAGCCAGGCTCAACATGCAGCTTTTGATCACTACTGGGGCAAGGATATAACCTTAGATTTCTGTACAGATGCGAGCATCAGAATGGAATTTCTATTGTTCATCAAGGAGATCCCTTTAAAGGGGAAAATACAATTCAGTAGATGTCCAGTAATAGCACATGAAAGCTCAATTTCTACAGCAGAGGGAAAAAGAAGTATGTATTGTTGATATATAAATTAATCAACTCTTATTTGTGCTGTCAAGGCAGTTCCACCCACTACATTAAATAAAGTCACACCAGCTGTCACTAAGTTGAGCATATTTTCTTTGCAAAGAAAAACTACTTCAGAAAGCAATCTCTGCTATACTGTGCTATACTCTGCTATACTTCACTAACCATGAAGTTCAACAAAGATGTACAGCATCATACGACAACGGAAAACACCAGCACAGATGCACTTCATCCCTTCTCTTCCCCAGCATCAGATCAACTGAGCACTACTTACTAAATCCTGATTGCAGAGTGAAGACCAGCCAGGAGAGCTTTCCCACTTCATTATCCACTCTTTCTGTCTTCTAGAATTTGATTTATCCAAAATAAAGCACTTATTTTCTATGCTTTGTCTGCAAAGGAAGAAAGATCATTATGTTGGAGTAAAAATTATACTTAAAAACACATCATAATAACAATCAAATGTTCCCCTTATCCTACAAAACCTCTGATATGCAACAACACATTTGTGCTTGCACTAAAATCTAACAGAAATTCACAACCTAAAAAACAGCTGCTGCATTGTCTTTATGTTTCCTTACAGTGGAAGAACTACATTCAAATACATGCTTAAACTTTCCCTGACTCAGTTTCAGATAAAATTTTGCAATCTCAGAACTTATTGATGCCTGGTAAGGTAACCCCAGAAACAAACGCCTAAAGTATCTATGGAGCAAGGGAAAAAAAAAAAACTAAAGTTACTTAACAACAAATTCCAGTTTAAAAATTATACGATGGATCAAGACAAATATGAATTTGTCAAACCAAATCTACACGTTCCCACTATAAGCAATTCTTTTAGGAAAGACTCAAGGATAAGATGACACGATTTACATAATAAACAACAGAGAACCAGACAAAAATTCCAGATAATTACCTCACTGCTTCCAGACGCAATAGCATTTTACTTTGTAACGTAGCCATATTCACAATGGGCTGTAAGTGGTTTTTTGAGTCATACCGATATGATTCATCTCTTAAAATTCTTAGGGCTTCATTTAATAGTTGAATGACTGTTAAAAAGTTCAGCTTTTCACCTTCATATAAATTTCCCGTACACACCTTGAAATATTGCAAGCAAAAGGAAAACGTGTTACTGAACAGTAACAACACATCAGTAACAGGAAGTTTTGTCTTCTGTATTCACAGCAAGGATAATGTTTGCACTGTGATTCACAGTCTGTACTTTGATTCGGTTCCAACTGTTTCATTTAAAAAAAAATTTGAAAAAAGGAAAAAACTCCACACCCCTGATTTAAGCCTCAGATTGGTTTTCTCAAGCATAATCTGCTTGAAGGCAGCCTAAAAAGCAGTGTCAACTAAAAATGCATAAACTAATGGAACTATTCCATTTAATCACTGCCTCAAAAGATAGAGCAGGCCTAAATACCACCCTGTACTCCATGCTGGAAACAAAATCAATTTGGTACTGTAGTTTAAATGACAAACTTATTTTATAGTCTCAGTTGGGCAAAAATTCAAGTACTGACTAGACAAACCTAGCAATGCAGTTACTGCATGTCAAACTTCAAAAGAAAACAATTCAAAAACTGCCAATACAGAACAGCAGCATAATCATACAAGCTTTTACAATCATTTTACATGTTTTGTTTATCCTTGCAACCATCTTTATAATCTGTGAAAGGTATTTAATTCTAAAGTACCTAACTGCACACTGGGGACAAAAAAAAAAAAAAAAAAAAAAAAAAAAAAAAGCAAAACAGTTTAGCATGGACAAAAATTACTTACTTCTTGTGTTCCGTTTTCAACTTTGTCAACCAACAGACGTGGGATACTGACAACAACATTACTTCCATCGAAAACGATCTGATCAACATGACCTCCACATACAGACTCTACAATTTCCATTTCCTTTTTCAGAGATGAAAAGGTTTCCGTTATCAATGTCCACATACTACGAACCTTAATGATAAAGAAGGACAAAAATTCTATGTTAAAACACCTATTACAATAACATAATACAATAACAAAATAGCATACAGGCAGAAGAGACAGCTAGGTAGCATAACCACAGGTAGACAAGCAGAAATACCAGTATGGCGATAAATATTACACAAATGTTATAAATATGGTGATCATCTGCCACAAAGGGGGGGAAAAGGGGTGGGACAGGGCAGTGGAAGGGGCAGGAAAGGTCGAAAGCTCACCTTTTGAATTCTCTCAGCTCTGTCTTTTTTGTTTTGTTCCTTTGATTCCATCCTACACGCAAATGAAAGAGAAAAGTTCAAGTGGATTACAGTAAAATTGAAGTCAATAATACTTCATATAAAATAATTTTAAAATTGTTTTATTTATCTAGTGTAGTTCCAAGGAGAAATACTTACTTCTGCAACTGTTGCTGGAGGTGTGCATATTCACATTTCATCTGTTTTATTTCTTTAATTAAACACCTAAAGAAAAAAAATTACAGTCACCCCAGATTCTCAAAACTCCAGGCTTTTGTTTTGCTGCTTCCAGAATTTTACTCACTAAATGATTATATTCCTTCCAGATCTGAACAATTAAGTTATTTTGGAACAACATAAAAATTGATATGAAAGATCCTTACCACAACCCTGAGAAGAAAGCCAGAAAAACCACTAAAAATTTGTAAATTAAGCTATCATATTCCACTGCAGTAGCTTAAATTTTATTAGACCCAAAACGTATTTTTTCTAAAAATTTCTTAGTTGTTTATCAGTATAAACTTTTAAACATATTCATCAACTGTACATGGCCCTGTTAAGACCAGTCTTGGAAATTGTGTAGGAAATTCTACCACCTCTTCAGTGTTTTTAACTGTTTTCACATGAGAAACTTTTTTTCTTTGTAAATCCAGAGTTTCCCCCCTGAAGCACCTTGTGCCTCTTGTTCTGTCACTGTAAATTAATGTGAAGTACCTCCATCTCTTCTTTAGCTACCCTTTAGATATGGGAAAAGTGTGATTACACCCCAAAACATAGTGATCTACGTGTGATTAAATAGTGATAGTGATTAAATAAACCCAACTACAACTTTTCCTCATGTGTCAAGTTTTCAAAAGTTCTAAGCATGGAGTTTCTGTTCAAGAATCTCCCTAGTTTCCAATGTCTCTCTTCAATTGGAGGTACCAAAACTGAACACAGTATTCCAGGTGCAGTATAAGTAGTGCAAACCAGAGTGAAATAAATCCATCCTATGTTCTGCTGCCTGTACTCCTTTTCCATACAGAATGCTATTGGTCACCTCTGCTGCCAGAGCACACTGCAGGCTCACGCTCAGGTTGCAGACCAACGAAATCCTCACTGCTGGCTGCTTTTGGTAGAGTTGCTTCCCCATCAGTAATTCACCAGATCAAATGGCTGCTTTGTTCAATCCCAAATTTCACATTCATCTTCATTAAACCTCATACAGTTCTTGTGAATCAAATCCAGCGTGACCTGTTTTTGTTCTAGCATGAGTAACTGTTTTCATAAGGCATCATCTGCAAATCTGACTGCACTCATCCCACTCATCCAGACTCTTTATAAAAGTGAAGAATAAGTCAAGATCAACTCCACAGGAACTCCAATCATGATGAGCTGCCAGTTAGCCTTTGAGGTATTACTACCCTTTGGGCGATTCAACTGTATTGCTGCACACCGGAAAGATACTTCTATATCCTTATCTGGAACACAGTCACCTTTTATGCTACTTATTAACTTCTGAATTTTAAAAGTTGTTCACCATTTCAAAAGGTTGGTTTCCTGTAGTGTATGCTTTTTTTACTTCCATTTAACAGGATGGACCATTTCTGAGCTTCAACGATGGTTTCTCTGAGAATATCCTGGAACCTCTCAGCTCCCCTTCCTTCCAAAAAATACCTCATAACAGCTGCCAAGTAGAAACCTGCTCTTAACCTCAGTGTCTTTTCAATTCTAGTTGTCTTCCTCTCATTCCCTTGGATCTTAAGTTCTGTGATCTTGGCTGAGCTGATGATAAAGCTCCTGTTCACAGTTATGCCTCCAGACAAGTCTCCCTTAAGTCAGTCAATCCAAAATAATTCCTACTCAGCACACCCAGTGACTGTATTAAAGTCATCCTCAGTGCAGTACAGAAGTTGCCTAGATTGCTTATGCACCACTACATGGCCTTTCCAGCATAAACTGAAGTCATCAGTATGAATTGGGGTCTGGAGGCCTGAAATGTGTTTGATTTGTCTAAGAAGGCTTTATCAACTTTCCCTAATCAAGGAATGTTATACACCACCTTTCATGATGACATCTCAGATTTTGATCCAAAGGCATGAAACGGACTGATCTTCTTTTATATAATTAAGCTCCATGCACTGAAACTTCTTTTTACCTACACTACAATCCCTCCACCTTTTATGCTCTTTCCTAAAAAGCTTGCAACTGCCCACTACACCTCTTCAATCATGTGAAGTATCTCACCTAAATTATGTAAATTCCAATGAAAATCTACTCTATGCCTGTATACAGAGTTAATTATTATTTCTAACCAAACTGGAAGCAATTCTCACGAGAAAGAATAAATCACTGAATATCCCAAGTTAAAAAGGATCCCCAAGGATCACTGAGTCCAACTCTTGGCTCCACGCAGCCCCACACAAAATTGAAAAAAATATTTCTGACAGTGTTAGACAAAGAAAGAACAGCAAATTTTGGTGAATTAACTAAGAGTTACACAAATAAAATCCTACACCATAAAGCAAAGACTTCACATTATATTCTGAAACTGTTATCTTCTCATGTAAGATCCTTCAAATAGCGCCACACATGCAGAATTCTATATTCTCAGTGACCAGGTAGTTGCATCTTCCAATATACAGCATCTCCTAACTGAAGAAGTAATTTCCTACAAATAGTATGTTAAAATTAATTAAAGGAGGCAAATGTGGAGCAAAGTAATGAATTCAGCACAACTCACAAAGGAAGTGAGATACATCCTGCTCAGATCCTTTCAAAAGTACACACAAAAAGTAAGCTTTTATGAAAATACTGTTTCTTTAAAGGCATTACTCACTGGGATGTTTTCTTATATTTTCGGATGATATAATCCTTCCTCAGTAAAATCTGCAGAAGTTTGTTACGTGCCACTCTGCATCTTTCATCTGCCTTATGCAAATCCTCAGGACTGAAGCATGCAGCTTCAACAAAAGGTATTTTGCTGTCTAAAAGAAAATTAATATTTGAATTGCATGATTCACTTTTAGGAAACAGATAACTTCCCAGTCTCCGTAATTTTAATTAAGAGAACTATATGTAAGGTTGCCCATTTTACCTGGACTGAAGCAGGTTATGCAGTATACTATCTTTTCTGACAGCTTTCTCCATTCCCTCCTTCCCTCTCACACCTTTTTCCTGTTCTTTATGCCAAGAAAACACAAAATGTCTACAACAGGTAGTCTACATCCTTCAGAATCCTCGCATTGTGAAAAAGAGCACATAATAAAAAAAAACACTTTTGGAGTAAATCATCATGTGGATGCACAGTCAACATTACGTACATGAACCTAGGACCAAGATCTGCAAAGTAACAGTAAGCCACGCAGTCTGCATTGTTCTATGAGTTCTATGCAAGCACACAGCAACTTTGTGAGAGATTTTGAGCTAAGCAACCGACACAGACCTACTTTCAGCTTTTGGCATACATTCAGAACTTCAGACATTAATTGTCAGTGATAAATGAAATAACGTTACTGTTCCATAACAGCTTACCTGCAGAGCTCTTTTCCAGATCTTTAACTACTACATATCTTGCAAACTGGTACATTAAGTGAATAAATTTATGACCAGTAGAATAAAGAAAAAAAGAAGCTGCAGCTTGAGGAATACCACTTCCCTCTTCATTCTAGATGTGAAATTGATTTTTAATACACAATTAGTCAAAAAAATAATAGCTATAAACAGCCACCAAACATTCTTGTGCAAAGAACACAGAAGCACTGCATCCTATTTGCTTGCAAGTCCAATGAAAACCTAATCTGCTTTGTCACTATATCTGATGGTTATTCTACTCCAAGAAAGAAACTAATATTTTCTGAACATTCTTCTATGACCCATAGTTCCATACAAAAAAAATTAGTTTCAAGATAAAGTCTAGTGTAAAGTAAACTTCAGAAATTTCTACCCTCCTCCTTCCTACTAGCAATCTCTACCTTACAATAACATTCAGGCTTTCCTTCTCACTTTCTGCTGAGATAACTTTACTGTGTAATTTGTTCTTCTTTGACCTTACTAAGGTTTTTTTTGTAGGCAGGTTTCATCTTGTCCACTATTACTCAAAATGCCCGAGTACATAAAGATTTCTAGATCTCCTATTTAAACAAATGCAGCACCAGAAGGCTTAAGAAGTCAATGATACCTAAAACAAGAAATTTTGTTTTGTCTCTTTAGAACAATGCCCTTAAAATTTATAGTCAAATTTCCCTATATGTAAAGAGCAATCTTAAGTTTTTAAAGTATTTGAAATCACTTTTAAATAATAAATACCTTTTCATTTAACTTTACCAAGTATCTTCCAAGCTAGAGCAAATTCAAGGCTGCTCTGAAATTATTAGCTCCTTTTATCTGTTCTATTTCCAAGGAAATAAGCAGGAGGCAGTACTTTCAGAGCAACCTCTGTAGTTCCATCCATACAAGCATCATACAGGCTTTTGGATCTCTTCTTACACAGGATATTCTGTGATTCCATAACCACCAAATATGATCAACCAGAAGAAATACATAGCAGCTTTTGCAGCCAAGATTCAACCTCTGTCGTAACACAGCTTTTACTGAGGAAGGATATGATACACTACACAAAATAAGGCATTAACTAAAACCTATTCCTTTGATTTAAAACTCAGTTATGTTCTTTCAGAGCAAACAACAACAAAGAAAGAATGACGTCAGAGAAACCAACAGACAATCAGTTTCCACTCCTTTTTAACACTTACTGAAATTTCTTTCAGCCATGAGCTGCACAGTTTCGTGAATTCAAGATCTGAAGGTTTTACATCTGGAAACATACAGTTTCTTTCCATTTTAAAGAGGCAACAGGAGAGAGGAAAAAATATATTTTAATATATCTTCAAGTATTCAGTTACATTGTTCATACGTTGTAAACAAAGTTTTATCTGTGATGCCATCTGAGAATGATGCATGATGCCCAGACTAAAAACAGCAAGAAGCATATTAAAACAAGATTTCTCTTGATGTGAGAATTATGGACTTATTCAGAGAGAGATTTGTCTGTACTTGTTTTAGACTCAGAAAAAGCAGCCTGAATGCTTACAGCTTTTGTATCCTTCCCCCCACAGTTTATTTAATTGGTAAGCTACTAAAGCAATTCTGTCATACCAGAAAACATGAAGACGGGATTCTTATCACATTGAAAATTTTCAGCAGCAATCTCTAAACTGGGAGAAATTATTCAGTGTTTGGTGCGGAAAACAAAAGGCAGAGACAGATTACTTTGCTTCTGCAGAAACACTAAGTTTATCAAAGTACAGCCGCTGCGTCTAAAATAAGTTTACAAACTACAGATAAAGGGGAAACAAATCCACTGAAAGAATACCATTTTCCCACAGTACTCTTCAAGAGACCGCTTTTTCCCTTCACTAATTGCTACAACATATTCTTCACGACGTGCACAGCACTGAACAAAACAATACTGAACAAATCACTCACCTGAAAGTGCTTACTGCCCGCTGCTTGTCCAGCTTAGTGAACAAAAACAGGGCAATAACGTGGAAAGTGCTGTAGCTCGGCATGTCAAAGGCAGACCTAAAATATATATATACATACAGCCACATGACAAGGAGCAAAGCAGGCAAGCTTACAGAGCGTTTAACCCATCACTTAAGAGTAACACAGAACGTTACTTTATATTGAAGTATTACGAACTGTAACTTAAATTCTGAAGCAATCCTGATGCCTCCACGCCACACACCATCCACGCCCTCCTTGGAGGCCCCCCGCGCCCTCCTCCGCCCCGGCGCTCCCTCGGCCTTACGGTCCCAGCAGCAGGTTGGTGCCCGAAGCCCCTTCGGCAGCCTTCGGATCGAAGCCCAGAGCCAAAAGGTAGAGCCAGAGATGCTCCCTCTCCCAATTCAACTCCGCGCCCACGGCGCCTGGACACCACCGGAACATCTTTCTCTTAAGGAGCAAGCAGAACTGGAAGCTGGGCCACGGCCGCCTACCCCAACGGCAGCCACGCCGCCATCTCCCGCTTCCCGCCCGAACTCGCCGCGCCGCGGAGCCGCGAGACCACGCGCGGGCGCTGATTGGACAGGATCGAGCCGCGTCCTGCTGGTGGTGACGCCGCGCTCCGAGTCCGTTAGGCGCGCTGCATGCTGGGAACTGGAGTCCGGGCACAGCCGGGACGGACGGCGCATGCCTAGAAGAACCGAGCTGCCGCCGTCCTGCGGGCCCACCAAGGGCCTACTGCGGAGGTAGCAGCGCCAGGCCTGCAGGGCCGGGCTGGCCTGTCGGGGCCTCCCTGGCTCAGGTGATCGTATAACCTCACCGCGAAAAGCAAGTAAAACTCGCACTGACAGCAGGCTGTGCAGTTCAGTCTTTTATTTCAAGGCATTCCTGTGGCCGGACGCGGCCGGGGAGGCGGTGCCGGGCCCATCCCCAGGCGCGCTGCCCCTGCCGACGCGCGGCCCCGCGCCCAAGCGCGGTTGTGATCCCCAGAGAAACGCAGCGAGCGGCGTCCGCCCGGCACCGCCCACTCAGAAAGCGCTGTGTGCTCTCTAGCGCGGCTTCGGCATTTCCTAGCAAGCAGTTAACCCAGTGTTTGTTTAATTGTGAGAAGGTTACTGCTGACAACAGAAACACCCCTACCTTCAATTCGCTTCTTGACTTTTTAAACCTTTTTCTTATCATAAATCTGCTTCTACCTTACCCTTCTCTATTCCCTCTCATTTCCTAGTATCTTCCCCCTCCATTTCCAGCTGCCATCCTTCTGCTCCACTTCCTTTTCGAGCATTTAGCCTCTCCTGCTGAGGCCTCACAACAGTCAGCATCGGGATGGCCAGCAATTTTGCATGCAGGAGGTAAAGCGGAAAGAAGGAACATCCTGTTGTACACAAAGCACCCATGCCAAAGGGACCCATCTCTATGCTGTTAGGGCATAGAGCCCAGAAAAATCAACCTGAGAGAATCTGAGATGGCCCAAGTCTCCTGCCCCTCCCAGCAGCAAAGAGGTAGATGCAGAAGAGCTTTTTTGGGAAGACTGGAAGGAGAAGTTGTGGGGCAAATCCTCATAAACTCCTTTTGTTGGCAGCCCTTTATGCAAAGCACTGGGGTGTTCTCTTGGCTGTTGCCAACTGGAAAACAAACAGCTATACAAATAATTAGCAAATACTAGAACATTGGATATGCTCGTTAGGCTATACCTGGCTTGTAGAACAGGAGCTTGACACAAAAGCTAATAAATTAATTTAGCATGTAGTCCTTGGAAAGAATAGTCAGTTTTGATGCAGCTAGAAGAAACAGCTCTGATTTAAAAAAAAAAAAAAAAAAAAAAAAAAAAAAAGTCCAAAGGTAGGTAGATTCGACTTTTAAAAGGAGAAATATAAGTTAAACGTGGCAAGAATACAATGTATCAAAAATACATTTTCCTCTTTCTCTTCATTCAGCTCTTTGCCCTGTAGTATATGGGCCATTTGTGCGTGAAAAGTCTTGCTGATCTTCTTCGTCCAAATCCAAGATGTCTGGGATATCATCTGACTCTGAAGACAGGTCTGTAATAGTGAAATCTGGAACCTGTAGGAACAAAATTTAAAAAAATTCAAAAGTAGAACTAAAAAAATGTTGTACTCCTGACTGAAATCAAGAGATGAACATGCTCAGCATTTCTTGAAATCAGACTCAAAATACTAAATACAGAGTTAAATATGTTCAGTCACAAACGTGGTATCAAGGCCAAATATTATGTAAGCTATAAATCAGTTGCTTAGAAGAAAGGATTTTATAGTAGGCAATGGAATAGAGCTAAACAGGCTGGATGGGGCCTTGGGCAGTCTGATTCTAGTAGGAAATGTTCTGCCCACAGCAAGGGTTCAAACTGGATGTCCCTCCCATCCAAACTACTCCACAATTCTGTATTTGGAATGAGTAGGGCACGTCACCATGCTCAGTAACTGTCTGATCAGTGATAATTTTCTCTGTAAGTTAGGAACAGGATATTTCTATTATTTCTGACCATGTTGATCCTGTTGATCATAGGGTGATCAACCTCTGACTGAAGTTGGTGTTTTCTTAATTTCCTTAGCACATATGCTGTAAGTTAATGTAGTTAACCCCATTAATGTAAGATGTTCACATCCACAAAGCAATTTTAAACTGGAATGTATTGGTGCAGCTGAGCAAAACAGGGTTTGTCTCAGTATTATTCATCTAAGTTTTGAACATGCTACATTCTTTTAAAAGAGAACACATTACTATCTGCATCAGTGTAGCCAAAGCGGTGCAAATTCCTGATGTTTTAGGCTTGCTTAGGTAAAAGACCTTCACTTTTATATCACTTTTGTGTTTAGTTATACTCTCATTTCATAGTTGATAAGAAGTTGGAACAAACTAGTAAGTCAATGTATGCAACAGAGAATGAGATCAGATAGGACCCTTCTTCATACCACTCCTCCATAAGATTGTTAGATCTTCTTATATGGACTAGCACAAAGCTTACAGAAAACTTGTATGAAATTATGCAAAACATACATCAGCAGTTTTGCTCTCTTACAAACCAAAAGTTAATGTCAACATTAACTTAATTTTGAACTCATATCTTCTTTTTCTTGCTATTTTTTTTTTTTTTTTAGAGCTGAGTCACTAGCAATTTGAGAGGTAATTCTTACTTTGTTTGCTTTCAAAACAAGAACTTGTCTTTAGTCATCAGAGATTGTAGTATCCAAAAGAGATCTATTTTCAGTCCAAGTAACTTAACAAAACTTGAACAAAGCACTGCACACCACCACCAACAAGCCATACGTTGAATATTTGCTGATTATGCAAATAAAGAACATATCATGCTCAAAAACTAACAAAATTAAGTTCAACTTTCTGTTTTTATGTCTCTTTTTAAAAATCAGCTGCCTTAGAGGAACGTTATTTTGGATGGTTTGAGATTTTTTTTTCTTTTGACTAAAGAGCTCTTTATTTTTAAAATGCAGAAATGATCTATCAGTTGTTCCTAAATTCTTTCACTATTTCACTAGCTCCACAGTATTACTGTAAGCTTCAGTTTAGAAAATACTAGTCATATCTACAGAATTAAAGAGATTTCAAGAGCTTTCCACTTTTTTTTTTTTTTTTTTTTTTTTTTCCCTGCAGTTTCAGGCAAACTAGCTGGGGCCCAGCAGCAAGTCTTTTGCTTACACAAATCTTTTAATGTGGATTTTGCCAATATGTGTGCTGCTATGGACATGCTTGTGAAGCTTTCATACTATGGGGAGTTTTTTTTATGAATGTTTGTATTTAATATTTTTTAGCCAATGATGATAAGCAACAATGGCAAGTGAAAAGGGAAGTTTCAACTAGCATGAATGGAACAAGATTCCAAGGTCTCTTCCAACTCAAGCAATTCCATGGTTCTGTAAAATGTCAGAGCTCTGTAGCCCAAACAAAACCCTCGTGTTTTTTGAACTAAAAGTATACTAAGTTGATGATTCTAAGTTTCTGTGTAGTGTATCTGAACTGTTTGATATATGCAATAATTAAGAAACTAGTAAAATTACAGGGAGAATTTACGAGCAGGCTCTTGTTAATATTTTAGACTTTTCTCCTTCCATTTGAGTTTTCAGCAGTTATTAGAATGTTAATCATTTTCAGTCCATAGGTTTTCATATACTGCTGCAAAAAACCTATGACTTTGGAAGATATCTAAGTCATCCTTAACTCTAGTGGGCATTTTAGCAGACATTCTTTCAGGCTGTGCTAGAAAAAGGCAGAAAATTTTATTCTGAGTATTGTAATTAATATAGTCCAAGGATAAACCATCTAAGATTACCAGCAAGAACATATCCACACAAGTTAGTGTTGCAGTTCAGTTCAAGCATCCAGTGCATTCCTCATTAGGAAAAATCTAATTTAAATCCAAGGACTTGCATTTGATATAATAAATCAGGATCATATTAATTCACCATTACTTAGCCTTCTCTTCCACCAACCAAGGTTCCTAATTCCTTAATATTCTGTACACTTGCTTTGTAAGCAGGTTAAAAAAGAAACCACAGTAGAATGATACAAAGTTTTTGTACAGTGTTTTGGCACAACATACTGTCAGCTCAGCCATTATATAAATATTTAACCAGTCATTCCTCTGTTTGTGGACACTAGCTGTAGAAATTCAAAATAACTTACACAGAAGCCACACAATAATACACAGTGAGATGAACGTTTCTCAGGACTTGACAGGGAAATTATTTCTTTGCTTTCTATTTTTGTCTTCTTGCTGGTCATTAGTAAGGCTAGATAACCCTCTAAAAGAGTGCGATCCTGAGTGCAACTTAAGGCAGAACAGAAAGCTCTTACTGTTGCAGTAATATCAATTACTGCTGTTTATTTCTCACTCTTCAGACAGTGAGCCATTTATATATCTTATTTGATTCCTCTTTTCAGTTTGAAGGTCCGTAGCCATACCTGAGCTTTAAAAAATATGCATAAAAATGGAGATTCCCTTCATTGAATGAACAGCTGCTTGCAAACCCGATTAGCCCTGCTCTCCTTCAAAGCATTGCTACAAAGGGTGCATCCTATAACTCTTATTACAGAGATTAAAAAGAACTTGGTCAGTACTTAAAACAGAATTAATTGCTGAAAGAATTACAAGAGGCTTAACTCAGGTTCTAGATGGAAAGATATCTTGCTGCCTCATATTAACTTACACTTAAAAACCCCTTATGCAAAAAACAAGTATTTAAGGCTGAAAATTCTAGAATCCTGATCTATAGTCCTCTGTCATTACAATTTTATTATATTTTTTTAAAATTCCAAAAGTTTTAATCCACTCCCATAAGAAGGCCAGAGTGTATATAACTTGTTTTAGTTGCTCACAACCATACCAGGAAGGAGGCATTGGTCCATGTATAAACATGCCAACTAACTGCACCTTTGACTAGGGGACAGGCTTCCCTTTGACAGGGAACTCCAGCTTTGCATCACTCTACTTGATGACCTCTTTGAAACCAAGACCATTGCTGCTACATTAAATGATTGCAATGCACAGAGCGCTAGATTTATCTGGAGAGCTCTAAACCATGGCATCTTATTTCTGAGTTACAGTAACTCCCTTGCAGAGCAAGGAATCACAAGACTTACTGGTGAACAACTCCAAAGTCTTGAGTGCTAAATTCATATCAGTCAAGTTCAAAAGAGCATACGTAAAGTTAAAGAAATAATTTATACTGGCTATAGGGAGCCAGCAGCCAAAGCAGGTAGCTGGGAGTTTCATACTCAGAGAACACTTAAAGGGAAGAGAATGTTGACTTTTGCCTATATCCTTTTTAGTCACTGTAAGACCATCTGCAAGTTCACAGCTGAGATCATTAACAGTAAACACCAAAAAAAAGCAACAGTAAAGCGAAGACTGAATGGAAGGGTACACAAGAACTCAAAAGGAGGAAGGAAGACGTTACTTATCTATACACACAGACACACACAAACACATTTTTAATGTCTACTTTTGCATTGCAAGCTTGCTTTCTCTCAGACCCAGCTTGAAAGAGTCACAGAACAGCAAGTTACAAGTTTTGCACACCATTCAAATGGAGACAGACTTTGGCTGCTGAAGCATTTATTACTAAAGTACAAAATGAATTACAAAAAGTTGGCTACAAAAAAAACATACAACAGCAGGCAGCTGGGTACAAACAGCATGAATCTTGTCTTTATACTATGTTATGAAAAATACACTTTGATAATGATTTAGTCAAGTTGCTGTGTAATACAATTGTACTGTTAGTAAGAACACTGGCACAGCATTTAAGTAACTCAAGCTGACTCAGTCAGAAACCCCACTTCCTGCTATGGATTTCTGCATGTATTTTCATGAATTAGGTAGCAGTTCCTTTAAGACAGCCAGATACAAAATAATAATCAAACGCATAATCTGCAGCAAATACAGAATTTAAGTACACTTAGCTAAAATGCAAAGCTTTTAAATGCATTTCATAGCACATAAGGCTATTATATGCTGGGTTTCTTTCTTTCCCAGCACATCCTTATCTCTAAATTTTGGAGGATGGACTATTTGGTAGATAAGGACTCGGATGGAAGGCCACAGCTAGAAGGTTATGGTCAATGGCTCTGTGTCCAGGTGGAGGCCAGCAATGAGTGGCATTCCCCAGGGGTCTGTCTTGGGACAAGTACCTATTAAAGTCTTTATCAGTGACACAGATGACTGGATGCAGTGCACCCTCAGCAAGTTTGCAGATGGAACCATGCTGAGTCGTGCAGTTGATATGGTAGAATGAAGGGATGCCATCCAGAGGGACCTTGATAAACTTGAAAGGCAAGCCCCCATGAACTTAAAGTATAATAAAGCAATCCCAGATATGAGTACAGTCTGGGAGAACTTCTTGAGAGTAGCCCTGCCAAGAAAGATTGAGGGGTCCTGGTAGATGAGGAATTTGATGTGAGCCAACAGCAAGCGCTTGAAGGCCAACAGTACCCTGGGCTACATCAGAAGAGAAGCCAGCTGGGTGAGGGAGGTGAGCATCCCTCTCTACTCCACCTTTACGAGGTCCCATCTGGAATACTGCATCGAGGACCGGGGCCACCAGCACAGAGAAGATACTGAGCTTTTGGAGAGGGTCTGGAGGAGAGCCACAAGGATTATCAGAAGGTGGGAGTACCTCTAATATGGAGACAGGCTGAAGGAGCTGGGCCTGCAGCTGTGGGGAGACTTTGTTATACTTAAAGGGGAATTATAAACAGAAGAGATATTTTAACTCTTTTTTTTAAAAAAAATAAAACATTGGCAGATAGTGATAGGAGAAGGGGGAATGGTTTCAAACTAAAGGAAGGAAGACTTAGATTAGATGTCAGGGGAAGTTTTTCTGCTTAGAGGGTAGGTGAGGCCCTGGAACAGGCTGTCCAGAGGTTGTGGATGGCCCGTCCCTGCAGGCATTCAAGGCCAGGCTGGATAGGACCCTGCAACCTCGCCTAGTGCTTGACCTAACTGTTGGCAACCCTTCCAGCACAAGGGGCTTGCAACCTGATGATCTTTGAAGACCTTTCCAACCCAAGCCATTCTGAGGTTATTCTGATAAGAAATTAAACAATAAATGAAATGCTTTTAATTGCAATTTATCTAATTTAGAATAAAACTATTAGTACCATTAATAAGCAAGGTGAGGTTTCTTGACTTTACAGACAAACAAGGCATCCTGACAACTGTAAGCTGCCAATTTTTAGGCACTTAATCACATGTCTGTTTTAGAATAGCTTTACAACTCATTTGTGGGAGAGTCTCTTCTCACCACTCCATGTTTTTTCTCCAAGACTTTTTGACAGCTACAGTTGTTAAACATCACTTGTTTGGCCAGTCTGCAGGGTACACACATGCTGTGCAATTTACTCAATATTGTGTTCAAGCTGTTTGTCTTTCTGGCTGGAATTTTTCTCCCCTTCACCTTCGTTCTCAGCATGCTGAGGGCCAGGCAGTTGTGGGTAAAAGGGACCTACCAGCCAGTTGAGCGGTGTGTTGTTAACAAGATAATCCATCACATCATCCAGAGACTCCTTCATTTTCTTCAGCTGTCCTTTGCTAGTAGTAAGAAAGCTGTCTGATAGTTCCTGGAAGGAGGATGCCGATCGGAAGATTTCGTAGACATCACCAGCCATTGAGCGAACACTGTAAACCTGATCCTGCACACTCTGTGGCAGCCCCTGTATGCTCGTAACCAGTGTGAGGCAGGTGGTCTGAAGCTGCTGAGTGAGACTCTGCGCAATAGCTAGAGTTCTTGACTCAATGTGCTAGAAATAAAAGCATGACAGCCCATCAGTATATTTTTAACAACTATAACTAGCTTCATGTTGCTCAAGAGACAAGGGAGAACAAAAAGGGCAAAAGATGTAGAAGATAATGTAATAATGTTTAAGAACAAAGAGTCAGAGATAACTTGAAAGTACTTGATTTTTTAATGTTCAAGTACTTTGTGGAACAGAAACACTGACAGCTTCTTCCTAGCAAAGATAAGCAATCTCTTGTTTCATCTCTAGATAAGAAATGATAGCAAGTAAATATATTCTAGTCAATGAGCCACTGTTCAAAGCTACATATGACTATTCCTCAAACTGCTTTATACTTACAAACTGCTATTTCTGGTCTGGCCATATAAGGGAATCCCAGCTATCTAGGTACAGATATCTAAACAAGCTCATATGTCGAGCAGGATGACTACTCTTTTGAAAAGACAATGAATCCAGTAGCGCTTGCAGAAAAGTAGGCTTGTTTATGAATCAGGATGTCTCCTACATTTCATAGTAATCACTAGCAGTTGTCCTGGGCTTCAGCATTCAGAGTCCACATTTGCTCATAAGTATTCTGTGCTGTTAAGATGTTATGCACTATACAGACTGTTAGCTTGCCAGTATCACCTTGACAATATGCAATGCATTTATTTCTAGTTTAGATTTACATCTATTTACCTCAGCACTATGCGATTCATCACCATCATTTTGACCTGTATTTTTCTTCCATTCTACCCAGGATTGATAAAGCTTTTCCTGAGCACCAAGAAGTTTCTGATTGGCACTATTCATGTTCTTTCTGGCATACTCGATCTGAAATACAGCCAAACAAGGAAGTAAAGAAAGAGTCCAAAACAGTTTCATTAGGGCTTTGTAACCCTTTAAGCATCTGAAGTTTAGGATAAGTGACTCTGGGGAATGTAGCACATTGCTTATCATCAAAGAGAAAACTAGAAAACTAGAAGCAGTTTACTTCTCTATCTACCTGAACTATTTTACACTCCCCCAACTAGCTTCCTACACAAAGGAATTGGAAGTACATAGAAGGCCATAACTTTATGTACAATTCCTGTTGTACATAAGGTATGTATATCAGATTACTGAAGTACCCAGAAATGCTTAAGCACCCACAGCAAGAAAAGCAAGTGAAGCATCCTACTTTTTTTTTTAGCATAGAAGAATTAGTTAAAGCACACTAAAGTGTTTCCAAATTGCAAGACATTATCTTCGCTAAGTTGTATCAGAACAGTAATACCTTTTTTAACATGTTATTTCTATTTCTGCAGTGTTCAAAATTAAAAGGAACTGGTAGTTTGTTTGCAGATCACTTTGACATAGGATCTCTCCTATCTGGTTGTGAAAAGCACCAAGTATGACATTTTTAATATTTTGAAAATGCATTTAATCAGGGAGCAATCCTATTTTCCCATGTCACTTTTTCTCAGTACTCTAACCCTATACCAACATTTGCAGCATTTTACACCTAAAAGCTTAAACTTACCAGACTAACAGTGTTGTGCAGCTGAGAAATTGTCTCCTGGCCTTTTTGTTTAGCATCTCTCACTTTGTTTAAGGCTTGTTGGTAGGCACGTGCACGGAACTTTGAAGACAGAGATCCTAGTCGAACATAATAACTTGGCTTTTGGACTCCAACTTCAAAACCTTCAACTTTCGCAGCTTCTCTTTCTGGTAATTGGAAAGGAAGCAGATTGATCAATGGAAGAAAGCTTTAGATTAGCAAGATAAAGTGTTTGCTTAGTAACAACTGATTACTGGACTTGCTCACAGTCTTAACTAGAGGTTTAGTTGACAGAATTCTAAAGTATAGGGACCTAACATCCATTCTACTTGATTATCTATCAACAAGGCAGTTTGGGAAGCATATGCCCCCTCCCCATTACAAACAACTAGTAAGCAGATGATTGCTTATTTTTTCTCCAGTATAAGTATACCAACAAAATTAAATCTTGAAATGGTCTTACCTAGTTCTGCTTCTGTTAGTGGGAGATACTGGTCTACAAGGGTCTCTGATTTAGTGAGAGCACTGTCCATTCCACTGCTCATCATTTGCACCACACGACTTCCCAAGACAGTGTTGATGCCACCATTGACAACAGACTTAGTCATTTCTACACTGTCTTGCACTGCTTCTTTAGTCTTGCCCACAACTCCAGTGATTTTGTGAGCAACAGTTTCCTTGGCACCAGTCATGGTGGTTGTTACAGCTTCTCTGGCTCCAACAACTACACCCTTAGCATTGGCAACAACCTGCCAAAGAAAATATGTTAGTTCACAGAAATAAATAAAATTTGCTAGGGAGAGCTACATAACCCTAGAAACAATTATACTAAAACTAACAGTAACATAAATCACACATCCTCTTCATACTGCACAGGAAAAAGATACTTAAAAAAATAGATGTCCACCAGTGAAGAGTAGCTACACCTATGTTAAATAGTGGGCTAACTTCTTTTAAGGAAAAGAAAAAAATAAAAACAGGGCTCAGTGACCTTCAAAAAGCAAGAAGGTGTTCTATAGAAACACCCTTTATCTCCTCATGGTTTCTAATCTGTGAAGCAAGTGTGGTTTATAGAAACTCTCCTCGCATTTTTAGAGATAGCAGAAACTACAATCAGTACACATGCTCTTCTGCTTAATATATGTACATGGAAAGGACTTACCTTATCAGTGGGTTGATTCAGTATAGGAAGTCTCTCTTCAATTTTATCAAGACCTATACAAGCATAGTTGTTGGCAACCACAACTATAGAAAAAAAAAAATGATTGTTTTAAGATGTCAGTTTGTCTTAATTCCAGCTGATATTTCTTCTCAGAATGACGCTCACACAACAGCACACACAAAAAAGCTTCTCCCCCCTTCTCATTGAGATTTGAGGCAACTAAGCCTCAAAAAGAAGACAGCTTTTATCACGCCCTAAGCAAGCTCACTAGCTGACACAGTCTTTTCTTAGACCTTACAAGCAGCTGTTGTAACAAGCTGAGGCTTCTGCCAGAATTAGGAAACTGGTTGCAAAAGTCTTGTGTTTAAATTTGGCAACTGTGTCACAAGTTGTTCTCTTGAGAGAAAGTACAAAGTAGAACTTGAAAACAGGTGAAAGGTGAGGAAGGTGTTGAGCAAGAGACTACTTAACCACCCTGCAACTCAAGAGGAGCCAGTCAGTTCAGTGTTACAAAAGCTTGAATTTGCTTAGTATTTGGAATTCCCCCTCCCGAAATCATACCCATCACGTAATCAGTTACATCAGTTACTCAACAAGCAATGCAACAGGTTCAGTCAGCACCAAACCAGCACTACCATGTTTAATTGTAAGCACATCTGGATATAAAAAAAACAATCAGCTGAATTAAAGTTATCAGCAACCCCATATTAGCCTTACTCTGTGGTTCCAGTTTCTGGATGATAGGCATAGCACTAGTCATGGCTACTGAAGTAATTGTCTTCACTCCTTTCTCTGCTATCTCACATACTGACTTCAAATAGGGATGGTTATCCTTTGTGGTTATGTAGGCTGTAGACACCATATCATAAGTGGAGCTCACCAAAGGAAGGTTTGCTACCCTTGATACAATGTTCTGTTTAAAAAGAAAGAAGCTAGTTTACTCATTTTTCTAAGCTTGACAGTTAAAAACAAACAAACAAACAAACTACTGGGCTAACTTGAACTTACCTGTTGTGGATCAATTGCTGCTAATGCCATTTTTTCAGGTCTTGAATCTTACTGAGCCTACGACAGGAGCATATCAGAGTTAGCATATCCTTATAAGCAACTTTATCTAAACACCAGGCTTTCAAACTGACAAAATTCCTTTGTAATCAACCCCAAAGATAAAGAGGATTAAAGATGTGAACTTTCTTGCAAGCAAGAGCTATGTTTTACTGTATTAATTTGAAGTTCAAAAACTTTGTTTCTTAAGTGCTTTCTTCGGGTTAGGCAATACAAGTAAGACACAGGCTTGGTGCAGAGTCACTGGAAGACTGTACGGAAGAAATGGACCCACAGTGTTGGTGGACACATGGCAAAACATGAGCCAGTGTGAGACACCACACAAAAAGCTTTTGTCTCAAAGATTACTGTGGAATGCAAGGACAACTGGAGGTGTCTCTGCCTATATCTGGGTGTCAGGAACAAGGAAGATAAAGGGAATGTCTTCAAACCAGTCACATTCCAGACTACTCCCAAGATGTGGCTACAGCCTTGTGTGGAGCCCTTGGCTTATCTGATGTTGATAAGCCTGCACCAGACTATACAGTATATATAAGGATTCCACAAAAACAAAAACTTCTTTTTCCTGTATTGTATGTTCCCAGAATCACGGAACATCACAACACTGGCGGGAGTGATTGCTGCATTCATATAATGAGCCCTTGCTTTTATCTGTGACCTTTTTACTATCACTTTCTTCATCCTTCTTCCCATCCCCAGGCTTAAATAACCAAGAATTTAATAACAAACTGGTTGGGCAAATATTTGACTTCATTTTGAGTCTTAATTTCATGTTGGATATACATATCATGAATCTTCTTGTTTCTGATAGTTGAAACAAGACAGCCAGTAGTGTGCCCAGATAGCCAAAAAGGCCAATGGCACCCTGGCGTGTATCAGAAACAGTGCTGCCAGCAGAAGCAGTGAAGTGATCATTCCCCTGTCAGCTCTCATGAGACTGTACCTCAAGTACCATGCTGTTTGGGACCCCTCACTACACAAAAGATATTGCAGCCATGAAGCACACCCACAGAAAGGTAATAAAGCTGGGGAAGGGTCTGGAGAACAAGTCTTATGGGGAACAGCTGAGAGAACTGGGAATGTTTAGTCTGGAGAAGAGGTGGCTCAGGGAAGATCTTGTAGCTCTCTACATAATACATGAAAGAAAGTTGTGGCAAGGAGGGAGTCAGCCTCTTCTCCTGTGTAACTAGCAGTAGGACTAGAAAGAATGGGCACAAGTTGCACCACAGGGGTTCAGGTTGGACATTAGTAGCATTTCTTCTCAAGAAGAGTAGCCAGACCCTGGAATGGGCTTCCCAGGGATGTGGTCAAGTCACGGTCCCTAGAGGCATTCAAGAACTTAGATGTTCTACTAAGGGGCATAGCAGAGCAGGGAAGTATAGGTCATAGGTGGATGGTTGGACTGGATGATCTCTGAGGCCTTTTCCAGCCCTGACAAATCTGTGATTCTATGACATACAAAAAAAAGGAACTTAAGTACAGCAGTTCATCGGAGAATTACAAAAAAAATATGACATATGGATTCATTTATTTTTCTAGAGAAATGTATATACTGTAGAACCAGTTAGGAAGAAAAGCCACACTGTTGTTCTTAAGCTAACAGTTCACTAAACCTGTAATTTAGGATGCCTGAAGGAGGGATGAAGAACCTGCCATGAGTAGTTTTACTCATTACTCACTCCAGTTAGCGTAATTCAGTCAAGTTTGAAACGTGAGCCATCACTGTGGCCCAGATCTTGAGAACACTTGGACGACTGCAGAAAGCACCAATAACGTCAGTACAGTTCTCACTCAAGTTACACCAATAGAGGCTCACACTGTTCACAAGCTGCCTCGCTATAACGTGCAGAATGAATGTAGAGAGGTTGAACTAAATCTACAGAGACACACCCGGGCAAGCCCGGCACCGGCACATCTCCACAGCAGCAGGTCCGGATCGCCCTCATCGAGTAGGCAGGACGCAGCCAGCAGCGGACGGGCACCCGCCGCCCGCGGGGGCAGCAGAGCGGCCGATGCGATGACGGAGGCAGCGGGGGCGGCCCCGCGGAGCGGGAAGCCGCAGCCCCCGGCGAGGCCGGCAGGCAGGCGGCCACCGAGCTCAGCCATGTTGCGGAGCCGGCCTCGAGGTCGCCGAGGGCTCCCGCAGCCCCGGACGGCCGACGAGAACCAGGCAGTACTCACCCGGGGAAGAAACGCGCTGTCACAGCCGCCGCCGCCTCGAAGCTCGAGCGCCGCCGCACGGTACGGAGGCTGGGCCGCGTCCCTCTTTTTATGGGGAGCGGCCGCCGCTGGCCGCGCGCCGCCGAGCTCTCGCGAGAGCAACGCCTCCCCGAGCCGCGCGTCACCGCCGCCTTGCGCCCCGCCCCGCGAACGCGCGGTGCCGCGGCGCCAGCCCGCCGCCCCTGTCGGCCCTGCAGCGCCCACAGCGAGGCCGGTCGGTTGTTTGACTGCTGGAAGTCACCAGCAGGCGTGGGGAGCGCAATTACCAGTGTTGCGATCGAGCATCTCAGCAGGAGGGTAGATTCTAAACCAGAACGTAAATAAGTACGTTTTATTAAAGGAAACTCTTGTTCAGCCGATCTTTCAGAAAAATCAGATCTTTGTACCTTAATGCACAAAAGGAACGGAAGAAGCAGCCCTTCAGACCCTTGGCCAGGCACAAGGTCCACAGAGAGCAGAGCCAGGAGAGGACGAGTCACGCATGAAATGCTCACTCTCTTGTCACGTGAAATCTTTCAGTTTGTACATTTGGGCAAGGAATACAGCAAAAGATTGGGCTGCACTAGTCTGAAATCAGGAACTAATGTCCACCCAGCGCCTCTAGCCCAGGACCACCCTTCCTGGAAGCGGGAACAACGGCAGGCCAGCCAGATTGCAGGAAATGGCTGCAAACTCAACCACATTCTTGGTGTGCTGAAACTTCTAGCAGTGCTTCACTTTTAACCGATAAACAAATCTCCAGGCCACAGCACAGCTGTGGGACACCAAGCAGGCACAGAAAAGCATTCCAGGCAGCGATCCAAAAGCGTATGTACCGTTAAAGTTGCATTGGGCTGGTTGTTGTGATAGCAACAGGGAGTCGGATCTGCATGACACAATAGATTCGGGTCTCCACTGCCTAACAATGCTACATGTGATACAAATATGTATCACATATATGAACAATATCAAATCAAATATGTATCACATATGAACAATAACACATGTCACTCTTGCACTGATATTTTTCCTACATTAAATTTTAGCTTCCTTGCTGGAAAGCCTTAATTTTTAAGGTGAAACTTTTTAATTTTTAAAGGTAAAAAATGATGAAAACTGTTTTATCTCTAAGACATAAATACCAGCTTTCCATTATGCTCTTTCTGATCCCTTTTGCTGCATCCTAAACATAACTCAGCCAAACAAATCCTGATTTAACAGCTACTGCTCGAAACAAGTAGACCTCTCCTTCTTCTCGCCAATGTTGGGGCAGCAAGTCCTTCCAACACAGAGCATTACAGTAAGAAGTGACATTATCTGCCCAGAATGGAGAAAGGTGGCACCTTTGCTCATTGGACTGACTAGCAAGATCCAAGCTCTCTACATAAGGAAAAGAACATCTCTTGCAAAACCTTGCAGCAAAATATGTGGATCATCTCTCCCTCTTATTTGCCTATTACTCATGTTAGAATATTATAAAATATTCATTGTCCCAGCTAACAATACAACTACTCACCAACTCATGCCCCACTAGCCAACCTGCTACCTGCTCACACCTGCCAACCAAAGGCCAGCAATCCCCAAGCAGCAGTTGCACCCTAGCTAACTCCCTACAGCTTGATAGGCCTCCACATGAGAGATATGAGATCCACATAAGATCATTACCTCTTACCTCTTCAGATGTGACTCAGTTAACCTGACAGCTGATTCAAAAGAGAAGAACTGGGTGAAAGGTAACCCTGCTATGACAGGCTTTTATTATCTTACTTGAGGTTAGACAAAGGAAAGCAAAAGTGTAGCAGGCATACAGTAAGTACAATACCACCTCCACAGCACATCTGGGATGCTTAAGATGGAAGAGAAGAGGAACTCATTCTAGATTGGTGTTGACAGGAGGTAAAGTACACATTACATATACCTACATATTGGATAGTAATTTTTTGCATTTAACTTCACACTCCATTTTTTTGCAATTTGTACCTCTGACCAGTGTCCTTGAGCAATATGTTGTTACTGTTATATGTAGCACTTTCAGAAAGATCACAGCAGGCCTTCACATCTCATGTGACTTACATGTTATAACTCCCATCAGTTCACAAACAGCCCTGTAGTTTCCAGGCTTTATTGTTCTAATACACTGCGTGAGGCCATGACAAAAGTTGTGGCACTTAGCATTAAAAGGAAAATTATTTCATAATGACATGCCAGCACAGAGAAGAACTAATATTATACTTATTGGGCAATTATCCAAGTATCATCAGCTAAAAAAAATACAACAAATGTTGTGCTGATGCTTACATAATCCCTTTATTGTTTGATTTTATTGTACTAACAACTATAAGATGGACGAATGGCAAAAATGCCCAGCCTGTATTTTAAAACTAAGGATGTGGTCAGTTTTCAGGATGCTTTGCACTTTTCTAAAGAAATCATCATTCCAAAAGTGTTTCTATGTATTTAGATAAAATTATCATGGCTCATTCCTCTTTCAGATTGTCATGTTGTTTCACTGATGCTAACTAAGAAGTCAGTACTTCAGCAGTTCGTATTCATCACCAGTGACAACAACGACGTTCAAGACTTCTCAACACAATGTGCAGAAAAAGTCTCCTGAACATAACCGGGTAAATTTCCTACAATTTCATTTTAAGGAATTTAGTCCTGGTTTTGGATTTACAGGTAATAGGACTAAACCACAGATTTCTTCCTAGGTAATAAAATTGTTACTAAATTGCACAGAATAGTATTTACCATATGCATTTGACAGATGCAAAAAGAGAGTTGACTACACAGCACGTTATGGACTATGCTGTGAAGGCATTATTCAGTCAGTTTAGTTGCTTTAATACTTTTACTCATTTCACCAGCATGCCTCTGTTTTACATTGTATGCTATGCCTGTGAATAACATCTTTACTTAGATGTGACGTGCTCTTCTCGAATTTATAGCATAATCAAAGAACGCTGTTGGGTATATTTTCAAGGAATTCTGATATGGAAGTAATTTTTAAGAGTGGCACTGTCATTTCAGTATGTATTAGGAAAGGATAGGGAGTTGATTAATAATTTAATACTGATAATTGCCCTGCTAAGGATGTATTATCATCTCAAAAATTGGTACATTCTAGACAATAGACAGGTAAGAAATATCTGTTTCTGTTTGATGCTTTTACTTGACAACTCATGGTCTGGCAACAACAGAAAGGGGATAGTAAAAAAATATAAGTAACATTCAATGATCATCATGTTCACTCAAGAAGTTTCATAAAACCCTTCATGATGACGAAGCCTGCATTAGTCAGAAGTCAGACAGCAACACTTAGAAATTTTGATACATCAGAACAGTAGCATATTACTGGTAGTTGCTGGTCTGTCAGGATTTCATTTGAGAAATTATTTTGGTGCAGAACTGGGATATTTCTGCTGGTTATGACTTTCAATGCCATGAAACAACATGTGCCAGGTTACTTTTGAGGATAGAGAGCTGTGAATCAAGCATGATCCCAGAACAATCAGTGCTCTCAGTGGCAGCATAAAGTCCCACTGGGTCTAAACAGGGTCCCTGGGCAGGGAGAGTTTGGTGATGCTGGCAGATCCCATCAGAAGTCCAATAGTCATCAGATAAGGCAAAGTAAATAATCGTGTATTAGGTGAAGGCAGGAAATGGAAGCAATTCAAGAGCAGTAGAAAACAAGAATGAAGAAAGGCACATCAACAGCACATCTCAAGCCTGAATTTAAATGGGATGCCTGGCCATGGTGATGGCTTCCAGTGCATAGATATTTTGACATCAGGAAACATTTTGCACTCAGCTTCAGTAAAATTCACTCTTTTAATTTAGATAATATTTCCAATAACTCTAATAAGCCAAGTCCATTTAAAAAGCTGATATTTCATATTTTGGTTTATATATCGAGGAACATATTTTTCTATATCAAGAGGATGAATGTCAGGGTAACATAATAGTTCCAATAGCCAGAGTAACATATTTCAGACAGCCAGAGTAACATTCAAATGCCCTTCATAAATGCGCAGTGAGTTACTGGGGTTTTCCACAAGATCTGTTACCATTCCTTAGATAACTCCTGACCTTTGCAATATGATAAGGTGTGGCTGAGGTTACTCATTACATATCTTACTCTATTTCCTTAAAGAAAATTAAGTATTTTTTTTCACTTACCGCTGCAATAATTTAACTATATTCCAGGCCCACACAGCAAAACTTAGTGCAAGCCAAAATAATACAACAAAGGTCTCTACTAGCTAGAGGATTAAATCCTAAATAAAAAATTAACTTGACAAAGATGTTTTTAAGATAAGGCTTAAAAAATCTCTGGAATATTCTAGGAGAAAGCTGTTCAACTGAAGCTTAATCTGCTACCCTTCTTCAAAGGAAGATAAAGAAAGAACAGTCCTGCTCAGAGGAGAAGCCTTTCCCCCCTTCTTGTCTTCTACACTCTCAAATGAAGACTTCCCTACTGCAAAAGCTAAGATATCTTCTATAATTCTCCACCTACCACAATTATTATTATTTTTTTTTCATAAAATAGCTAAGTATTAGCTAAAGCATACTAGTGGAGCAGACTGGATACTGTCCTTTTGATAAAACGTTGTCTTTAAATATGAGTTACTGATGTGTAGCTTACGCATACAAACATTAACTTACTCTGGTTGAACTCCATTTGGCTGCTTTGATACAATCTATAAATAATGACTCACCTGTAGCAAAGAGTTCAGAGTTCACCAATCTGCTAAATCAAACACTTTTACTAAAGCTTGCTGAACTGTATTGCACAGAGCTGGCATGAACTCTCAGAATTATTCCACGTGTACAAAATATGATGTATTCTGGCCTGTGATGCAGCAGAGTGAGAATCATCAGACCAGAGTTCAAAATCCACTGGTAATGAAGAGGGCCTATTCCAAGCTTTTTACTGGCTAAATTCAAAACTGATTTAGAATTTTTATCACAATATTTGCATGGTGTTCCTCTCAAATTCCTTAGCTCCTCTGAGAGGCATGGAATATAAGCTTGGGCATCCCAATTTCATTAACACATTTACATGACTTCCAAGCTGCAGATATTTGTCTCTCAGTGAGAAAGGAGCATAAGGCTGTTGAACTGCAATCCATCTGTGTTGACCTAACCTAATTCAATAGAATTTGGGACTTGCTAATTTGCTTCTCTTTATCGTATCTAGAAATTCTTTACAGGAAGGTTGTGAAATTTGTTCACTTCCAAATGCTATTCTGATGTTCAGAAACACAGCCCCTCACTAACCATGCTCAAAAATGGCAGCAAAGCATCCCATAATGCTGATGTAACTGTTTTAGATTTAGGTCCTACTGTGTTTTGTAATATAGTGTTGCCTTTTATCAAATGGGAAACCCCGGACCAGGAGATAATACGACCTTTTCTCAGTGCTCAGTTGGAGTTTCTGGTTATTCAGCATTTCTGAAAAGCATCCCAAATTAGACATTTAGTATCTGAGGCTATCTCAATAGCTGATTTCTAGCTTTCAGTGTCTCAATCTTAGAAACTATAAGAGAAAAATGTTCAGTTCAATTTCTTATCAATATATCAATATGAAATGTTCTCAATGAGAATCAATCTCTGGGAAAGTTTTGATCATTTGTTCATTGCAGTGGATGTCCCTTCCAATTAATATGATTCTATGACTCTTTGTCCAACAAAATTCATAAGAGGCTCAGGAGTATCAAGAAGCCAAGGAAGACCTAAAAAAACAGATCCTGGACTCTGATAGCACCTCAGATGAAAAAGGAGTGACTGGAAAGAGGAGTAAGGGAACAATGGACAGCCTCAGGCTTACCAACCATAGACAACTAGACAATGACTTCTGACTAGAGAAACAGGATTCAATCAAGAGTGACTCATATCTAATGAAAGCTGATCTGTATAAATATTGTGAGCCTTGCTTCCTGGCTATGCGCATATGGGCAACAGATTTTATTAAAGAACAGAGAAGGCAGGCCTGCCAGGAGACAATAACAGTGCAGCTGGAATACAAGCTCAGGACTGCCTGAAGTATTTGTCAGAGGAATACCACACTTCCTGTAATCTGTTTGTTGAGAAAAAAAAATGTTTTTCCCAACAAATCTGGTTTATTAAGGGACAGTAAATAACAGATGTCTTGGCAATGATCTTAAATTCTTTTTAAATATTTTAATCTAGTTTTTAATAGTCCCCAGGTCCTAAATTTCTCCTTGACTGAAGTGTTCACTAGAGAAAATAATCCAAACATCTGTTCTGTGCTCTTCTGTGGTTGAAATGGGCTAGAGAGCTGCAGAAGAGATGCTTTGTAGCAGGTGTTTTATCTCTGGACTTCAGTAGTGTACAATTCCACTTTTAATTGCCACAGAAGTCATGTTGGTCATTCTACAAGTGCAAGACACCATGGATGTCCCTCTAGCAATCTTGACAGTGCAAGTGCTGCTCTGAAATGTTGTTTTCCTGGGCATTAGCTCTATACTGACTCCGTTGTAAAGGACTCCTATGTAGGTAGGTGGTGAATTACAGAGCTTCACATTCACATTAAATTGATTTCTGATTCATTAGTGATTTCTGTCTTTGCATTTTTTGTTTCTTAACATTGCACAAGGGATCTTATTTCATCAAGAGCAAACCGCTGGATAACTCCTTGCTTAGGAGTTGCATCATCTGAAATAAATGGGAAAGCTCCTGTTAGTTTAAGAGACTCCTGTATCTAAACTACTACTCTTGTAGCTTTGTCTTTTTCATTGTAGCAGGGAAAGTTTTCTTAATCTGAGCAGCAAAACATTCTTCATATGGACTAACTAAATAAAAATGAATCATAATGATGAAAAGGTTTTTAGATTTTCAGCAGTGAGAGACTGAAAAACCTTGTTCATAATTGGTTGGTTTGTGTGAATCCTGCACCTTCAGTGATTTTACAAATTGTTTTTAGATTTTTTTTTTTTTTTTTTTTTTTGCTTGTTGGTTTATGGGTTTCTTTGTTGTTGTTTTGTTTTGTTTGTTTTAAGTGAAGGCTAAGAGACTTCAGCCAGCATCCTTCTCTTTGAAGTGGAAGAAGATATTTTCCTTTGCTTGCCTTCCTCTGGCTTTTGTCCTTAGATTTATTGGCAAAGTACTCCCTGGGAGTATTTCTTAATTCACTTCTGGTAAAATCAGTTAAGCTAGCTTACACAGGTTCAAGGCAGACAACAAGAAACTCAGGCTGTGAGAAGGTGCTTCTCAATGTTCTCTGTCCTGAAGTTCAAGGAAAGCTAGCAAGACGGATGGACACTGAAGGCTGTTTCTTGCTAACTCTTGCTTCTACTTAAAGCAAAAGGAATACAGAAACAGGAATTCCATGACAGTCCAAGACTGTAAGAGAAAACATAATGAAGCACTGAAGAAGAAACAAACAGAATTTTAAAAATGATATTTCCATAAGGTTAGTTGAATTTATGAAAGTGAAAGCAGTTCTGCCCTTATGCAGATTTTGTGAAGTTCATTCTAATAGTTTAAGGTATGCAGTATTCTCTCCTGCATGCCTTACTATTATTCTATCATCTAGCAGTCCACAACACCAGTGTGAAAATCATCCTTTATTATTTTTTGTTCATAGCTCAGTAATTATCTAACTTGATGCATCCGTTTGTATTAATTTCACACATAATTAATGGATAAACTGTATTAATAGCCTATTTGTTATGGAGGGGAGCAGCCACACATTTGTTTTAGAGTGTTACGACCCAGCATTCTGAAACGTGTAAAAATTCACTGGAACTGAAAGGCATTTTAGCTGATGAAACTATCAAGGTCGTATTTCTCTGATGCATACAAAGTAAGAGAAAAACTGCTTCTTCATAGCAGCTGTTCACTGTTCCTTGCCACATCAGTCAGTACCCCCTCAGGTCTGCCCAACGAGCCAATTGTGTAATACCTCCCAATCCATTTCCACCAAAGTAAAGCAGGCTATTTCTGATAGCTTAATAACTTCGTTAACTTATCTCATCCAAATCCTACGAGTTAATGAATGAATATTCACACAACTCAACTGCTGGATCTGAAACGGCTGCAACCTTTAATAACGATGACAATCTCTTGCCCACGCACTGGTGAAATGAAAATAGATTGTGTCTTTCTCATCCAAAACAGTAATCACCATGGAACAAAACCTGATAGAACAACTTTGTCACCAAAGTAAAACTTCAGATGTGGTTAGTTTTTTCCCAGGTTTTCAGTTTAAAACAGATATTTCAAATCAAAACTTTGAATGAAAGCTTTACATAGCACCTGACATTCTACTTCTAAAGCTCTGTTGTATAATCAGATGAACAATAGATGCTGGCTTGTACCTGTCAGTAAGCCTGTGTAACAGCTCTCATGCAAGATTTCAGGTCAAGGGTAAAAGCAGCTTGAATTACAAGAACAAGAACAAAGCACAGTTGTTGGAATTGCATATTTCAGTCATATATCATGTAAATAATAGCAGTTTGAGAACAAAAAAGACAGATGTAATGGAATGCTCAGTCTCTGCTGGACAGTAAAGGCATCACAGTCAGCTGATGCTGGCGTGGACTTTTGTGTGCAGATGAACTCCTGATGGTATATTTGAAAATACAGTGTATCTGTAAAAGCCAGGCACAGCACCCCCTTTTAGGTCAGCAGTTTGCTATAAGTAGATTTACTTTTGCCTTCCAGTATCCTGAATCCTTGGGTTCGGGTAGTCACTGTTTATTGTTCTATCAGTCATACTTACAGCCACAGTTCTCTGCCAGGATACCTAGCAGTCTGACTGCTTTAAATATCAAAATAAGTGCCCAAATGTCCACACGTGCATGTATACTAATGCAAACAAAACTGGCAAGAACTACTTTTAATCCAGTAGTCCATGAAGGAAGAAGTCATAGCCGTTAGAAAATGTAAGCACTGTGTGAGAATCCCTGCACCTGGAGGTCTGGCTGTCCAGGCTCAGGACTGCAGCTATCTACAGCTGTGCAGCATGGGACATGTGCTCTGTAAGGGAGAGAGCTGAGTGCTGAGGGAAATCCCAAAAGCTTGCCAGCCAAAAAGCTGTCTCACAGCCCCTGAATAAGGTGAGTTCACAGGAGTGGCAGTGACAACCTCGAGCCCCAGCCACTGAGCAATATCAGGTGGTGAGATGGGGCCAACATCAGGACAGGAATGCAAATCGGCAAATCAGGGTCATGATCAGGCTCTGTAAAGGTTTCCACTGATCATCAAGCAAGTCCACAGCAATGAGAAAAGTCCAACACAAGGCTAGGGTGTCATGTGTCAGCATCTGAGCCTAGATTATTAGGTCCACAGCCAGGCATAGGCAGGGCTGCAAGGTAATGGCAGCTGTAGTTCAGGTTGGAGCCATGCTCTGAACATTGCAAACCAGCCTCCACGGGAAGTTTGAGCTTCCCAGCAGTGTTCTCCAGGCAACAGCTGCACCATCTCCAAGTTGACCCTGAGCCCTTCTGCTTCTGCCAGATACTTGAGGTTTCTACAGCTAAAAAACTTAGCTTAAAACCAGAAGGATGTCACAAAAAGAAACAGGACTAAATTATGACATGCTAGCTAAAAAGAGGTAACAGGATATCTCCTTTTTTTTTCCATTAGAAAAGTTGGGCCAATAGATTGAGAAATCCATCTCAGTTTAGCTGCTTGGTAAGTAAATAGCATTAAGGTCATGACTGTTCTGTTGGTTTTTTTTCCAAATAAGAATTAAGGCTGATGTCCAATAACGATGTACTTGTTCAAAGTAGTGATAAAATCTAACAAGAATAAACAAACCGAATCCTCTGAGAGTGTTTGTTCTTTTTTTCATACAAAGCTCAGCAAACATTCACTGAGCCCAAGGTCCATACAGATTCATTTGAATATCTCTGTCCTTCCCAAGCCAGCAAAGGGGAGGATTCCAGCAGGCTCACTTTCTGCAAATATTTTCTAAATATCTGCTAAGTATTCTGCGGCAGCATTTTCCCTTGTTATTTTAGCAGGTCAAACCCCCATTAGTCATTCTTTACCAAGATATTATTCGTATTTCTTCTGTCACCTAACAAAATCCCAGGCTTCCCCACCTTTTTTATTTTTGGTAGTTTTCTTGTTGTTGTTTTTGCCATCACTGATGTAACTCTTCTAACTAAACTAACATTAAAATAGACAAAAACTGCATGACATGTACAGTTAAAACCCATACTCTTCCTATAGCTTACAACTACAAATAAATCTGCTTTTTCCATGACATTTTTCAGCTATTCAGCAATTTCTAGAGTTCTCTTTTCCTAAGGAGCCACTTTTTCTGTGTGTGAAAGAACAGTGAGTCAGAGAGTCAGCAGTCAGCAGGCTTCCTGAGTGAGTCAGCAGACCCTATCCCTTCCTACTCTGTGGCATTATTTTCCAGTAACACGATTGGATGTGTCAGACCAGCACTGCAAGGCTGCTAATATATTTACCAGGAGTGCCTTGGGCTTCATCCTTGACCTTTCCCCGAGTTTCTTTTTCTTTCTTTTTTTTTTTTTTTTTTTTTTTTTGGAACTTCCCAGTCTTTTGTATAACAACCAATCCCTCTAGGCTGTAAAAAAAAAAAAAAATAATAATAATAATAATAAAAAAAAGAAATCGGATTCACAAATTAGGGTGATCTTCCTAACAGTGCTGCATTACTTAATCAGCCCTCTGATCAGTAACTACATTTAGGCAAATATTAAATGTAGAACTATGAACATAGCAGAAATACAGTAATTTCTTCCACTAGATAATTATTGCCTGTACCACATTTTTGCTAAATCCCTTCAGACACTTTAAAGATGTCTTTTTGATAAACTGGAAGATCACAGAACTTCTAGCAGAAACAAATGCTTTCTTTACAGGCATGCAATGCTTCTTCAGAACGGGTGTAACTAAGAACAGCAAAACAAAACAGCACACCACGTATTTCTTCCACATTTCTGTTTCATAAGTACTTACATATTTTGGAACCACAGACAGTGATATTTGTAAATGTCATTTTGAATAAAAAACAAACTTCTCAATAATAAAAGGACGACCAAGTGATCTGCTTAACATATCTCAAGAAGAAAATAGAGATTCCAAAAGGCATTGCACAAATCTGTCAGAATTTGAAGGCCATTCTGTTTCTATGACAGTTATTCTGTGTTTTCTTAGATTACTGGAGATAATGATTGCTTTAGATCTGAATAAAAACATAAAAATATTGTGCTGTAAGATGGCTGGTATTCATGAGCTGAGAGACTGAACTGTAGTATGATAGCATATTTTTGATGTAAAAGGTGTGTTAACCCAGGTGAAACAGCCCCACTTGTTTTGATTTGTTTTTTAGAATGACTTTCATGCTCACATTTCAAATAACTTTTTCAAAATATCACCAGAGTGAGGTTGGTCTGTTCTCACTGGGGACAGGCGACAGGATGAAGGGAAATGGCCTCAAGTTGCTTCAGGGTAAGTTTAGGTTCTATATAAGGAAACACTTATTTAAAGAAAGGGCTGTTAGGCACTGGAATAGGCTCCTCAGAGAGGTGGTTGAGTCACCATCCCTGGATGTGTTTAAAAACCGTGGGACATGATTTAGCAAGGGGTAGTTAGAGTTAGGGTAGTATGGTTAGGTTTTGGTTGGATTTGATGATCTTTAAGGTCTTTTCCAACCTGAGTGATTCTATGATTCTGTAGTTCTATGATTATATGATTATGAATTTCTTAAGTCTGCTGTCTTTCAGGCATACACTAGTGCAGATGGTATTTGAATAAAAAACTGAGCAGAGCCATCCTATTGTGTTTTTGGCTGGGACATAATTAATTTTCTTCATAGAGGCTCATACGATGATAGGTTTAGAGTTTTTGATGAAAGTAATGATGATAACATGGTTGAATTATTACAGAGCAGTGTTTACACAAAACCAAAGACTCTTTTGCTCCTCATGCAGCTCTGCCAGTGATGGGCTGGGGGTTTATAAGGATTTAGGAACGGACACAGCCAGGACAGCTGACCCAGACTGGCCAAAGGGATATTCCATACCATATGGTATCATGCTGAACATTAAAATCTGGGGGAAAGAAGAAAAGAAAAGGTGGATATTTGGTTTGAAGGCATTTGTCTTCCCAAGAAACCATTATCATAGAATGGCCTGGGTTGAAAAGGACCACAATGATCATTTAGTTTCAACCCCAAAAAGCAGCTCAGAGATGCTTGGAAGTTGAGCAAATTATGTGTGAGGACTGCTTTCCTCAAAGGGGATGAATATCTGCCTGCTGGCGGGAAGTATCAAGTGAAGTGCTTGTTTTGTTTTGCTAGTGCACGTTGCTTTTGCTTAACCCAGTAAACTGTCCGTTTCAACCCTCTCTCCCTGGGAGATTCTCTCCTTGTAGGAGATGAGTAACTGGCTTTATGGTGCTGAGCTTCCTGCCAGGGTTTAACCACAACATATGCGGGTTGCTGCAATAGGTGAGTACAGAATGCATAAGCCCACTACCCTTTTTCATTGTTAGCAACTATGACTTTAGCAGCTTTTCAGCATTTTTTACAGATACTTCTAATCCAGCATTCACCTGTCTAGGTTTTTTTCACAAAGCTTCAATCAATACATACAAATAACCAAGAATAAGTACATTTTTTTCCACTATCTTTGATGTGGATTACTGTGTGGGAATTATATTATTTGTTTCATAATAGCGTTATTTGCAGATGCACATAATACTTACCAGTATCAGTGAAGTACGGAAAGCACGGAAAGTACACAGCTGTATCATGACTAAAACACATTTAATGCTCCAGTTAAATGAATTAAAGTAACTATTCAACAGATTCTGAAATGTATTACAAAGTTAATGTTTGTTTTTATGTAGAAGGAGAGATACAATAAAGAGAATGGTAAACAGTTTTTTCACCTTCTTCTGAGAACGATAGATATTTCATGGTGATGGTGACACACTGGAGCAGGTTGCCCAAGGAGGTTGTGGATGCCCCATCCTTGGAGGTATTCAAGGCCAGGCTGGATGTGGCTCTGGGCAGCCTGGTCTGTTGGTTGGCAGCCCTGCACATGGCAGGGTGGTCCTTTTCAACCCAGGCCATTCTATGATTCTATAAGATTCTATGATTCATACAAGATCTCTTCCATGCTCTGCTTGCTCCTTAAAGCTCCTATAAGCCCTTACATTAGCATACTATTGCTCTGAACCCTTGTGTAAAAATATTCTTTATAGCTGTATGGCTTTAAGAAAAATTTCAATAATAAATTTAAGAAAGATTCATGTTCCATTTCTCTTTACTGACATCTTATACACAAGTAGTATGAAACTAGCCTCTTGGTAGTTTCTAGATATCTAGATACCATTTTAATATCCTGCAACACTTATGTGGTTTTGTAATAGCACGAAATATAATGTATTTTGATCATATGAACTTACTGATATTTTCTCTCTGTATCAAGCACCTATGGAAATTACAAAAAAAAAAAAAAAAAATCTAGGTTTTTTTTTTTCTTCATTACAGGTCCAACAAATGCTAACAAAATGTTTACTGTAGATATCAACTGGAAAGAGCCTTTAAGGAAAAAAGTGACTGAAAACAAGACAATGAAAAGACATCTCACTTTACATTTGCATGTTAGTTACTGAATGAAAGCTCAGTTATGAATACCCCATTTGTTTTCTCTTTTTTTTTTTTTGTTAAGTCGTATGGCAAGTTAACCATGCTTCAAAAGAGTATGCCACATAGAATCATAGAATCATAGAATCACAAGGTTGGAAACAACCTATAAGATCATCTAGTCCAAGGACCACATTCTGGTCATGTGTATTCTACAAGACATACGTAAGTAACAGTTAAGAATACAACAGGCAATATGACTTTTGCAACATTACTAAATACTGTGTACCTAAATACTACCTAAATCCATGATGCTTTCCAGAACTGCTAAGGATCAAATCATTGTGAGAGTCTCTGTTCCAACTCCATGCTTGGAATAGCCACAACAACTTGCCAAGGACTGCATAGTTAATATATCTGAAGATGCACAGTTTTTCTGGGCAATCTGTTCCAGGGTTTGACCACCATCACAATGAAGAAGTACTTTCTTATGTTAAAGTGGAATTTCCAAAGTATCAGATCGTCTCATTATCTCCTAACACTGAGAAGTTGGACTTCATTTTCTCTACTCACATCCCTCATTAAGTATTTATAGCTGCTGGTGATACACCTCCAACAGTTCTCCATGCTAAAAAGTCCATCCTTCCGTTTAGGGTATCTTAGCCTTTCCCAAATAGCAAAGAGGCTGCAATCTCTTAAGCATTGTTGTGAGCACCTTGGTGGAATCTGCCCAGTAGCTACTTGTTTTTCTTGTACTGGGGAGACCAGACTTAGACAAAAAAATCCAGATATCTCACCAGCACTGAGTGAAATGATCACCGCTTTCAACCAATTGACAATACCTAGTACATCTTAGGATACTACTGGCCTTTCCTGGGGCAATTACACACTGATGGCTGGCTCATGGACAACTTGGTGTCTATCTGGATCCCAACCTCTGTTTCTGCTGATCAGCTCCTCAGCGTATAGTGCCTAGGTTAATTCAAGTGCAGACACAGATCTCGGAAATTCACTTCGTTGAATTTCATGAAGTTCTTGTCAACACATTTCTCCAGGCAGTTGAGATTTCTACAAAAGCACAGCACTGACGTGTACATTTAAAAGCATGATCTCTGAAGTTCTAAAAGAGCTTGGAAATGAACTGAGTCGGCACAACTACTAAAACATATGATCTTCTCCTCCTCCTGAAATTGACTTTTTGTTTCTGTCTCTACCTCTGCACTTGCCTGCAAAACAATCTGGGTAGCTGATTATTTATTTAGTTTAAAGAATTAATTCTTGTGATTTTAAATCAAATATTAATTACTGTGAAGTTACAATCACCACAAACCAATATGAACACTGTACTCACAGTACAGGTCAAGACAGCTGGAACAGAATGAAGCAGTAGGGAATATAATATTATCCACCTTTTACTACGGCAGCACTAGCCTGACTCAGATTAGAGCACTCATGAAATTTCAGCAATAATTCTTGCATTTAAAATTTTAAGTGAACAAATTAAACAAGCTTGATTCGGCTTGTAGACTAAGTTCAGCAAAGCTCTCAGAGAGTTAAGAGTATAACTCACGGATTAGGTGAAGTGCACTATAAAAAGAATGCATTACATAAAAAGAGAACATCAGCATTTTACATAGAACTATGAATGAATTACATAGAATTACACAGAACTATGGAATGGGGCAATGATTCCATTATGCTGCAGTAATTCCTTGATAGGTGGCAGGAATGCTACATATGCACACGAAATATACATGAGTTTCCTAACTGACTCTAGCTGCACTGACTAGCCCTGAAAAAGTTTTCTCCTCAGTTTTCTTCTGTTGCACTGAACAGGAGGTTTAGTTTTCTTTATTCAAGATCTGCTCTATTCAACGTGACTGCACAGCCTTGGAAGAGACAATTGTGAAATGCTGAGAGAAAGAGCTGTGAGGAATACAATCAAAGAGCCTGCACACGTTCACCATCTATGCATTAGCTCAGGAACTAGATTTAAACTCAACCTCTTGCTTTTGATCCTTATCTAATCCAGTCATGATATACTTATGTTCTGCATGGAAATGTACCTCGCTGATTCTGAACCTGCCGTGCAAAATAAAAGTCATTTAAGCTATTATTGGAAAGAGTATTCAAGACTAATGAAACAAATTAAAACAGAAGACTCAATTTTGCCTTCAAAATTCAAGAAAGGATGTTTCAGACAGCTTTTCTTAGAATTTCTTTTGTAGACTGGGAAAACAGTGCAGAGTCAACGTGACTGCAGTAGCATTCTTTATATTTCTCTAAGAACAGGGGTAAAATAGAGTAGTTTCATTTGGAAGAGACCTTCAAGAATCATTGAGTTCAACCATCAGCCTGCTTTGTAGCTGCCTCAAAGTTAAATTACAGAGTTTAAAGCATTATCCAAACATTTTTACCACAGACAGGAACAAGGCATCAACCCCCTCTCTAGCAAGTCTGTTGCTATGAAGTCTGTTGCTATGTCTAACTACCATCACAGTAAATAGGTCTAAAAATAGTATAAAAATGTCTAATGTGAACCTCTCCTGATGTAGCTTGGAGCCACTGCCACCATCCCATCACTAGACAGCAAGTAGAAAAGATGAACACTTCCTTTTACCCTCCTCAGAAAGTTGTAGAGGGCAGTGAGGTCACCCTTCACACTCTTTTCTCCCATCAGGGTCCTCAGCCTCCTCTTACTAGACATGCCTTCCATCCCTTTAACCAGATTTATTGCCCTCCTCTGAATGTACTCAAGCATTTCTACGTACTTTTTACACTGTGGAGACCTGGACTGTCTATGATACTCCAGGTGAGGTCAGATCAATGCTAAATACAGTGGAATAATGACATATTTTGGCTAGCTGGCTATGCCATGTTTAGTGCGTTCCGAAATGCAGTTTACTCTCTTGGCTGCCAGGACATTTTGCTGGCCCATGTTGAGATTGCTGTTGACCAGCACTCCCAGATCCCCTTCTGCTGGGCTGCTCTCCAGACACCTAACTTCCAGTCAATATTTACATCTGGCATTACTCCATTCCCAGTGCAGAACCCTGCATTTATTCTTGCCTAACTTCATGCCACTTCCAATGGCTCAGTGCTTCAACCTATTCCGATCCCACTGCAAAGCCTTTCATTTCTCAAGAAAATTAGCAGCTCCTTCCAGTTTAGCAATACCAGCAAGTTTACCAAGGATGTATTCAACTCCTGCACCCTGATCAAAAACTTTGCTAAAATCCAGAAAACTACATCCACTCACTTCTCCCAGTAAGTGTATTATGTATTCATAGTGGGATATTGAATAAATAAGACATACTTTTCTTTCATGAATCCATGTCAGAACCCAGGATAATCTCCAGAATTTGTCCAGACTCTGAAGTTAAACTCATGGGTATTTAATTTCCAGAATCTTCTCCCATGTCCTTCTTGTAGATTGGAACAATGCTAGCTAGCTTAGAGTTCCCACTTTCCCAAGACCTTTCATATTTAACTGAGAAGGATCCTGCTATAAAATTCACTTTCCAAGTACACTGGAATGAATCCCATCAGGCTCAGTGGGCTTACAAATATTTGACTGATACAATTCATTCCTTAAAATTTCAGTGTCAACAAACGAGAAGATACTTCTGCATTGATGGTTCAACTTGTGGAACTGTGCAACATTAAAGACAGACGCAAAAAAAAGTCATCAAATGCATCTCTGCTTTCATCATCAGTAGTAATCAAACATTCAGCTTCATCCAGTCCTTACAGCTTCTCTTGCCATTACTGAGTTTAAAATGCTTTTTCTTTTTCTTTTTCTTTTTCTTTTTTTTTTTTTTGTTATCTGAAACCATAATTGAGCTTTTTTTTTTTTATTTTTTTTTTCCTGGAAACGTGAAGTGCAGCTCTGTAATCTCCCTGATCTTAAACAGAGAGACCACATGCTTTCTTTTTTTTTTCTGCTTGAAGTCTCAGTTTTGCCAAGCTGGTTTTCTGCTCACTTACGTGACTTACAACACAGTGGGATTCACATTTACTTTTAAAAGGCAGTTTTTAAAAACTAACCCACTCTTAGGAACCACTAAGCTCTCAAAAACAGATTCACAGGGAACCCTGCCAAATGGTTCCTTGATGTATATTCATATCTTTTTAGAACTGTATTTCTGATGGATTTTTTGATTGAGAAATGCTTTCTTAAGTCAGTTCTTCTGATTGTCTTCTGCTATTATGCTACATTAGAACTGATCTTACCAGTAGTTCTGGAACATTATCTCCAGTTAAAGTCTGCAGAAGATACACGGCATAAAACCTGTCACTATCAATCACAAATCTGATCTAAGTTTCATCTGAAATTAAGAGATCTGTTGTGCAATTCCATACACTTTAGCGCAACAGAATTTAAAGCACACAATCCGTAGAAGAGGAAAAGAAAAGCTCAAGGGAAAGTGATTCTGAAATAAGTATGTAGTGTAAAATATGAGGGTTGCTGGGCCTCCTCCCAGTAGGACATAGAACCAATCCTGTAAACCACAAATTCTCCCCTTCCTCCCTTTGCTTCAGTACTTCTGTATATTCTGTGAAATAGAACTAGGACAGTTGCACTTCAAATTGCAATCTGCTGTTCTAAGCAAATATTTGTTCAATAACATTTTGTTCATACAAACTGCACATAACATCAAGACCTAATATATTTATATGCACTTGAAGTATCAAAAACTCCCACACAACCAATTGTAGCCTTTTTTTTTTTCCCCCAATGAAATGTCTACATCAGAAATATAGATAGGTATTAAGGTCCAAGAGATAAGAGGTTTAATTCAAATAATATTTTAGTGCACCAATCCAGACAAGTGGAACACATGAAACCCAAACTAGTGAAGTATTAAATACATGGATTGCTCTGAAAGTAATACCTCCTTTTTCATTATGTTGGCTGACAATATCAGAAGCAGATGTTGGTGGTACAGCAATTGAGGTTGAACATTCCTGCCAATATTCCATGACATTTTGTTGCTACGTGACAGATGGCAGCAAAGGGGCAGTCTGACAAAACAGCATATGACAAGGAAGTACGGATGAAGCAGAGAGGTGCCACCAAATACATTCACACAGAAAAAAAATGGCACTCACTGACATCCATCAATGCTTGCTGAAAGTTTTTGGTCACCAAACAGTGAATGTGAGCACAGTGAGGCACTGGGTGGTGCATTTCAGCAGCAGTGACAGCAACATGAAAAATAAACAATGTTATGGATGGCCATACACAGCTGTCACATCACGAAATCAAGAGTGCTTATCAGCACAAATTGGTGGATTCTGATCACAGAACTGTATACAGAGGTGAATATTGGCTTTAATGCATTGCAAACATTGGTGTGGCAATGTCGGAATACTGCAAAGTTTGTATCAAGTGGATCCCTCAAATGCTCATACAGAAAAAACACCGTATGCAATTTGTCAGGACCTTTTGAATCAATACGAGGCTGAAGGTGAGTGTTTCCTGGATTGCATCGTTACCAGTGATGAGATATGGCATCACCATTTCAAGCTGGAGTCAAAACAGCAGTCCATGGAATGGTAACACGTGAATTCCCCTTTGAAGAAAAAGTTCAAGACAAAGCCCTCAGTAAAGTAACATACACACTGTCTTTTGGAATAGGAAAGGGATGATCCCTATGGATTTCCTGCAACCCTGATAAACCATCAACTGTGACTGCTACATTGTGACCTGACTGAGCAGAAGACTCCAACTTCCAGAATCAGTCCGGAGAAGAAAAACTTTCTTTTGCAACACAATAGTGACAGACCCCATATCACTCTGAAGACTGTGAAGCACATTGCCAAACCTATCTGGATTGTCCTAAAACACCTACAAGAACTACTATATAGTCTGGATTTGGCACCTTTTGACTTACAGCTGTTTGGGCCGATTAATGATGGGCGGCATGAGTAACATTTTCTTAGTAATGATGCTGTCACAGCAGCTGTGAAACGGCTATGTGAAACCTGTGCTGATGCAGATTTTTATAAGTACAGCATGGAGGCTCTTGCTCATTGTTGGCAAAAATGCAGAGCTAATGGTGGTGATTACGTTGAAAAACAGAGTTTTGTACGGCGAATTTGCTCTATCAGTGTTATTGCTCTCCTTGTACCTGCTGTAGTTTCCATGGAAATAAATTGGTGGCATTACTTTTAGAGCAACCTACACATTCATGTAAATTAAAATAATATAGGTAAACATTTTGATTTATGGGATCTCATTACCATACAGTATCATAGATCCAGAATCCCAAGCTGGAAGGAGACACAATGATTATGAGTCCAACTCCTGTTCCACACAGGACCACCCAAATATCAATATATTTCTGAGAGCATTACCCAAACACTCCTTGAATTCCAGAAGCTCAGAGCCTTGATCACAGTCTTGGGGAGCTCGTTCCAGTGCCCAACCACACTGGTGAAGAATCTTTCCCTAATACACAACCCGACCATCCCCTGACACAGCTCCATGCCATTCCCTCAAATCCTGTCGCTATCATCAGAGAGCAGAGCTCAGTGCTGCCCCTTGGCTCTCCTTGTGAGAAGATATGGGCCACCATGAGGCCTTCCTTCAGTTTCCTTTTCTCTAGGTTGAACAAATCAAGAGACCTCAGCTGCTCCTTAAACTAGAGGAGCTCCATTAGAACCTTCACTATTTTCATAGCCCTTCTTTGGATGCTCTCCAATAGTTTTATTCTTACCCTCCTATATCGTAGTACTTTTGTGTACACAGCACTGAAGTTGAGGCTGCACCAGCACAGAGTAGAACACATAGCAAAATAAGCTTAAATCCTTCTTTTAGAAAGCACTGCGTCTGTAAGGCTTCAATATAGATTAGCACAAAGTGTTTTAACAGTATGATACATATTTCATACTCTCTAGGAAGTACAGTTTAACAATGAAGCCTTCATTCCCATCATTTTTATTACTAGATTTTTGAAAACATTTTCAGCTTTTTAGGTAACATAGAAACTGAATTGAAATTTGAAGTTTCCTGTGAACAGCTTTTTTTATAAAAAGGCCATACTCTACCAGGGAAAAACTGAAAGCATATCAAAAACAAATAGAGGTGGGGCGATCTTCATGGAAAGAACTGGAATCAACTTTTCCATTTGCAGGATTTTTAGCTCCACCTAATGGTCAAAAAGGAGACGATTTTCCTGTCTGACTCGTATTTTCTGTATAATCACTATTCAAAAACAACTCACTAGAGTGCGTCAAAGCTATACATGCCATTATATCAAAATAATGCTAATAGTGAGACAGCAACAATAGTGGAGAAACAACAGCAGCCTTGCTTCATACAAGCAACAGCTAAGGAACATTTACTACCCTTGGAGCTAGCTATGTCAATATTTATCATGGCTGCTCCAAAGAGTAATACACGCTGGCTCTCACACTATTCGTAACTTAAATAATGGAAGGATTCTTAGTAGGCAAAGACTAGCAGTGTTTTAGGGAACTACATGACTTTACACTGGTGTAGATCTAGTAATTATGTTCAGCTCTATTTGCTGAAGCTTTGTTCTATGTTGTGCCAGTTGTGCAATGTACTTTTTCTGCATAAAAAGTCCTTCGTGCATGCCACTCAATGATCTATGCGCTAATTCATTGGTTGTTTTTGTTTGCTTATTTGTTTGTTCGTTTGTTTTCCCACCAAGAATGAGTTTGGAACACCAACCAAAATTAGGTGATTTTGTTTGTTTGTTTTTATGTCAATACTCACAAATTCTGTATTTACCCTACTGGCCTTTGACGCTAGCATTTCAGCATCAGCGGACAAGGGAAGAGCCACTGATTACATCTATGCTGATTTCAGTAAAGCCTTTGACATGATCCCCCATAACATCCAAACTGGGAGGACAGGATTTAATGGGTGGATTGTTCAATGGACAAAGCACTGGTTGCAAGATTGTACTCAGGGAGTGGTTCATGTCCAAGTGGATATCAGTGACCGGTGGTGTTTTTCAGGAGTCAGTACTGGGACTGATGTTCTTTAATATCTTCATCAATTACATTAACAGTAGCGTGCAGTGAAATGCAATTGACAAGCTTGAGGGATGGAATGTCTTTCAGAGACATTTAGTCAGGCTTGAGTAGCAGGACCTGTTGGAGTGCATCCAGAGGAGAGCCACAAAAATAATCCAAGGCATGGAACACTTCCCTTCTGAAAACAGGCTGAAAGAGCTGTTCAGCTAGATAAGATTTCAGGGAGACCTGATGACAGCCTTTCAGTATCTAAAGAGAGGATATAGAAAAGAAGGGAACAGACTCTTTAGCATGGTCTGTTGTGATAGAACAAGGGGAAATTATTTCAAACAAAAAGAGGGAAGATTTAGATTGGATATAAGGACTTTTTTTTTTCTTTGATAAGGTTAGTGAAGCTGGGAACAGGTTGCCCAGAAAGCTGTGGATTCTCCATCCCTGAAGACATTCAAGGTCAGGCTGAAGCAACCTGATCTAGTTGTAGGTGTCCCTGTTCATTGCAGAGGAGTTGGACTAGATGATCTTTAAGAGTTCCTTCCAACTCAAACAATTCTGATTCTATAAGTCTTCAATAGTGATAGATCTCTGTGGAAGATTTTTTAGCATCACAGTAGCTTTTATCTTGCGATGCTAAGTCTCCAAAAAATGGGCTGATTCAGGCTTAGTTACACATTGTCTACAAAAGATCAGAAAACAGCTGAATTATGATATCTGCTTGTTCAGTCACTTCATCCACAGAAGGGAAATTCTATCCTAGACTGTATGTGAAAGCAGATAACCTTTTCATTTCTCCCTGCTTTCTAATTCAGTGGGAGATGAATACAGTAACATAAAAACTCTGCTATCTAATAAGAGAGGATAAAGAGAAACCAATAACGAATCACAAGATATTTCAAAAAACATTTTATTCACCATTATTTTTAATACTGAATAATATGTTTAATATTAACATTATAATAATTATAACATTAATATTTTTAATATTTTTGTAGCTTAATGTATATTCTATCTGCCACTATAGCAAGTTTCTTTCTTTGGGAATTTTTGTGTATTTTCTTTTTAAAAACAAACAAACAAAAAAGTTAAGAGGAAGAAAAAAGGATAGACAAAGGGAATGAGAAGACCCAAGATACAGGTTAGCATGTGCTAACACAACTACTTGTAATAGGCTGAAATAAGCATACAAAATACTGTTTTGATAGTCAGAAATAAATATGAAAAATAATGTTTTAAAAAATCATAGTTTGTTCAAAATTGAGGAGCTTGCTAAACATAAATTGTAGCTACTCTAACTTTGCATTACAATGTATTGCCATTAGTTTAGCAAAATTTTGTGTTTGAAAGAAAAGTAGTAAGCTCATAACAGGAATTGGAGAGCCATTGAATATACTGAGGTGGAAGGGATCCATTAGCATCACTGAATACAACTTCTGACTCTATGCGGGGCAACCTAATAGTTATTCATTTAACAAGGGAGGTTCTCCTCCCCCTCTACATTGTCCTGCTGAGGCCACACCTGGAGTACTGGGTCCAGTTCTGGGCTCATCAATTCAAGAAAGACAGGACTAGAAGAAAGAGTCCAGCAGAGGGCAACAAAGACAATTAAGCACCTCTCTTATGAGGAAAGGCTGAGAGATCTGGGACTGTTAATCCTGGAAAAGAGAAGAGTGAGAGGGTACCTTACCTACACCTATAAATATGGGCAATTGTCCAGAGGATGAAGCCAGGCTCTTTTCAGTGGTACCAAGGAAGAGGACAAGAGGAAAAGGGTACAAACTGGAACACATCTAAACATGAGGAAGAACTCCTTTACTTTGGGGGTAACTGGAACAGGTTGTCCATAGAAGTTGTGGAGTCTCCTTTCCTGGAGATATTCACGACCTTCCTGGACATTTTTCTGTGCTACCTTCTCTAAGGAATCTGCTTTAGCAGTGGGGGTTGACTCTCCATAGGTCCCTTCCAAAGCCAGTGATTCCGAGATCGCAGAGCATTGTCAAAATTGTTCTTGAGCACTGACATTGCTGGTGCTGTGATGACTTCTCTGGGAAGCCTGTTCCAGCATTTGACCATCCTCCCAGTGAAGAAGCTTCCTAATACTCAATATGAATTTCTGCAGTTCACCATAAGTTACTCCCTCTAGTCCTATTGCTATTGGAGAGATCAGTGCCTCTCTCTCTCCCCCCCCCCCCCCCCAATCCCCAAGGATGAAGTTGTAGACCATGATGAGGTCTTCGCTTGGTATCTTCTTCTGTAAGGTGAACTAAGCAAATATCTTCAAAGCACTCCTCATAAGTCATAACCTCTAAACTTTTTACTATATTCATTGGCCTTCTTTTGACACATTCTCAGCATCAAAGTACATGATGTTATGGTATATAACAGGCTGGTCTCTCATTAAAGTACACATTGATACCGATTTTAATCACACTAAAGGTTGTTTAATAACAATCTTTATTAACACTACATGGAGCCTTTCTGTTTTAAACCTTGGCAAATAAGAATACTTGTTATTCTAGAAATGTGGAAATTAAGTCAATTTAGACTTCATGCTACACTACAGAGCTGTTCTGAAATTCATTTAAATCACTGTGTTTGTATTACACAGTCCATATAGGCTTATAACATAAAACACTAAAGTAAAACTTCTGCTGATATATAAATATTGTTTGATTCTGTATCTCTAAAGATCTTAATGAAATAATAATCACTCATTCAGTCATTTTAAACATAATGAACATAACAAAAAATGAGTGCACAAGTAGTGGATATGTCAAAGAATACTAGAATACATATAAAGTTTGAGCTTTTATCATAGGTACATTAAAAAAATATGTATCAGAGTACTGCAATAAATACCTCAGAAGTTACACTTCTACAGACTGCTGTAGAGCATATGACAACAGTCTGTGTTTTCTGTTAAATATAAATGTAATTACTTTGAGCCTGTTGTGTTTAGGCAACATACAAGCAAGTTTATCTACCTTACTACAGAAACATAAGTCATTTCTGGACTAATTCAGGTCAATGTATTTTACTCAGTGCTAACCACATATTTCTTCTTGCTCTTACCTATTTTATTTGTAAGACAACGTTTGCTGTTGGATAATTGAAGGAAAATCTGTTGTTTGTATGTGTTTAGATTATCTCAGATTGAAACAAAGTCTTAGCAGGGGGTTGCAATGTGTCATGCATAAACCCACATGACAGTTAAGTCTGAAAACAATATTATAGCAGACATTCTTCTGTACCTCACTCCAAAGTTTTCTGGTTACTCAGTGATAACGAACACTTAAAGCAGTTTGTTGTGTTTTCATCTTGATATCTCTGCAGATGTTAGAATATTATCTATACAATACTATAATTAGCATATAGAGGTTTTGGGATTCATGTAATATCCTGAGTTGGAAAGGAAACACAATGATCATTGAGTCCAGCTCCTGGCTCCACATAGATCAACCCAAAATTCAAACTATATTCTGAAAGTTATTCTATATTCTTTAACTCCAGCAGCTCAGTGCTGTGACCACTGCGATGGAGAGCCCATTTCAGTGCCTGACCACTCTCTGGGGAAAAATCTTTTCTTAACCCCCAATCTGACCCCCCCCCCCCCCCCCCCCCCCCAATGCAGCTGCTTGCCATTCCAAGTCCTTTTGCAATCACCAGAGATAAGTGTTAAGCACCTCTACTCTCTTTATCCAAGCTATTTTAGAAGCAGTAAGGAAGAACTGGAAATACAGTGGCTGTGTGTATTTTTGGTGCTTTTGGGACATGCTTCACCTACCAAATTTTTGGTGTTTCCTGAAAACATATGCATGAATAACATACACATGGAGCATGTATGCATATTTCACCACCAAATAACAACAAAATTATAATGTAATTAGGATGCCTGTTGGCCATAAGATAGGTAACAAAATTGAGGGAGAAGTTGAAAACTAACAAAGATTTAGGGGGAAAAAAAAAAAAAAAAAAAAAAGCACAACAAAAAATTACTCTTCTAAAAGAGAAAAAAAAGAAAAGAAATATATGAGTAGAAAGAACACAAACTTTTAAGGTCATGACTGGAACCACCACCCATGGTAAATCGCAGAGAACTCTGTTTATTTACTTCGGAAAGATGAAAGGATGAATCACCCGTGAGCCAGTGACATAAACCTTGGGTAGGGTGATATCCTACCTCATTCCTCACTCATCTGATGCCAGAAATATGTTACAAGCAAGAGGTATAAAAAACTGAGCAGACAAGTCTCTGGGAAAGCTGCAGTCTTTTGTGTGCAGATGAATACAAAACCTGTAGAGCTTGTGAAAACCTGTGAAAAACAAGTGTCTAGTTAGCATTCAACTAGCTGCTTACCAGTGGGGCTCTAAAAGAGAATCACTTCTGCACTTGAACACTCTTCAGTAAGAGCAAACATTTTATGTCTACATACAAACCTGCCTATACACTCAGCCTTTCAGATCTGACCTCCCACTCTTTTCCCCCTAAAGAACCCTGGTAAATTGGAAAGGATCCGTTAGAGGAAAATAAAACCACAAACACACCCACTTGATGTATTTACATATTCTCTGGACCTTGGGACCAAACTCCATTATTCTCACTGACTGGCTGTTTCTGCCTTTGAGGGAGAGGTCTCAGGTGGATGCTTCCAGATCAAAATTTCTAAGTCCACTTATACAATTTACTCTAAAGGTAAGGATTTTTTTTTTTTTTTTTTTTTTTTCCCCAATAGAAACCTGAATAGCGTGAATGATGCAGATCTATCTGATGGCCCACACCTCAAACAGTGCTTATCTGCCTCCTCAGTACAACTAGATCAACTGTGAGTATGCCACTGCTTTTCAAGTGGCACTTTTTGAAGGACAATTTAAGCTGACTGGCTAATTTGGGAAAAGAATGCTTCTGCCCATGCTGATTCTTTTATTTTGCTAGCAAAAGCACTTGCAAAGGCAAAAGAAAACTAAATTTGCTCTCTCTTTTATCATAGGTTAGTTGCTTGGATTTATTCACTGCACAGGTGTGTCTCTTTTGCCAGCATAAAGAAGCTAAAATGAAAACTGTGAACCAGGAACTGGGATATGATGGAGGCCTCCTCCTTTGGCTTGAAGTATTTGTGCAATCACAGCCTGATTTAATGGGTCTCAGACTGCAGTAAGACATTTGTCTCTGCAGACATACTAAATCCAGTCTCTATTAGCATGTGGCCAAACATCCCAGCATGAGAACAGCTTAATAGGAAGCTTTCTCCCTCTTAAGTATCCTTGCAGATGCTTAAGATATTCCTCCTTAAGTGGGAAGCTGAGGTTAGATAAGAAGTTACAGCAGGGAAGATTTGGCTAGGGAGAAATACTGTAGCTGAGAGAAAGATACTGTAAAGCAGCAGAGGTCTGTGATTAACTCTCAGGGAGAAAATATCCCACTCCTAGCAAGGAGTTACCAATGCAATGCCATTTTCCAGAAACCTGGATTCACAAAAAACAACCCTAACAACAGTTCCAGTTCCCAACCATTTCCACACTCCCTTCTCAAATAGCATTTTGTATGTTTTTAGTGTAACAACTACTGCTCCTCTAATTCTTGAATGAAAACAGCAGGGATAGAGTTTATGCGAGAAGATTTTGGTAGCAGAGGGACTGTATGGTTGGCCACTGTGGGAAGACCACAAAAGCTGACCCTTGTCAGGTAAGCATCAGTTACAGCTGCTCCAAAAGGGATCTGCCAATTGCCAGATCTAAGTGATGAGCAATACTGAGTGTGCCACTGGAAGAGCACATTGAAGAAATGGAAAGACTGCCTTGCAACAGCAGCTGGGAGAGTGAGAACTGTGAGAGAAACAGCAGCCTCTGTTAAGCTCACACTAGACCTATTAGAGAAGTATGGGAAAGACCCCACAAAAGAGCACTGAAAAGTGAGGATGAAAAGTGGCAGTGATGAAGCACTGTGAACTGACTGCATCCCTGTCTCCTACAGTCTCTTGAGGGCAGGAGATAGAAAAGATGAATAGGATGGTGATTTTAGTTTGCTTTCAGTAATCACTGCTCTTGTTTTTAACTAATCGGCAGGAAATTTCACTAATCTTCTCTATGCTGAGTCTGTTTTGTCCACATTGTAATTGGTGGGGGATCTCCTTGTCTGAATCTCAATCCATGAACTTTTCCTTGCTATTTTTCTCCTTCTTTCCTTTTTAAGAAAGGGAAGTGAGAGAGGTCCTGCGTGGTGCTTAGCTGCCCATCGGTGTTAAGCCACAACACATAACATAATGCTAATGTTTTTGCATACTTCCCCTCATTTCATTTTCTGTTTTGTTCGGTTTTGTGGGAGCATGCCACCAGTATTCCAGGAGTCTTAACAAGAAACACACTATTAATGTTTACAAAGCCTTCTACACATATCTTTTATCTTTCTTTTAAGGATAAATAAAATAACACAAGAATTTTTGCTCTGTGTTATTGAATTCCAATCAGTCCTCACCAGAATAACAAAAGGCTAGTTATGCAGGCTCTATTTCAAAATAAACAAGTTGAATGTTGGGAGCTAATGATAGATGTAAAAGCCAAGAAAAATCATGAACTCATATCACTTTTTTTAGTCTACAGAAGTAAACAACACTTTCCAGAAAACTATCCATAAATGAAATATCTACATTTTCAGTTGGTTCCATTGTTCATTATTATACAGTGAGAAAGTGTGTAATATTTCTCTGCTGAATTTGAATGCCATTATGTTCAAGATATTACTTCTTATGTCTCGTTAAATGAAAAGCCCTGAATACTCTCTGTGAAGGTACTTATTTATTCTAGTCAAGACAACCCAGACCATGTGACAAATTTCAGGTACTGTTGTGGTACTTACTGATGTGCAAGGCCACTCAGTCCATCCATAAGACACCTCCTGAAGGCATTTTCTGTATAATTGCCTGAAATTATTACATCTCTAAACTAAGCTATGTACCTATCTTATCTAACACTGCTCTTTTCAGTATTAATTGCCAACAATCTTGACGAAACAATAATCCCCAAGAACTGAGAACCCTTTCTTCCACACACTGTCATCATCTTCTCTTTAACATGAATTGATAGAACATTCTCCTTACCTTGATTATTACTTTCTGTAGCTGTACTTCACGTTATATAAAGTGATTACAAGTGTAACAGAACCTGAACCAAGTTCATTATCCTCTAGTTCAATGTTCTTTGTTGTCCCCATTTTACGACAGAAGTCCAAATGGGACAAAGATAGGTATCCCTGATGTCTATTCTGACAAAAACAGTGGAGACTTTAGATCATGAGATTTATCAGAGCCTACAGAAATGATTCAAGTAAATTAATTTTCTTGAAAAATAAATTATAAATGAGGTCATATTACTCAACATGAACAATAAGACTTAGGCAAGTACTTAGAGGTCATAAGTGAGACTAGCTAGGCATAAGACACAGAGAATCAGCATAAATTAACCATAATTTAAAACAAAAATTGTGTTCAAGTATTCCCACTAACATACAATAAATTAAGTGAGCAATTACAGACAGATTAAGAGTCATATAAGTCACAAATCTAAGCGTACCTAAAAAACCACTATCATTTGGATATTTTCACTCTCTCAGGCTGAATGGTCAGGATCAGCATGCAGCAGGGTATGCAACATTCAGTTGAGAAGAGTGAAGTAACAATTGTGTAACAACTAATTCATGAATGCACAAAAAAAAGGGGGGGAGAAAAAAAGAGAAAAAGTCAACAGTGAAGACCAGAAATGGAGATTCCTAGAAGAGATAATAGAAAAATCTTCTGCTTATTAAAACTTTTTGTTTCAGGTCAACAAAACCAAAAGGTAGTGCACTCCATACTTCTTAGTAGGAGTAACCTGTATTTTCCTGCTGCTGAGGGCTCATGTAGGAAATAATAGCAAATGGAACAATATGTACTTTGAAAGCAAGTGTAAGGCCCATTATTTTCTATGCAGTATGCAGAGAAACAGTACCTGAAACTTTGTAGTGGGAAAAAGAATATAAGAGTTAAAAAGTAAAAAAAGAGAAAGGAAGATAAAAAATCTTAACAAATCCTGCCACACTTCATGGAGAGAAGATAAACTGATAACTTAGGTGAATGATTTTAAGGTATTCCTCAGTTTAAGCCAGTATTTTAAGCAGCGTCTGTTAGTTATTTAAAGACTGTGTCAAGAAAGGAGTGTCTCTGCTCCCTGGCTGGTATTTATTGCCTTCTAGCAAGGCAATCCTGTCTGACTAGGTATTTGATACTGCAACACAATAACAGCTAGTGAAATTCTGACAATTTCATACATGGATTGATGAAATTGCTGGAATAGAGTCGTCAACTAAAGTTACACTTCTAATTGCAGTGAATCAGGTATAGATTTTAAGCTGGAGCAATGTCCAACAATAACTTAAGTTTCTGTATGTCACTGATTAAATGAAGAAAGCCAGGAAGAGCAAGTGAATCTTCAGTTCCATTCTATCATAAATCCAAGTAATACACTGTGAAGTCATAACGAGCCTCACAATAAGATCAAACGCTTAAGTCTCAGAGCCTTCTGTCATACACAGCTATTTGAAAGTAAACAGTGAGAAGGATTTTCCACATATTACACTGACATCATTGTTTCAAGCATTTTTTGAACTGATCTCGGCTAGCGCAATTGCTTAGGACATTTGTTTCATTTCCATTTTCCACTTTCTGGACAAAAGTTTCACTCCATACAGCAGTTCCAAAGGCCAGAGGTCACGTGGTCTTCAAGGTCGTGCCCATAATTCATATGACTGTAAAGAACTGGATTAAGGAATGAAAACTTCCAACATGTATGAAATTAGGAAATAATCAAGTGCTTAGTCAGGAATCTGTAAAGAGAATTTCCAAATTGAAGGACTCCAAGTAAGGTTATCATAGGCTCAGCCTGAAAAACATGCATAGACCCTTGTCTATGCATGTCAGAGGCAGCAAGAGTAAACAAATCACTTTCTACAATAGGGCTAAAAGATCAGGGCTTTCCGGAGTTGTAGATGTGGCAAAGTAATTTCACTGAAATTGCTTGCAAATTATCTAAACCTACCTTGAACACGAAATTTTGTGATACTTGGAATCATTGAATCATTTGCTATAACGTTAAGATTATTAAAACACAGACTTTCAGTATAAGTCAGCAGCTGTCTGGCATATGCATGCTACTGAATATATTGCTTCTTTGATTAAGTGTTCCTGCTAAAGACAAATAAAGATTAATCAAGAAATCTTTTCAAGGGAAAAAAAAAAAAAAAAAAAAAAAAAAAAAAAGTATTCTTCTAATTGTAAGGATCAGAGCTTAATTCTCTGGACCAGCAAGGCATAAAAGAACATAAATTAGCTGCCTCTGTCTTGACCTTGTTCTCTCAGTTGGGTAGGTGGAATTTAACAATGACTTGAGCAACACAGTGGCTCATTGCTGTGAAAAGTATGGTCATCTCATTTTCCATGCCAGTTCTGCTACTCAGTGGCTGACTGAGGACTAAACTAGCAAAATGTGTTGAGTTTCCTATTGTGTTAGTAAATTGAATGGGCTTAGTGCAAGTTCTGGTGACTGTCAAAACTAGTATGAGACCATGTAAACATATGGCTAGAAGAGACGAGGAAGCCCTTTTAAGGCACGTCTCTAGTAATTCTCACAAAGTCTCCAACAGTAATGCACTTATTAAAAGTGAACAGGTCCTCACAGGAACTTGTCAGTGTGAGCTGTGTACTGTAGCCAGTGTCTATTTCTCTGTATTCTCTGACTAGGAATGCTACTCCTTGTTTATACTGGTAGACTGAAATATCTCTGTACAGATGAACAATTCTTGCAGTACTGCATCCTCATCTTCCACAGGGTCAGAAGATTTTGCAGCAAATTTGGTTCTGCAATGTTGCAAAATAATAGTTAGTGAGCAAGGCTTAGCCTTTAATTAAAAAATGTGACCTTAACTAGTAAAATAAAAGGAATATTTTTAAACTCTAGTACTTTTTCACTTGACATAATTTTAATATAATTGTAATGTTTGAAATATTAGAATAAAAGTCTGCTAAAGCTAGAAAAATGTTCTAACAGAAAGTAGTCAACATACATTTCCAGTATATCTGGCTCGTGAGCAATGGCATCCTGGCTTGTAATAGAAATAGTATAGCCAGCAGGAGTAGTAAGGTGACTGTCCCCCTCTACTCAGTACTGGTGAAGCCACACTTTGAGTACTTCACTACAAGAAAGACAACGAGGTCCAGAGAAGGGTAACAAAGCTGTGAAGGATCTGGAGCACAAATCTTATGTGGAACAGCTGAGGGAACTGGGATCGTTTAGTCAAGAGAGAGAAGGCTCATTGTGGGCCTTACCCCTCTCTACAGCTCCCTGGAAAGAGGTTGCGGAGAGGTGAGAGTCAGCCTCTTCTCCCAGGTAACAGTGATTGGACTGGAGGTAATGGACTTAAGTTGCACCAGGGGAGGTTCAGGTTGAATATTAGGAAAAACTTATTCTCAGGAAGAGTGATAAGGTATTGGAACAGATTGAATGCCTGGAGGAGTTTAAGAAATGTGCAGATGTGGTACAGAGTGGCTACTTTAGTGGGCATGGTGGTAACGGGCTGATGCTTGGACATCTTAGAGGTCTTTTCCAACCTTAGTGATTCTATGATTCTGCACTGATTTTCAAGCGACACTGCTCTAGTTTGTGTATTTTCTTTCATTTTTAGTATCTGATGGCAAATACCACTACAGGTGACAGTGCCAAGCCCTAGCCTCTTTATGAATGCAAGGTCTGCTCAGATATTTTGCCATATAAGTATTTAAAGTCTTGTAAAATCATAATCTTCCAGAGCACAGCCTAAAAATTTTCATAAATATTCAACTGAGAGAAGTTATTGAAACAGTCATTGCCTTGTAGCTCATATGATTTATCCTCCTGTATGCTGGATGTAACCAGAAACCTTTACTCTGCATTTTTAAGAACAGTTAGTGGGCTACATATTAGCCTTAAATGTGGCCCTAAAACTTCCATCACAGCTATGGTCTGGAGTAAAAAAAAAAAAATAGCTCCGCCTTTCATATTTTACATATGATACAGCCCATGGCTTGTTACTTAAGGCAGGGCAATTCTGATTTATCTTGTCCAGAAAGCTTCCATGACAGCATGCTACAGTGGGGTGAGGCATCTGCCTAAACAGGGAGCGCAACCACTTCTGCACCCCTGGCCAAGGAGATACAGCACAACCCACCTAACTGGTGAGGCAAATTCATGTGTCAGTCACTCTATCAAAAAATACCATTCAGTCTTTTGAGGGAGGGATTGCAAAGTGCTGTTCTGCTCGCTCTGGGGCAGGAGATCAGCTACAGAGGGACAAGATAGGGATAGGACAAAGGGAGATGGTTTTAAGCTAAAGGATGGGAGATTTAGATTAGATGTCAGGGGGATGTTCATCGCTAAGAGGCACTGAAACATCTGTCCACAGATGTTTGGGTGTCTATTCGTGGCAGTGCTTCAGATGAGGCCGGATGGGGTCCTGGGCAGCCTGATCTGGTAGGAGACAGCTCAGCCTAAGGCAGGGGAGCAGGAACTGAATGGGCTTTCTAAGAACACTCTGCAACACGAACTTCCAACCTCCTGACAAATACCCCTCTAAACAAGTACAGCCCTACGTCTTCCTCCCTCACAGAAATATTTGGGTAAGAAGCACCACCTACGAAGCAAATACTCTTGTCTAGACAGGCAGCTAAAATGACCCACCAAGCTCGGGTACCAACAAACCCCGCAGAGGAGACCTGGCCGGGACACAGACCCACGCCAGCTCAAAGAGGCACGCCCGCTTGAACCCCCGCAGCCCGACGCGACTGCCCGGCGCCGCGCGCCCCTCCCGCCTCGGCCCCACGCGAGGCGCGGCCTCTCCGCGCGCTCCGAGCGCCGGCTGATCCCGCCCCGCCGCCGCCCTCGGGCGCCCCCTGTCCGCAGCAGCCGCTCCCCTTGCCCCGGCCAACGCCGCCTCTTTTCGGGGCGGGCCTGGACCCGCCTGTAGGCGTTTGCGGGGGAGAAAGTAACATGGTGGCCGTTTCCTTCCCAAACAGGAGCGGCGGCGGCTCCGGCTGCTCTTGAGGCGGCGGCAGGAGCGGGGAAAAGCTGCGGGCCGGGAGCGCCGCGACCGTTGGCGCGGGGGAGGGCGTCGGTGGCTTGGCGGCTGGAGGGCAGGCGGCAGGTGAGCGGCCGTAGGCGGGCAGGCAGAGGCTGACAGGCGCGGAGGGGGGACCCGGCGCCTCATCCCTCCGTCCGTGGCAGGAAGCTGGCGGGAGCACCCCATCCGCCAGGCCCTTCCCCTCGCTTTTCTCAGAGCTCGGGAGGAAAGCTTTCTACTCGCCGAGGGGGCACAGGGGTACGAGGCGTCCCCTCGGCGCCCGGGAAAAGGGTCCCGTTTCTCCTCGTCGCCGGGGCGAGCCGTGACACCGAGCGGGGCGGGGAGGGCGGGGGCGTTTTCTGAGCTTTCCATTTTATTTTTCCTTTTAAAGTGCTCGCGACTGGTTTCGCGTTCCCTCGCGCCAGCTGTCCCCGGAGGCGGCTTTGGCCCCCGCCGTCCCGCGCGCTCCGTGCCCCACCAGAAGCGGGCGGCTCCGGAGCGCGGGAGGGCGGGCGCAGGTGCCCCGCAGGTGAGCGGGCCGCGGGCTGCTCCGTCCTCCTTCCCTCCTTCCTTCCTCTCAGCCCTTCCATGTGCCAGCTCCTCCCTTGGGCCCCACGTCCGTGAGCTTAACCCCCGCCGGCGGGGGGGTGGTGGGGTATCGGCGTCCCCCCTCCGTGCTGCCCGGTGGTAAAGGTTGCTAACAGCCACGCGGTGTTTGGGGAGCTGATCGTATCAGCGTCGAAACTAGCTCCGTTTGGTTCTGCAGGTTTAAGGAACAACAACAACAAAAAAAAACTTGGAGTCGTGACTATTAATCACACTCTGCCATTGTCTGGGGGTATCTGGTGTGTCCTTGCATCGAGGCTAGATTATCTGTGCAGCGCCAGGGTTTGCTGACGCATTCGTGCCCTCATAGATCAACATGGGAAAATTATCTCCACAAGCTGTATGGCTTTCTAAGTGCCATGTAAGCTGACGTAATGCTATCTTCCTAAACATCCGTAAGTGTAAGTTAATATATTGTCAATGCAGCGATTGCAGAAAAGATCCGTAAGTTGAACGAAACTGTATTAAATTCTTCACTTGCAGAGATCGTAATCCACTTTTTTGTCTCTGCTATGATCAAGTGCATTCCAAACACAGACTGTTGGGCTGATTTCAAACTTAATGCCTGTGGCTAAACTTTTAGACGTGAGGACTTAGATAGTAAACAAACAGGGTGTTTGATTTGCTTTCTTTTTTCCCTAACCTGCGTTAACTTCTGGGGAACTGGTACTTTCTCGTTTTTATACCGTTTTCTTGGCTCATTGAGACAGTTTAGAACAAGCTAAACTCGAGCCTACATAAGCTGGTAGAAAGAAAATCATTTCCTTTTAGTTGCTTTTGTTAGTGTTTGTTTGTTTTCTTTGGTGTTTAATGAACACAAGGTTAGTAGAAGTTTTTGCATCACTCTTTTTAAGGTATACTAGAAGTTAAGGGAGTAAACATTCTCTGTGTTTTAGTGGGGAGAAAAATGCTGAAATGCAAATTACTTCACACCTATTTAGAAAATGAAAGTTATTTTGACTTTTCTGTGAAGGCCTGCCATGCCCAAACTTAATTGACTGTCCAGACCAATGTATGTATTTCAAATGCTTGGCTCTAAGAGCACCTCTAAATAACCAGTCAACCAACAACAACAGAAAAAACCTGTTAGATAGCTTGAGTACTTTTATTACATGTGATGATTATAAGTTTTTTAAAGAATTTCTTTAATAATTGGCTGGCTGCTTATTACCATTCTGGTGAAACTGAAATGCTAACGCATTCTGCCTTGAATTGTGCAAGGGGAATATTTCAGTAGAAACCAGAAATTTAAATATTTCTGACCTAAATTTCCATGTTAAAATGGTTAGCAACATGCATTATAATTATAGCTGTATAAAATAACAAAAAATTGTTGGTTTTTTTTTTTAATATTAGTGCATTAAGGTGGATGTTTTCTTAAACATGTATGAATAAGGGTAATGTTACATTTGATTGTTCATTTTTTGATTAAGGTCTGGCTCTATGTAGCCTGATGGAATTGAAATGAGATCTTCATGAACTAAATCTTGTGTGCTAGTACTTTTGTTTGAGTGTTTGAATCATCAAAGATTGTGTGTGAAATTTTTTTTCTGATTAATTCTTGGAATCTCTTATTAATGAAGATGTCCACTACAGCTGCACTACCATCCAGATGGGGCAAAACTAAGATATCCAAATAATGACCTGGATAGCATCCCTGTGACTCATCACGTATGAATTCTCACTTGAGGTAGCAGTGCCAATGTTGTTGAAATATAGTTTTTTGGAATGGAATCTTTACGAACACAGTTCTTTCTTAGGTGTGTCTTTGACCAGTAGATAATCCTGTTTGGAGTTCAATCTCTGCGTGCTGTAGGACAAATAAGTTCCAGAGTTAGCTTTGAGGACACATCTGAATTTGCTTACACATACAGAAGGAATAAAGTCATCACTCAGTAAAGTGATGAAGGAACCATCTATTGCCAAAGATGCAAGAGGAAGGTAAGGGAGTCTTTTGACTGTTATTTAAAAATTACCTCTCGTTGAGGTACAAGATACAAGCAGTGGCAGCTACAAGCATAGAGCAGTATGGGTAAAGACTGTCTGATATGTTCAGTAGTGTGTATACTGTTTTCATGTAGCAGTGCCTCCTTTTCTGACACAGTCTTCTGTGTTATTAAAAAAAAAAAAAAAAAAAAAAAAAAAAAAAAGGAGCATAAAGTAACCTCTAATCTGGCATCTTTTTGTTTAAAGGTAACCTGAGCTATAGAGATCTGTCTCATGAAACCTTTTTTTTTTTTTTTTTTTTTTTTTTCATGGAGTGGCCTGTTATCCCAAAGCAGGGATTGTCTACCTTCCGTATGCCTTCTTCCTGAATCGTGTTTGAGATACTGAAGGTCTTGGTGTGGACAAACTCTGAAATATTTTATGGGGTTCATAGTCAATGTTTATTAAGTTACCTCCCATGTGAATTGCTAGGGCCATTACTGCTTCTTCACATTTGTTAAACAAGTATCACTTTGCTGCATTGCAGCATGTGACCTGCTTTTCTCAAACAGTGTTTCTATGAGACAGTAAACTGAAGCCTTTGCACTTTCATCTACTTCTTAGCTTCTGTCTTGCTACAAAAATCATCCCTGTCACAAACTCTGATAATCAAAGGCATTGTCTTTGGTTATACAGAAATGCAGTGCTGCTTCTTTCTTACGGGATAAAGCAGTGTTGGAAATACTCGGTTCATATAATGATAATGATAGTGATTTGTTTCTGGAAAATTGTGAAGCTACGTTGGCCTCTGTTGTTAGAACCTTAGCAGGTTAGTTCAGGACTGTTTTTGGACTACAAAATAGTTTCTGGTGAAATGTGTCTGTTTCCAGCAACTCCTTTGACAGCATCTGTCATAAAAAGTATGCATGTAAACTTACTTATTTTAAAGTTTTAGGAGTATATTTATACTGGGCTATACTATTCCAAAGTGAAATGGAGCAGAAGGCTGGGTCTTAGTTAATACAGTCTCACTGTATTTCTTTGTTTTTGCTTACAGATTCTTAAGTGTATATCTGGGGTCCTGGTGTTTACTCTTTGGCATGCAGGAAACCTGAAAACAGTTTTCAGGATAGTAAATATTGTAGTGATGTTATTTGTTTATCCATGTGACTTAGTTTTCACTTTTTTAATAGTGGCAAACTGAGGATTGCAGGATTGTTGATACAGAGAAAGTAAAAATATACCTACATTTTCATGTCCAAAGTTGGCTTGTATGTCATTAAATGTGTCATTTATTTTGGTTCAGTTAAATATAATGAGGCAGTGCTGCCTCATTCTTTTCATCGTCATTTTGTACTGTTACAGCTCCTTTTCTTTACTCTAAAAGAATTCTGAAGAGAGTTGATGCATTTAAAGCATCAACCAAGACCCTTTTGTTTGTTTGTTTGTTTGTTTTTTTTTTTGGGGGGGGGGGTGGGTTTTTTTTTTTTTTTTTTTTCTGTTTAAAAGATGTTAAAAAATAGTGTAAATCAGGAATTGACTTGCAAATTAAGCTGTTCAGCTCTGGCAGCAAAAGCTGAGTTTACAATTACGAGTCTCCAAGGTAGCTGAAGCTTTCTTCCTCTTGAAATGAAAGTGTTTTCTAGTTCTGAACGAATTGCAACTCTTCCACAAAACTTCACAGTTTTTCAGTAGAGAGGCAAAGAACTTCATGTTTTTGCTTTCCCCTGAACCTGCCCATTTCAGTGATAGCTTTTGTCTTTCTAATTAATTACAGACTTTGATCAGTAATGCTTGAGCTGAAGTCCAGCCACTGATGCATTCTTTAGTGCTCCTCTTCCCCTTTGCAAGTCTTTTGTGTTGAGGCATTGTGTTACTGGTGAAAGCAAAACTTTTCTTTTTACCCCTCTAGGGCAACCTAGTGATGCTATTCTTGGTGTCACATAGCATGGCTCTAACCTTCTTTGTTATTCCTTGGGAAAGAAACTGGACTCTTACCAAGATAAGAAACCTGATATAGGTAGAAGTCTTCAAGTAAGATATCCTCTTGCCTCATCTCTGTAATGCATACACTGCGTCTTACTGCGTTAAGAGGACACGAACATGTGGTTGAAAATGGGAGAAAGAGAACTACAACTTGAGAGCAGTTAGCTGGAAGCACAGAATGAAGAAGTTAAAGCACTTAATTTCAGGAAAAGCAAGAAATCAAGGTGAAGTATGGCTGGATATCTAAGTCTTGAAACTTCTAGAGGTATCTGTGTCAGAGAAAGTTATAGAAAGGAAACATAAAGCAATCTGCTGAGTCACAGCAACAAGTTACTCGGTCAGTTACTTTTAATCATTGCGTGAGACTATTGCAAAATCTGGAAACAGGTGTGTCCAGTTTTTCACTGTTTGATCAACCAGCTATCCTTGGAAGTAATAGCAACAGCTTGCCTAGACTAGGGCATAACTTAGACCACTACTTTCACTGTTTTCTCTGCACTTTGAGTCCTTCTGCTAATGCTTTAAGTAGTGAATGACCCTAATGAGAATATGTTGGCTATCTAAATCTACGTAGCAGAAAATTGTTCTGCTTGAAGATAACGTGAACTTTACTGTGCTGATGTTTTTTATTTGTTGAGTTGTGATTGTTTGTTTGTTTGTTTTTAATCTGAAAACATAGACAATGTCTTTTGCAGGATTCCATAAATCATTAAAAGTATGCCATGTGTTTGCCAAAGGAAATCCCTTCAAGGATATGGATAGCCTGAAAAATGTTCAACGGTTGTAAAACATATATGTCTTGTAGCTGTTAAGCTTCTGAAACCACTGAGGATGTAAGGATGTAAAGAAGAATATTTACAGAAGTTAGTTTTAGCTTTATAGGGAGCAATTCCCAGTAAAAGCCTCACTGTAGCTGCACTGTATTAGCCTTTGAAGCTCCTCTTTGCAGTTCTTGTAGGTAGGAACCTAGCAAAGCTATTTGAAACCTCAAGATTTTTTTTTCTGAATAGTTCCCACAAATATCTACAAATAAAAATTAGGATTTAGCAGGAGGAGGAAGAGTAAAGTCACTTTCTTGTGAATTTTTCTAAGTCCTGAACTACTGTGATGTATAAATGTGGTTGGTTAATGTGCGGGATAGAATACTGGAAGATGTTACTGGTGCAGTATGCCTCATTGTGGTTTCTTTTTTTTTTTTCTTTTTTTTTTCTGTTCTGAATATCAAAGTGTAAGCAGGACGTAACAAGGGAGATCTTCCTGAATAAGGAAATTATTGGTTTCTTGAAGTTCTGATAAAACCAGAAAAAGCAATCGCCTGCATATCGCCTGTACAATGTTAACTTTACCCCTGAAGTGAGTTCTTGCAGTTAGACTGAGCAGTGAAAGACTAGACTGTGTTCCAACCTTAAAATCATGCACTGCACTGGGGAATGCATGTTTTTAAGGATTTTTTTTTTTGCTGTTCTGTCTGTTTTTCCTTTTGTGTCTTAAGCTTGAAGTAGTAATTCTTACTATGTAAAACTGTTTGCTTTGTTCCCTGGATAATGTAGAGGAAGAAAATCACTAATGTTTGGTATATTAATGAACTAAAACTTGAAACCCCACTGATATAAGAAAATCACAAGTCTTAAGTAGAAACAGACTTTGCAAATAAAAATTTGGTTTTGATTTTGTACCTACACTGAAGCTTACACCATAATATGTTTGTGTCTTTGCAGATAGCTTTTTTTATTCAGTTCTGGCTGAGCTACTGCAACTCCTCTATGTAAAAAAAAAAAAAAAAAAAAACAACCCAGGCCTACATAATGCTTAGTAAATGAAGGAATAGGTTGTGCAGGAATGAGTAGGTCAAAGAGAAAGATTGCCTTTCAAAATCACTGTATGTGCCTCGTGCGTGTCATTTTCTAAGTCTGATGTATGTGTCATTGCCTTTGTGCTTCTAACTTTTGTTGTATACTTGGTCATGTAAGATAATTATATGTGAAGGCCTTAAATTCCTTTGGGTTATGATGACTCATTCACCGTGAATGAAGTGAGTAATATGACATTTCAGTTTAATTTAAAGAAAACAGAACAAATGCTGCTTGTAGTCATTTTATAGTTTTTCTGCTTTCTTCTTTGTGAGATTCATAGTGCATGTACACAGCATACACTGTTAACTTCAAAACCATTGGTCTTTAATCTTCTTGACTGAACCAATTCTGTTAGAGGGAAAAGGTCTTAAAGGTAAGTTCTCTAACTTTAAAATACTTCCCTAGCTGCACTAACTGGTGATGCACAAATCAGAGAAGAGAGATTGTGCTTTGAGCCTTGAGTGCCTGTTGTGTCCTTTTAAAACTCCTTAGCTTGTGTTTAACTCAAGTGCTTGCTTGAGAGAAATGAAAATTCTTTTATAGCGTTGTGGCATTTATAGTGCAGGTAAAATACTTTCCAAGCTTGATATGTGGCCTGCGATACTTCCAGCAAAGTTGGCAGGTGATGTTCTAGTGATTTGTCAACTATAGATAGATACCTTTTTTTTTTTTTTCCTCTTTTTTTTCTTAAGCAGAGACTATGGTGTTATTCAGCAGTGCATTTTGTTCAGCGGTAATGGATGTAATCTAATAGAAAGCTCTTCTGAGTTGCAGAAGAGAAGTTTCTTTCAGGTTTACTGTCAACATTTAGTTATCCTACCCAGCTTTTTTTAGTCCTTGAAGATTTGTCACCTCTCTGTTTTGTGTGCTGACTTTCCTCAAAGGGACGAAGACTGGGTTGATCATCTGAGTTAGAGTGCCTGCTTTTGAATTGTTGGAGTGATAAGTACAAAGTTACTGCAGATGATGCACTCTATTTGTGTCCCTGCTCTTTTTGTCAGCACTCAGTGTTGTTGCTGCCCTAGCCCTGTTAAGAAATGACAAAGGAATGAAAAAAATCTCAAAAGAAAGGGAAGCATTAAAATCACTGCAGTGGGGAGTTTTATCAATTGAGAAGAGTGAAGATGTTACAACATGGTGTACTTGGGAAGAGGTTGTGATAGCTGATGTAGTTTGTTTGTTTGTTTTTGTGGAGTGAGAAATTGTGAATTCCAGTCCACTCTGAATGGTGATATCCTATGTGTGCATACACCATAGCAGCTGGGTGTAGGTGGAGGGATGGGGCTGTGCTGATGAGAGTCATGTGGGAAATATTGTCTGACTTTTTTAAAGAGTTCAGGAAACAAAACAGGTTTGTTTTTATTTTTAAGAGGGCATATTTATTTTCATTATACTAAATTGTTTGCAACTAAATAAAAAACATTTATTAAGAGTATTTTACATTGGAGTAGGTACCCACCCTTCTTCTTGATGTACATACATATCAAGGAGTTGGACTCGATGATCCTTACGGATCCCTTCCAACCCAACATATTCTATGATTTTATGTTAATATATGCAGAAGTGAATGTGTTAAACTTTGACAAAAATGGACATTTATAGTAACAAAGGGTAATAGCAATAATGTGAAGAGCACAATGGTTTTAAACAGTAAATCCATACTGATTTATGCATTGTGTTTCCTTTGCACTATGGATTCAGTACTCATCTTTGCCTTCAGAATATTTTCAAAGTCCTATCGTAGATTAGCTTTGGTTTCTCCAAAGGGATAGTTCTTCAGATTTTTAGATATATTGGACACTGTTAACAACATTGGCTGAAACTTTTAAACACGAATGGTTCTTCCCTGCTTTTTGTGTGTTATTAGCTCAGCTGGTATGTTCTTTGTAATGAACATACTTAAGCACTTTTGCTATTTAAAGGCTGTATATTTATTCCCAGAAAATCAAGTTTACAGTAAATGTTTTGTCTGAGAACTCCACCAATGCTGAGTAACACAGCAGAGATATTTTGGTTGTTAGATGATAATTATAAGGAATGTCTAAATATGGGTCAGCCTTCACATTTACTTGCCAGCTGGTGAATGGTAGTGTTTCATCACAAAATCTCAGTCTTCCTATTCTCCAATAGCTTTTTGTTGCTTGAGAAAAATGTTTATTGATGTGTTTGTCTTTGTAAGTAGTATCTTTATTACACATGATCTTTCAAAAATATTTTCTTTGGGAGTACACATAATGATCTCATTTCACGTACATTCAGGCTTTAACGGATTCAGATATTTAGTTCTCCCATATATATGTTCAGGGCTGTAAGTAAGCACAGCAGGAAACGGGTAGGTAACTAAGGCTTTCAAGAGATGGAAATGCAAGGTTTTTAAAATATGTTGTGGAGTTCAGAAGAGGGGAGAAGATTTCTTGGTGTTGTTGATGAGCTTCTGTGATTTAAAAAAAAAAAAAAAAGTATGTATATTTCTTGTTGCCTCACAAGTAACTGAACAGTTCAGCATAAAAGAAATAAGAAAATATACATTGGATATACAGTGTTAATATTCTTATCTGAGAATGAAGGTTATCTTTGTCAGTGTAAATTTCAGCAATAATTTCTGTTTTTGGAGAAAGAAATATGGGGGGCAATTGTTGACCGTTAATGCAATTTCTGAGGTTGCTGTTACCCATTTCTTTGTTCTTTGTCCGTGAAGGTTTTTCTTAAACAGTTGACAATGCAGAAAGCAGTTCTGAAAGCTGAAGGCACCCACTTTAAGGCATTTATGTTTGATTTGTGTTTGTAGTAATTTCACTGCAAGTGATCTGTGAAGTGGTTGCTGCAATGGAGGTGCAGAAATAGTATATAGGCAAGGTCTTGGAGCATTTGCTGCAGAAGGGCAAACCCTCATTGCAAAACTGCTGCAGATTAAGAGTTTGATAAAGGCTGGTGCTGGGTAAAGAACAAAAAGCTCATCCTCTAGGCTCCTTATTGGTGAAGCATAAAACAAAAGCCATGAATATTCAAACTGCTATCAACCATGTGGTTTGGACTTTTTTAAAGCCATCTTGGCAAAAGAGTGTTTCTTAATGAGAAATTGGCAAGAGGATTAAAAGACAGTCTTTCTGAAGTGTTAATAAGCTCCTGCCAAGCTTCAAAAGCAGCAGGGAGAGAATGAAAATGCTGACATGAAACCAAGTGTTTTGATGCTGCTGTCATAAGCTGGATAAAAATGGGAGTCATCCTCTCAATAACTGGGAATGTGTTTAGTGGGGTGGGTATAGGCTGTGGAGTTCTGAAATTGTAGATGAAGCGACTTAGGCTTCTTGTGATAAAGTTGTCAATGGAGGGATCTATAGAGAGTGACTGTCTGTCTGCTGCTGTGTTTGTACACCCAAAGACGAAAAGATGTAAAACAGAGTTCCTCAAAATCAGCAAAAGGGGTATTCTAGACCTGTGGTATCAGGAGATTTTCAAGAAGCATGTGCTTTTCTGTATTATGAATAGCTAACAGAAACAAAATGAAAGTATGATTGTATGATCTGGCAAATCTGTCTTTAGAGATTCTAGCAAAATTATGTTGGTTCTAATAACTTTCAATTCTTAGTAGAGAGAACAAGTATCAGACTTTTTAGTTTACTTGGTTAACTTCTGAGCTGAATTTGAAATGGAACATCTTTTTGTCCCTCCTTTTGACCTCTCCGCACAAAACACTGTCCCAGCCCTACCTGCTCAAAAAACAGTGAAGAAAAACCATGGAGAGAAAAAAAAAAAAAGGTACAAAAAATCCTACAAAAAAAAAAAAAATCTAGGAGATTTGGGCTCCCAGATGGCACTTAACTGCTGGACTATTGTCTCTTGACTTTTTCTTTACTGTTTTATTTTTGTTTCAGGCTACTATATTTGACTTTGCTCCAACAGAGTTTCCAATTACAGAAAGGGTTCTCTAGCAAAGAATGTTTCCAGGGCTGCAGATGTTTCACTCATTACATAATACTGAGCATGGCTAACCTTTAAAGCTTGCAACTGGGGCAGTAAGTACACTTTATAATGTACTTCCTTTGCTCTGAAAACTATTACTAGTTTTCTTATTATTAATGTTCTTCTGATATTTTTATTACTAGTTTTCTTTGTGTGCTTTTTTTTTTTCTTTCTTTTTTTTTTTTTTCCAGTGGCTGGAGTGGTTACTTGTCACTGGAAGCCTGGTGAAACTGGCTTACTAAACGAGTATAGTTGCTTGCTGATCATTATTCTTCCTTTCTGACATATTTTCTGTTTTCTGTCCTTGGCTGTAGAACTTCATTTACTGGTACCAAACTTGTCTTCAATTGATTCCAGCTGCTGTTCCTCCAGTCTCTGAAGGTCACTTCAGAATTTGCATTGTGGCCTCATAGTCTGTAGCTGCTCCAATTTTTGTACTATTGGACAGTTCATAATTACTGTTAAAAAAAAAAAA